>NC_092051.1:61194164-61794164 GCF_003086295.3 Arachis hypogaea
GAACGATCACCTCGGACACCAGAAAGACACGTCCACATGATACACGACGGATTTGCAGGAGAATGGATCTCCAAATCATCTCGAAAAAGATATCTCAAAGAAGTATATCAGGTCGAGGGAAAGGAGGAAGCACCCGACATCCCTGCGATAACATTCACTAAAGAGGACGCATCCGGCATCATCTCGGGACACGATGATCCCATGGTCATCACTGTCATACTGGGAAACGCCAATCTGCATCACACATTAGTGGACCAAGGGAGTTCTGCCAACATCTTATTCAAAACAGCCTTCGACAAACTCGGCTTAGACGAAAAGGAGCTTAGAGCATACCCGAACAGTCTGTTCGGATTAGGATATACCCCAGTACAACCACTGGGATACATATCGCTACACACAACCTTCAGAAAAGGGAGCCAATCTCGGACCCTCAAGATAGACTACATTGTGGTCGACGTAAGTTCAGCCTACAATGCTCTAATAGGTCGGACAACACTTAATTAACTCGGCGCAATAGTCTCAACTCCACATCTATGCATGAAATTCCCAACCACAGAGGGGATAGCCACGATAAAAGCAGATGAAAAGATGGCACGCCGCTGTTATAACGAAAGTCGAAACCTTAGAGGCAGGGGAGAAGAGTTTCATACAATCGAACTGGGCGGAGTCCAGCGACGAGAAGAACTCCGTCCGCAACCAGAAGGCGAGATAGAGAAGATTCAAATCGGAGACACCTCGGACAAAACGACCAATATTGGCACGATCCTCAGAGGAGACTCAAAAGAATTACTAATACAATTCTTACGAGATAATGTCGATCTCTTCGCATGAAAAGCCGCGGACATGCCAGGCATAGACCCTAAGCTAATGTGCCACAAGTTGGTGGTCTACCCAAGATCTCGGCCGGTGCAGAAGAGACGAAGGAAACTCGGGCCAGAACGATCCAAAGCTGTGGAAGAACAAGTACAAGCACTACTGAAGGCAGGATTCATAAGAGAAGTCAAGTACCCACTATGGTTAGCCAACGTCGTCTTGGTGAAAAAATCAAACGGGAAGTGGTGAATGTGCACCGATTACACCGATCTCAACAAAGCCTGCCCAAAAGATCCATACCCATTCCCAAGCAACGACGCTCTGGTAGATGCTTCCTCCGGATACAGATACCTCTCGTTTATGGACGCATACTTGGGATACAACCAAATCCCCATGTATCCACCAGATCAGGAAAAGACCTCGTTCTTAACACCAAAGGCAAACTACTACTACATCATGATGCCTTTCGGTCTCAAGAACGCAGGAGCTACTTATCAAAGGCTAATGAATAAAGTCTTCTCAGATCACATCAGAAAAATCATGGAAGTTTATGTGGACGACATGTTGATAAAGACATAAAGCGAAGATACATTATTATCCGACCTGGCTCAAGTATTCGACACCATAAGGAAGCACAACATGCGACTCAATCCCGCAAAATGCACCTTCGCAGTAGAAGCAGGCAAATTCTTAGGTTTCATGCTCACACAAAGGGGAATTGAAGCAAATCCAGACAAATGTCAAGCCATACTCAACATGAAGAGCCCAACCTGTGTCAAAGAAGTACAACAACTCAATGGGAGATTGGCCGCCCTATCCCGATTCTTAGCAGGAGCTGCGATAAAATCCCTCCCCTTCTATGCTACTTTAAGAAAGGGAAAACAGTTCGAATGGACGATAGAATGTGAGCAAGCCTTCCAAGACTTCAAGGAGTTCTTAGGACGGCCACCTATCCTATCCCGACCACGAGAAGGAAAACCGCTCATATTGTATCTCGTAGTAGGGAACCGGACAATAGCCTCGGCACTAGTCAGAGAAGACGAAAATGGGCAACAACCTGTCTACTTCATTAGCAAGACACTACAGGGATCCGAGCTGAACTACCAGAAAATAGAAAAATTTGCCTATACTCTCATCTTAACATCTCGACGACTCCGCCCGTACTTCCAGGATCACACCATTAAGGTTCGAACTAACCAGCCCATAAAAGGAATATTGCAGAAAACAGATCTAGCAGGCAGAATTCTACAATGGGCAGTCGAGTTGTCAGAATTTGATCTCCAATATAAAGCTCGGACGGTAATCAAATCACAATATCTAGCCGACTTTATCGCAGAATTCACAGATGCCCTAGAAACCCCCCACAGAATGGAACCTTTACGTGGACGGTTCTTCAAATAAAACTGGAAGCGGCGCAGGCGTGATAATATAAAGTAACCAAGGAACCCAATTTGAGCTCTCCCTCAAGTTTGGGTTCCCGGCCTCAAACAACCAGGCGGAATATGAAGCATGATTAGCTGGTTTGAAGCGGGCTAAAGAGGTCGGAGCTCAAAAACTCAACATTTACAGCGATTCACAAGTGGTCACATCACAAATAACAGGGAGCTACCAAGCCAAAGATCCCACCATGAAAAAGTATTTGGATAAAACCAAGGAACAGCTCGGACAAATCGGGGAGTATAAGATCTGCCACATACCCCGCGAACAAAATGCCTGAGCTGATGCACTCTCAAAACTAGCCAGCACCAAACCAGGGGGTAACAATAAAAGCCTCATCCAGGAAATGTTGCAGAACCCGTCAATCTCGGAAGAAGAAAAAGTCCTGACTATAACAAGTCAGGACCAAGGATGGATGACCCCTATAACTAACTACCTCAAAACAGGAACGCTCCCCACAGAAGAAAAGGAGGCAAAGAGGTTAAAAAGGGAGGCACAGTACTACACCATCATAAACAACATCCTGTACAAAAGAGGAATCTCAACACCTTTACTAAAATGTGTGCCGACCTCCAACACAAGGGAAGTGCTAGAAGAAATACACGGCGGCATTTGTGGTAATCATCTCGGAGCACGAGCTCTCGCCAAAAAAGTACTCCGGGCAGGATTTTATTGGCCAACTCTACAGAAAGAAGCCACAGAATTTGTAAAGACATGCCCACCATGTCAGAAACATGCCAACTTTCACATCACCCTACCAGAAGAGCTCATCAGCGTGACCTCGCCTTGGCCGTTTGCAAAATGGGGACTCGATCTTCTCGGCCCCTTCCCACAGGGATCAGGACAAGTTAAATTTCTCATAGTAGGGGTAGATTACTTTACAAAGTGGATCGAGGCAGAGCCCCTAGCCAATGCCACCGCTCAAAGAAGCCGGAAATTCTTATATAGAAACATTGTCACGAGGTTCGGGGTTCCATATTCAATAACCACAGACAATGGCACTCAATTCACAGAAGCAGGCTTCAGAAGACTAGTAGCCGACTTGAATATAAAGCACCAGTACACCTCCGTTGAACATCGACAAGCCAACGGATAGGCCGAAGCTGCTAACAAAGTCATACTGGCCGAATTAAAACGGAGATTAAAAGATGCAAAGGGAGCCTGGGCAGAAGAGCTTCCACAGGTCCTATGGGCATATCGAACAACGCCATATTCCACCACGAAGGAATCCCCCTTCCGATTAGTATACGGAATAGAGGCGATGATTCCAGTAGAGATTGAGGAAGGGTCGCCCAGAGTAGTTCACTACAATGAGGGAGCAAACTCCCAACTTCAGAGAGAAGAGCTCGACTTGTTACCCGAACTCCAGGAAAGAGCTCGGATCAGGGAAGAAGCTCTAAAGCGTCGAATAGCTTCCAGATATAATCAAAAGGTAGTGCCGAGAAGCTTTGCAGAGAATGATCTCATCCTAATCCAAAATGATATCGGAACAACTCGACCAGGAGAAGGAAAGCTGGCAGCAAACTGGAAAGGACCCTACCCAGTTGTAGAAGTACTTGGAAAGGGCTACTACAGACTGTCTGAACTCGATGGACGAGAGCTTCCCAGGTCGTGGCACGCTTGCAACCTAAGAAGGTACTACAGTTAAGAAGAGATAAAAGATCTCATCATTGGATGCACTCTTTTTCCTGAAAAGGTTTTTTAATGAGGCACCAAGTTGAGACTCAGACAATCCCATATGTATCTATTTGCAATTTTCCTTTAAATAAAATATATTTTAGATATTCTACAAAGATTTCAAGATGAATTAATCTGAAGCATTCATCGTCCGATTATAAAGCAACAGATCGGCAGAAAGTGAAAAAGAATTTCACTGCACGATCACGATAAAGACAACCGTCCGATAAAGGTGAAAACGCAATTCACCCAAAGGACGATCTAGAGATGACAACCACTTTCTACAAATTGGCAAAGATGAACACAGAATAATGTAAGAAGTTATCGAAAGTGATCTAAAAAAGAACCTGACGAGGTCTTACGGATCGCTAAAATAATAACTTAAAGACTGGTCGAACATTAAGAAGTCGAACCAAGTCAAACCAAGTTATAAGTAAACCCTGGAAAGAGGTCTGGCCAACCCTATTAAAGAGGATTACTTTAACTTAGAAGGGCCCGACATAACAAAGTCAGCCCAAAATGAAAAGTTATTAAAGTAGTCCCTGAAAGAGATCTGACAAAGATCCAAAAAGAAGACTACAAAAAATAACATAAGGGAGACCGACATAACCAAGTCGGACTCCTACTACCAAAAGTTATCAAAGTAGTCCCTGAAAGAGATCTGACAAAGATCCAAGAAAGAGGACTACAAAAAATAACTTAAGGGATACCGACATAACCAAGTCAGACTCCTACTACCAAAAAGTTATCAAAGTAGTCCCTGAAAGAGATCTGACAAAGATCCAAGAAAGAGGACTACAAAAAATAACTTAAGGGAGACCGACATAACCAAGTCGGACTCCTACTACTGAAAAGTTATCAAAGTAATCCCTGAAAGAGACCTGACAAAGGTCCAAGAAAGAGGACTACAAAAAATAACTTAAGGGAGACCGACATAACCAAGTCGGACTCCTACTACTGAAAAGTTATCAAAGTAATCCCTGAAAGAGACCTGACAAAGGTCCAAGAAAGAGGATTACAAAAATAACTTAAAAAGAGATCGACCTGACGAAGTCAATCTCCTACAAACAAGTTATAAAAGTAATCTCTGAAAGAGAGAATTATGATAATAACTTAGAAAGGGACCAACGCAAAGGAACCGGTCACAAATACGGAAAACCGAGAAACAAGTTGGACCCCACAAATCGTAACCTCAAATGATTCAAGCTACAAACAACAAAATAACTCAAGGAGGTCGAGCCGCAAGATAGCACACATCAGCAGAAAATAGAAAAATGTCAAATCAAAAGGCATTATATAAAATCTACAAAAGTTGAAAAAGCCTCGAAGGCCAGCAAAATCTAAGGATGGTGAGCTACCTTTTTTGTTTTTCAAAATAAAAGTTGCTAGAAAAGCAACTAGGAAAGCGTCAGTAAATAAATAAAAAAAAAGTTTTAAAAAGCCCACAAGCCGGGCCAACTACACAAATTCCCAGGAAAGAGATCAGCAAGCATCAGGAGCCTTCTTGGCAGCATCAGGACAAGGAGAAGGAGGACGAGTCTGAATCGGTACAGCGTCTATAGTTCCATCCTCCCGGTTCAGAATCTGACAATCCGAATCAGGTGCAACCGGAGAAGCAGAAGAGGTCGGCACTTTGGTAGAGGACACAGGGGGAGGAACAACCTCATCATCATCACTCTCACCATCCCTGACAATATTATCCAGGCTAAAAAGGGTGAGATCGGCCTCGAGAACAATGACTCGAACTTGCTCCTTCAAGTTCTCATAAGCAGCAGTCATGCTGCCAACGAGATGACCTTGAAGCTCAGAATAATCTTCCCAGGCATGGTCGAGCTCCCCCCTCAGGCGCATCACCTCTCGATAAGATGTAACGTAACTATCCTTATGCATCAGGACTGCGTCCTCAGCCAACCTCAAAGAAGCCACCAGTAATTGAGAACTCGCCTCCTCGTTCTTCAAGTCCTTCTCCAGCTTGGCTACCTTTATCTCAAGTTCCTCCTTCAACTTCTTCATCCGATCAAACTCTTGTTTTGCCTCCTCCATAAACGCTTTAGTGGCGTGGAGAGGGAGATTCTGAGCAGTCCGATAAATGGCAGCCGCCATATATGCCATCTTCACATGATTTCGAGCCATAAATTCCAAGTGAAGGAGGATGGACACATCGTCCATGGAGAGAGCGCCGTAGGGACCAATTTACTGATCCACAAATTCAATGGCATTAAAATCAGGAGCATCGAGGTCAAAGGGCTCAGCAGTCTTTTGTTTTTTATTGGGAGGAGAAACAGAGAGAGCAGCAGGAGTGGGGTGAGGATCCACCAAACGGACTCGAGGTGTAGGGATCACCTTCTTCACCCCGGGAGAACTCGGCACTGATGTCTTCTCGCGCACTTGGGAGGACCCCTCCCCAGCTGCTTTGGCTGCAACATTTCTGGCAGCAGTCGCCCTCTGTGCCCTCTTAAAAGCTTTCATGGATTCACTGTTCTTCATTGCCTCTGCAAATAAAACAGAAAATTCAGCTACAAGTCGAACAAGTCGGAAAGACAGCTACAAGCAACATAAACAAGATAATAAAAAACACAAAGATACCCAATTCAGTTTGAAGAAGAGAAGGATTGGTTAGAAATTTCTTTGTGTCAAGATGGGGAGGTTTACCCCAGCGTTCTTCCAAGATAGTCACAAAGGCTCGCTCAGCCTCATTCAACATTTCCCATGAATACCTAGAGACCCTCACGTCTTTTTACCATTCCAAGGGAAAAGCAGGTTCGTCATTCTCATCCAGAAAAAAGGGCCGAGCTCCTTCAACAGCTCGGACCGTGAAAAAGTAGTTTTTAAAATCACGGAACGACTCGTCAAACATGGAAAAAACTTTCTTTCCCTGGGTAGAACGAAAGGAGATCCAAGCTGACTTCTTTTTCACCACACCGGGCTTAGTCAAGACGAACAGATAGAAAAAGAGAGATTGGGAAGCAGGAATACCAAAACCATTGCACAACAATTGGAAAATTTTAATAAAACCCCAGGTATTGGGGTGAAGTTGAGAAGGGGCAACATTACAAGACCATAACAGGTCGGTTTCAAATTGGGTAAAAGGAAGGGTGATACCCAGCTGACCAAAGAAAAAATCATAAGCATAAAAGAAAGGGCAACCATCAACAACCTGAGTCGAAAAGCAGACTCTCTCGTCAGAAGAGGGAGGGACAAGTTCATAGTTCTTCTCATCACCAGAATTACTACAGACACTATGAAACTGCCTAAGCTGAGCACAAAATTCAGAATCAACTAGCGAGACACACATGAGAACCATGGAGTCCACCCAATCGGCAATACCTGCGGGAACCCGGGAAGGCATCTCTACAACGTTATTTCAGGAAGACATGAGGTCAACTAAACCCTACAAAAAGAAAAGAAGAATGGATTACTTAAAAACATCCCGGACAGGGAGCAAAACATCTCGACGGGCGGATAAACAAAAAAGGGAAAACCCCAAGACTCAAGGCAAAAAATCTTGGGGCATTCCTTGGAGGCAGTAAACAAGCAAGGTCTTTAAGTTATTTGTACAGCCTACATCCTGGCACTCATCAAAATGAAATCCAGAAAGAAGACAAAGGAAGCAAAAATGCAAAAAGGTCCACCCTCCTACAGTTTACCAGGAAAAGCATTGCTCCTACAGTTTATCAGCGAAAAACACTATTTCTACAGTTTATCAGAAATTCCAAAAAGGGCCAAGCAGAAAAACAGCAAAGACGCAAACTTTTTCGAAATCAAGCAAAAAATCATCAGCAGAGAACAAGCACCAACATCGAACACTCCAAAAATCGTCAAAGGAGCAACCTTTTTCAAAATCAAACAAAGTCATCATTCCAAAGCTTCAAATACAAAAGCATTCACAAAACATGCAAAGTTCTTAAAGTATCAAGCAGCAGAGGGAGAAACTACAAGACACACAGTGATCGGCAAAAAGACAGAAAGACCCAAACTTTCTCAAAACAGACACAAAAATGGCGTAGAGAAAGGAAGAAAGAAAAATCGAACCTGGAGAAATAGAAGAAAGACCGTAAAAGAAAGCCGAAGAGCAGAAGCAAAACCACCCCCTCGAAGCAGAAATTACGAAGATAGAAGGAGAAATCTAGAAATCGCCCCTTTCCCACAGAAAGCAGTAACAGAACAGACGTTACGGAAGAAATTGTGAAAGAAACAGAAAATGAGATAGTAAAGGGAGAAGTTACGAAGAGGAGCGTAGAAGAGAAACCATTTTTTGATTGAGAAATTCAAAATAAAAGCCAAGAGAAAACGAGGGCAATTAATAACCAATTAATGAAGGCATTAAACCCTCTCACGTTCCCAAGAACAAAGCGCTGATATAAAAGCGCGCGCTTTTAGAGGAAAACGTTCTACATTCAAAAGCTCTACGAAGAAAGGAATCGACAAAAGAGCTCGAGTTTGGCTTTGCTGTAAGAAAGTTCGAAGTCAAAAAACTCGACTTCAAAGCAGAAGACCGAGCTCAAGCAGGGGCACTGTTCATACCCTAGGTCGAGCTATCCCACCCGGGATGTTTTAACGACATGACGACTGACCTCTTCAGGTCCGCCTATCCGATCTCTTCTTAAAGAGATCGGTCAAATCAACAGGAAAGCCCAGTAAAGGGCCCAAATAGAGGAACACGACCGACATCCAAAGGCAATCCAAGCCTATAGAGATAAAGACGGTTCCCTTGTAGAGCTTTGCTGATGAAGTGGATGGGTTGTTGCCCACTTTCGTCTTCTCTGACTAGTGCTGACGCTATTGCCCGACTTCCCACTGCGAGGTATAATATGAGTTCTTCACTTTCCCGGGGTCTGGTGAGAATGGGTGGTTGTCCCAAGAATTTTTGAAATCTCGGAAGGCTTGTTCGCATTCCGTTGTCCTTTTCAAACCTCTCTCCCTTCCTTAATATACCTCTTTGAGGTGTCTTTTGCAAGATGATTTGGAGATCGAACCTCCTGTGAATCCTCCATTTATCATATGAACACGTCTCTTAGGGGGGTGAGGTAGACGTTCAACTTGTCCGACCTCTTTGGTGTGAGGTGGATGTTCCACTCGTCCGACCTCTTTGGTGTGGTGGACCTTCAACTCATCCGACCTCTTTGTTGTGAGATGGACTTTCAACTCGTCTGACCTCTTTGGTGTGAGGTGGACCTTCAACTCGTCCGACCTCTTTGTTGTGAGGTGGATCTTCAACTCGTCCGACCTCTTTGATGTGAGGTGGACCTTCAACTCGTCCGACCTCTTTGTTGTGAGGTGGACCTTCAACTCGTCCTACCTCTTTGTTGTGAGGTGGATCTTCAACTCGTCCGACCTCTTTGATGTGAGGTGGACCTTCAACTCGTCCGACCTCTTTGATGTGAGGTGGACCTTCAACTCGTCCGACTTCTTTGTTGTGAGGTGGACCTTCAACTCGTCCGACCTCTTTGATGTGAGGTGGACTTTCAACTCGTCCGACCTCTTTGTTGTGAGGTGGACTTTTAGCTTGTCCGACCTCTTTGGTGTGAGGTGGACCTTCAACTCGTCCGACCTCTTTGTTGTGAGGTGGACCTTCAACTCGTCTGATCTCTTTGGTGTGAGGTGGACCTTCAACTTGTCCGACCTCTTTGTTCTGATTGGGCTAGGTGGTGGGATCTTCTCAGTGTTGCATATTTCTCGGTAAACACCCACAAGAGACACCCGAAGAAGGGTGTAATTGTAGTGTTTTCTAGGCTTCTCACCGGGTTGATCTTCTTTTTTCTTGGATTCTTTATCCTTGTCCCGTGGTGGGTTAGGAGATTCCGGTTTTTGAGCTGTCTCCCAATCGGGAGTTCTCCTCCATATTGATATAGTTTTCTGCCCTTTCTTGAACCTCGTTTAGAGATGTTGGGTACTTCTTGGATATTGAGTGGCGGAAGGGTCCTTCTCTTAGGCCATTGATGAGTCCTATGATGGCCGCTTCTATTGGGAGACTTTGTATGTCAAGGCATGCTTTGTTGAATCTTTCCATGTAGCTACAGAGACTTTTCCAATCTCCTTACTTGATAGACTTGGGGCGTGCTTGGCTTTGTCTTTTTGGATGGAGAATCTGGCCAGGAATTTCTTGGCTAGGTCGTTAAAGCTTGAGATGGACTTAGGAGGTAAGTTTTCGAACCATCTAATTGCTGTCTTCATGAGAGTTGTTGGAAAAGCTTTGCAGCGAACAGCGTCTGAGGCCTCCGTGAGATACATCCTGCTTTTGAAATTGCTAAGATGTTGGCTTGGATCTGATGTGCCATCATACAAAGTCATATTCGGAAGTTTGAAGTCTTTAGGGATTTTAGTCTTCATGATTTCCTTAGTGAATGGATCTTGATCTTTGCGAGAGTTGTCTTCAGGGGTGGTTCGGGTAGTCTTTACTTTGAGATCGGCTTCAAGTTGTAGAAGTTTATCTTCTAATTCTCGACGTCGCCTTACCTCTCTTTGTAGATCCTTGCCGACTTCTTGCTGGTACTGGCTTTCTTTTATTCGAGTTGCTTTAGGCGATCTTGAAGCGCTTCTATTACTCCCAGATTTGATGAGTTTTTGTCTCTGTTAGATTCCGGAGAATCTTTTGGTGTAGCGTCCGTATTTTTGTGTGGCGTTCTGTTCTCTAGATCTGAATCATGGTTGTTGTCATGGTCGTCTGCCATGGTGATGGGATCACTTCCAGGTTCCCCGGCAACGGCGCCAATGTTCCGAGGGTTACCTGAAACTGGAGGTCGATCTCGGATGAGATCTTCTGTACTGGTCGGAGATGGCGTGTCCGGCTGGCTGGTGGCGGTCGGAGCTGTTGTGTCCGACTTGTTGGACTTGCTGCACTGCTGATCTTTGGTCACCGAAGGGTGGGGGGTACCTGCAAGAGACTCCAATGCTTAAGTTAGCTCGGGTATTAAGCAGGTTTTTAGTAGAATCAGAGTATGAGTTATACCTGGGTGCTCCAGTGTATTTATAGTAGTTGTAAAGTGACCTTTCTGGAGATAGGATAGTTATCTTATCTTATCTTATCTTATCTTATCTTTGAATGAGGTCAGCTTATCTTCAACAGAACCACCTTTCTCTCTGTAGGCTTGGGCTGCCTTTGGATTGGGCTGTGTTCCTTCGTTTTGGGCCTTCTTGGGCCTCTGTAGCATTTTGTCCGAGCTCTTTGTGAAGAGGTCGGTCATTGGCCGAGCTCTTTGAGAAGAGGTTGGATAGTCTGACCTGAAAAGGTCGGTCGGCTTGTCGCTAAACATCCCGGGTCGGATAGCTTGACCCAGTGTATGAACACTTTCCTTGAAGTAGCATAGAAGGGGAGAGATCTTATCGCTGCTCCTGCTAAGAATCTGGATAAGGCTGCCAATCTCCCGTTGAGTTGCTGCACTTCTTTGACACAGTTTGGGCTCTTCATCTTGAGTATAGCTTGACATTTATCCGGATTTGCTTCAATTCCTCTTTGTGTGAGCATAAAGCCCAAGAATTTGCCTGCTTCTACTACGAAGGTGCATTTTGTAGGATTGAGTCGCATGTCATGCTTCCTTATGGTGTCGAACACCTGGGCTAGGTCGGACAACAATGTCTCTTCACTTTGTGTCTTTATCAACATGTCGTCTACATAGACTTCCATAACTTTTCTGATGTGATCTGAAAAGACTTTATTCATCAGCCTTTGATAAGTAGCTCCCGCATTCTTGAGACCGAAAGGCATCACTATGTAGCAGTAATTTGCTTTTGGTGTTAAAAACGAGGTCTTTTCTTGATCTGGTGGGTACATGGGAATTTGATTATATCCGGAATATGCGTCCATAAATGAGAGGTATTTATATCCGGATGAGGCATCCACTAGGGCGTCGATACTTGGGAGTGGATAAGGATCTTTTGGGCAGGCTTTGTTGAGATCTGTATAGTCGGTGCACATTCGCCACTTCCCATTTGATTTTTTCACCAAGACGACGTTAGCTAACCATAGTTCGGGATCGTTCTGGCCCAAGTTTTCTTCGTCTCTGCTGTACCGGCCGAGATCCTGGATAGACCGCCAACTTACCTGGCATGTCTGCCGCTTTCCATGAGAAAAGATCAACATTATCTCATAAGAACTGTACTAGTAATTCTTTTGCGTTTCCTTTCAGGATCATGCCAATATTAGATGTTTTGTCCGAGGTGTCTCCGATCTGAACTTTCTCTACTTCTCCTTCGGGCTATGGACGGAGTTCTTCTCGTCTCTGAACTCCCCCAAGCTCAATTGTATGGAACTCTTCTCCTTTACCTCTGAGGTTTAGGCTTTCGTTATAACAACGGTGTGCCATCTTTTGATCTGCTTTTATCGTAGCTATCCCTTCTGTAGTTGGGAATTTCATGCATAGATGTGGAGTTAAGACTATTGCGCTGAGTTGATTTAGTGTTGTCCGACCTATTAGGGCATTGTAGGCTGAGCTCACGTCGACCACAATGTAGTCTATCTTGAGTGTTCTGGATTGGTTCCCTTTTTCGAAGGTTGTATGTAATGACACGTATCCCAGTGGTTGTATTGGGGTATCTCCCAGTCCGAACAGGCTGTTCGGGTATGCTCTAAGCTCCTTTTCTTCTAAGCCGAGTTTGTCGAAGGCAGTTTTGAATAAGATGTCGGCAGAACTCCCTTGGTCTATTAATGTGCGGTGGAGATTGGCGTTTTCCAGTATGATGGTGACGACCATGGGATCGTCGTGTCCTGAGATGATACCGGATGCGTCTTCTTTGGTGAACGTGATTGCAGGGATGTCGGGTGCTTCCTCCTTCCCTTCGACATGATATACTTCTTTGAGGTATCTTTTGCGGGATGATTTGGAGATTCCACCTCCTGCAAATCCTTCGTGTATCATATGGACATGTCTTTCTGGCGTACGAGGTGATCGCTCAGCTCGTCCGACATCTTCATCTCTTCGTCTTTTTCTTTGTTCATCATCTCGGGTGGCTAGATACCGATTTAGTTTTCCTTCCCTTACTAACCTTTCTATGATGTTTTTTAAGTCGAAGCACTCGTTAGTGGAATGTCCTCAGACCCGATGATATTCGCAGTATTCGTTCCGATTTCCTCCTTCTCTTTTGCCTTTGAGTGGTCGAGCTGGGGGTATTTTTTCTATGTTACAGACTTCTTTGTAAATATCCACAAGGGACACCCGAAAAGGGGTGTAATTATGATACTTTTTTATTTTTTTTCCCGTTCGATCTTCCTTCTTCTTGGATTCTTTATCTTTATCTCGGTAGGTGAAACCGGATTTCGAGGCTTCTCCAACTCGGGAATTTTCTTCCATGTTGATGTACTTCTCTGCCCGCTCTTGTACCTCATCTAGGGATGTGGGATATTTCTTTGATATAGATTGGTTGAAAGGTCCTTCTCGTAGGCCGTTGATGAGGCCCATGACGGCAGCCTCTGTTGGTAAGCTTTGTATGTCTAGGCACGTTTTGTTGAATCTTTCCATGTAGTTGCGAAGACTTTCCCAATCTCCTTGCTTGATACCTAGTAGACTAGGGGCGTGCTTAGCCTTGTCTTTTTGGATGGAAAATCTGGCCAGGAATTTTTTGGCCAGGTCGTCAAAGTTGGAGATGGACTTTGGAGGTAGGTTGTCGAACCTTCTAATTGCTGTCTTCGTGAGAGTCGTTGGAAAAGCTTTGCAGTGAACAGCGTCTGAGGCGTCGGTGAGGTACATTCTACTTCTGAAGTTGCTGAGGTGATGGTTGGGATCTGTAGTGCCATCATACAAAGTCATATCCGAAAGTTTGAACTCTTTAGGGATTTTAGTCTTCATGATTTCCCTAGTGAATGGATCTTGATCCTTGCGAGAGTTGTCCTCAGGGGTGGTCCGGGTAGTCTTTGCTTTGAGATCGGCTTCAAGTTGTAGAAGTTTATCTTCTAATTCTCGACGTCGCCTTACCTCTCTTTGTAGATCCTTGCCGACTTCTTGCTGGTACCGGCTTTCTTTTTCGAATTGCTTTAGGCGATCTTGGAGTGCTTCTATTACTCCTGGATGTGATGAGTTTTTGTCTCTGTTAGATTCCGGAGTGTCTTTTAGTGTGGCACCCGTGTTTTTGTACGGCGCTTTGTCCTCTAAATCTGAGTTGTGGTCGTTATCCTGTTCGTCCGCCATGGTGATGGGATGACTTCCAGGTTCCCCGGCAACGGCGCCAATGTTCCGAGGGTTACCTGAAATTGTAGGCCGATCTCGGATGAGATCTTCTGTACTGGTCGGAGATGACGTGTCCGGCTGGCTGGTGGCGGCCGGAGCTATTGTGTCCGACTTGTTGGACTGGCTGCACCTCTGATCCTTGGTCACCGGAGGGTGGGGGTACCTGCAAGAGACTCCGATGCTTAAGTTAGCATGGGTATTAAGCAGGTTTATTGTAGAATCAGAGTATGAGTTATACCTGGGTGCTCCAGTGTATTTATAGTAGTGTGGGCTGACCTTTCTGATAAGATAAGTTAGTTATCTTATCTTATCTTATCTTATTTTGGGTGAAGTCAGCTTACTTTCAAGGGAACCACCTTTATCTCTATAGGCTTGGATTGCCTTTGGATTTGGGTCGTGTTCCTCTATTTGGGCCCTTTATTGGGCTTTCCTGTTGATTTGGCCGATCTCTTTAAGAAGAGATCGGATAGTCGGACCTGAAGAGGTCGGTCGCCATGTCGCTAAACATCCCGGGTCAGACAGCTCGATCCAGGGTATGAACACCTCCCATCAAAGCAGGCAGTTTTGAGCTAAATCCTCAGCTCATTGTCATGGTGCAGCAAAACTGCCAGTATTCCGGTCTTCCACAGGAAGAACCTACTGAGTTTTTGGCACAATTCTTGCAAATTACTGACACAGTACGTGACAAGGAGGTAGATCAGGATGTATACAGACTGTTACTATTTTTATTTGCTGTAAAAGATCAAGCTAAAAGGTGCTTAAATAACCAACCCACAGCAAGAATAAGGACATGGAAACAGTTATCAGACAAATTCCTGAATCAATATTTTCCTCCAAAAAGGATGACACAGCTAAGGCTGGACATCCAAGGCTTTAAACAAGAGGATGATGAATCCCTTTATAATGCCTGGGAGAGGTACAGAGGGATGCTAAGGAAATGCCCCTCTGAAATGTTTTTAGAGTGGGTGCAGTTAGACATCTTCTACTATGGGCTTACAGAAGGAGCTCAGATGTCCCTAGACCACTCAGCTGGTGGATCTATACACATGAGGAAAACTATTGAAGAGGCTCAAGAGCTTATTGATATAGTTGCTAGAAACCAGCATCTGTACATAAGTAATGGGTCCTCCATAAAAGAAGAAGCCAAAGCAGTGTCTACTGAACTTGGTCCTCCAGAACAAGTTGCTGAACTCAATCAACAATTGTGCTTTCTAACAAAACAGCTAGCACAATTAAAGCAGATAACAGAAGAGTGCCAGGCAGTTCAATTAAGAAGTGGGAAAACATTAAATACCTCACTTCAGAGCAGCAGAAAGCCAAGGAAAGAACAACTGACAGAGGATGAGCAAAATATTATCCAAAATCCCTCTGAGCATAATAAGAGCCTAGAGAGGAACAATTCTGGCATTCAAATGCCAGAAACAGGCAAGGAGCTGGCGTCAAACGCCCAATGAAAGCTCAGTTCTGGCGTTCAAACGCCAGAAACAGGTAAGAAGCTGGCGTCCAATGCCAATCAAGCTTCTAACCCTGGAATCCAAACGCCAGTGAGGGATCAGACACACCCAAATGCTGATAGCAATCCCTCTAAAAGGGCTTCTCCAACCACCTCTGTAGGAAATAAACCTGCAGCAACTAAGGTTGAGGAATACAAAACCAAGATGCCTTATCCTCAAAAATTCTGCTAAAAGGAGCAGGATAAGCAATTTGCCCGCTTTGTAGACTATCTCAGGACTCTTGAAATAAAGATTCCGTTTGCAGAGGCACTTGAGCAAATACCCTCTTATGCCAAGTTCATGAAAGAGATCTTGAGTCATAAGAAGGATTGGAGAGAAACTGAAAGAGTTCTCCTCACTGAAGAATGCAGTGCAGTCATTCTGAAAAGCTTCCCAGAAAAGCTTAAAGATCCCGGGAGCTTTATGATACCATGCATATTAGAGGATAATTGCACCAAGACAGCTTTATGTGATCTTGGGGCAAGCATCAACCTAATACCTGCATCCACTATTAGAAAGCTTGGTTTAACTGAAGAAGTCAAACCAACCCGGATATGTCTCCAACTTGCTGATGGCTCCATTAAATACCCATCAGGTGTGATTGAAGACATGATTGTCAGGGTTGGGCCATTCGCCTTCCCACTGACTTTGTAGTGCTGGAAATGCAGGAGCACAAGAGTGCTACTCTCATTCTAGGAAGACCTTTCCTAGCAACTGGATGAACTCTCATTGATGTCCAAAAGGGGGAAGTAACCCTGAGAGTCAATGAGGATGAGTTTAAGTTGAATGCTGTCAAAGCCATGCAGCATCTAGACACACCAAAAGACTGCATGAAAGTTGATCTTATTGACGCTTTAGTAGAGGAGATCAACATGGATGAGAGTCTCGAATCAGAGCTGGAAGATATCTTTAAAGATGTTCAGCCTGAGCTGGAGCATTCAGAGGAATTAAAAGAGCCCCTGAAACTTCCTCAGGAAGAGGAAAAACCTCCTAAATCCGAGCTCAAACCATTACCACCATCCCTGAAATATGCATTTCTGGGAGAAGGTAACACTTTTCCGGTGATCATAAGCTCTGCTTTAAATCCCCCGGAAGAGGAAGCACTACTTCAAGTGCTAAGGACACACAAGACAGCTCTTGGGTGGTCCATAAGTGATCTTAAGGGCATCAGCCCAACAAGATGCATACACAAGATCCTATTGGAGGACGATGCTAAGCCAGTGGTTCAACCAAAGAGGCGGCTAGATCCAGCCATGAAGGAAGTGGTGCAGAAAGAGGTCACCAAGTTACTGGAGGCTGGGATTATTTATCCTATTTCTGATAGCCCCTGGGCGAGCCCTGTCCAAGTTGTCCACAAAAAGGGAGGCATGACAGTGGTTCATAATGAAAAAAATGAACTGGTTCCTACAAGAACAGTTACAGGGTGGCGCATGTGTATTGACTACAGAAGGCTCAATACAGCCACCAGAAAGGATCATTTTCCTTTACCATTCATAGACCAGATGCTAGAAAGACTAGCAGGTCATGATTATTACTGCTTTTTGGATGGCTATTCAGGCTACAACCAAATTGCAGTAGATCCCCAGGATCAAGAGAAAACAACATTCACATGTCCATCTGGAGTATTTTCCTACAGAAGGATGCCATTTGGGCTATGTAATGCACCTGCAACCTATTAGAGATGCATGCTCTCTATTTTCTCTGATATGGTGGAAAAATTTATGGAAGTCTTCATGGATGACTTCTCAGTATACGGAGACTCATTCAGCTCTTGTCTTGATCACCTGACACTGGTTCTGAAAAGATGCCAAGAGACTAACCTGGTTTTAAACTGGGAAAAATGTCACTTTATGGTGACTGAAGGGATTGTCCTTGGGCACAAGATTTCGAACAAGGGCATAGAGGTGGATCAAGCAAAGGTAGAGGTAATTGAAAAATTACCACCACCTACCAATGTTAAGGCAATCAGAAGATTTCTGGGGCATGCAGGATTCTATAGGAGGTTTATAAAGGATTTTTCAAAAATTGCAAAATCTCTGAGCAACCTGCTAGCTGCTGACACGCCATTTGTGTTTGACACAGAGTGTCTGCAGGCGTTTGAAACTCTGAAAGCTAGGCTGGTCACAGCACCAGTTATTTCTGTACCAGACTGGACATTACCATTTAAACTAATGTGTGATGCCAGTGACCATGCCATTGGTGCAGTATTGGGGCAAAGGCATGACAAGCTTCTGCATGTCATTTATTATGCTAGCCGTGTTTTAAATGATGCCCAGAAAAATTACACAACCACAAAAAAAGAATTGCTTGCAATGGTTTATGCTATTGACAAGTTTAGATCATACTTAGTAGGATCAAAAGTGATTGTGTACACTGACCATGCTGCTCTTAAATATCTACTTACGAAGCAGGATTCAAAACTCAGGCTCATAAGATGGGTGTTGCTTCTGCAAGAGTTTGATATAGAAATAAGAGACAGAAAAGAGACAGAAAACCAAGTGGCTGATCATCTGTCCCGGATAGAACCAGTAGAAGGGGCGTCCTTTCCTTCTATTGAGATCTCTGAAACTTTTCCGGATGAGCATTTGTTCGCCATTCAGGAAACACCATGGTTTGCAGACATTGCAAACTATAAAGCTGCAAGGTTCATACCCAGAGAGTACAACAGGCAACAAAAGAAAAAATTAATTACTGATGCAAAGTACTACTACTTGCGGGATGAATCCTATCTTTTTAAGAGATGTGCAGACGGAATAATCCGTAGGTGTGTGCCTAGAGAAGAAGCATAGAAGATCTTATGGCATTGCCATGAATCACAATATGGAGGTCACTTCGGAGGTGAGCAAACAGCTACCAAGGTCCTCCAATGTGGCTTCTACTGGCCTACCCTCTATAGAGATTCCCGAGAGTTTGTACATAACTGTGATAGTTGCCAGAGAGCTGGTAATCTACCTCATGGTTACACCATGCCTCAACAAGGAATCTTGGAGATTGAGTTTTTTAATGTATGGGGTATTGACTTCATGGGGCCTTTCCCACCATCATACTCAAACACCTATATTCTGGTGGCAGTCGACTATGTATCCAAATGGTTAGAGGCCATTGCCACCCCCACTAATGATACTAGGACAGTGCTGAAGTTCCTCCAGAAACATATCTTCAGCAGGTTTGGTGTCCCTAGAGCACTAATCAGTGATGGGGGCACTCACTTCTGCAATAAACAGCTTTACTCTGCTATGGTCCGGTACGGAATTAGCCACAAGGTGGCAACTCCATATCATCCAAAGACAAACGGGCAAGCTGAAGTCTCTAATAGAGAATTAAAAAAAATCCTGGAATGGACTGTAAGTACCCGTAGACAGGATTGGGCGAGAAGCTTGGATGATGCTCTGTGGGCTTACAGAACAGCATTCAAGACTCCTATAGGGACCTCTCCATACCAGCTTGTGTATGGTAAGGCCTGTCATCTGCCCGTGGAACTGGAACATAAGGCCTACTGGGCAACCAGATTCCTAAACTTTGATGCCAGATTAGCTGGAGAAAAGAGATTGCTCCAGCTAAATGAACTAGAGGAATTCAGACTTACTGCTTTCAAAAATGCCAAGTGTTACAAAGAGAAAGCAAAAAGGTAGCATGACAAAAAGCTGTCATCTAGAGTCTTTGAACTAGGACAGAAGGTTCTGCTGTTTAACTCTAGGCTCTGGCTATTCCCCGGGAAACTGAAATCCCGGTGGAGGGAACCATATGTGATTACAAGTGTGTCACCATATGGCTCTGTGGAGCTTCAAGACATTGATTCTAATAAGAAGTTCATTGTTAATGGACAGCGAATCAAGCATTATCTTGAAGGCAATGTTGAGCAAGAATGCTCAAGGTTGAAGCTAGATTAAAAGCTCAGCAAGGTCTAGCTAAAGACAATAAAGAAGCACTTGCTGGGAGGTAACCCAGCCATTAGCAAAACTTTTTTTGTTATTTTATTTTATTCCATTCCTCATTTTATTTATTTTTAAATTATACAAGTTCAATATTAATAATATTCAAGGTAAAGAATCAATTGCATAAGTTCACAGGGTTACAGAAGGATTTAGAGCACAAAACAGGGAAAAGGAGCTCACTGGCGAGAAAACGCCAGTAATGATACCTTTCTGGGTGTTAAACGCCAGAATGGGTACCATTCTGGGCGTTTAACGCCATACTTGCAGCGTCCTGGGCGTTCAGGAAAAACGCCCAATGACAAAGGAATTCTGGCGTTTAACGCCAGCCAGAAGCAACAGCTGGGCATTAAACGCCCAAAAGAAGCTACAGAGGGGCGTTAAACGCCCAAAAACATGCAGCAGTTGGGCGTTTAACGCCAGTATTGTGGAGGAGAGGAAGTTTTTGTTCCCAACTTGATTTTTTTTAAAATTTTCATATTTCAAACCATTTTTCTTGCATAAACATATTCCATACTTTCTTTTTTTCAAACTTTTTTTTCCAAAAATTTTTAAAAATATCTTAATCCTAAAATTAAATCTTTCTCAATTCTTCTCCAACCTCTTCTCAAATCTTTTTCAAAACAAATCTATCTTTTTCAAATTTTTTTTTCAAACTCATCAATATCTTCTTCAAATCTTCACAAAATTTTTAGAACAAATCTATCTTTTTCAAATTTCTTTCATATCTTTTCAATTTTAAATTACATCTTTTTCTATCTTACTTATCTTTTCCAAATCACATTTTCTATCATATCTTTTTAAAATATTTTCGAAAACCCACCCCCCTTTTCCCTTTAAATCCTCGTTCGGCCTCCCCCTCTCTTCCACAATTCGAACTTGGCTCTCCCTCTATCCCTCTCCTTTCTTTTCTTTTGCTTGAGGACAAGCAAACCTCTAAGTTTGGTGTGTTTATCCGTGATCACTAAGCCAATACCCACCAAGATCATGGCTCCTAAGGGAAAACAAACCAACTCAAGAGGCAAGAAAGAGAATATTCCAAAACCACTTTGGAATCAAGGAAAGTTCTTAACCAAAGAACATTTAGACCATTATTACAAAATAATGGGTCTAAGGTCAGTGATCCCGGAAGTTAAATTTGATCTAAAAGAAGACAAATATCTAGAGATCCAAGAGCAAATTCGAAACAGGAGCTGGGAAGTCCTAGCTAATCCTAAAACAAAGGTGGGAAGAAACATGGTTCAGGAATTCTACTCTAATCTGTGGCAAACAGACAGGCAGAGAATAGCTGGAACCGCATTCTATGACTATCGAACTTTGGTCAAAGGGAAGATTGTTCACACCCATCCTGACAAAATAAGGGAGATCTTCAAGCTGCCTCAACTGCAAGATGACCCATACTCCTTTAATAGGAGAATGATGAGACCAAATCAGAGCTTGGACAAAATCCTAGAGGACATATGCCTCCCTGGAGCCAAATGGACAACCAACACAAAGGGTGTCCCAAACCAACTCAAAAGAGGAGATCTCAAACCAGACGCCAGAGGCTGGCTGGACTTTATTGGGCGCTCTATACTGCCCACTAGCAACCGCTCTGAAGTCACCATCAAAAAGTAGTGATGATCCATTGCATTATGCTGGAAAAAGAAGTGAAAGTTCATCAGCTGATTTATTGTGAGCTTTACAAAATTGCAAACAAGAACTCCAAAGATGCCAAATTGGCTTATCCAAGCTTGATCTCCATGTTATGTAAAGATGCTAGAGTAAAGATGGGAGTAGATGAGTATATTTCAGTTGAACAACCAATCACCAAAAAGTCAATGGAAGGACAAGTGCAGCACGATCCCATCAAGAGGAGAGCACAGGAGTTCCTCCCGAAAATTCCTCAATTTGAATACTGGGGGCACCTAGAAGCATCTATCACCAAGTTGCAAGAAGCTATGGATCAACTAAAGGAAGAACATCAAAATCAAAACAGCATGCTCTGCAAGCTGCTTAGGGAACAAGAAGAGCAAGGGCGTGAACTGAAAGAACTGAAGCGCCAGAAGCTATCTCTTGAAGGGCCAAGCACTCCATAGACTAAAGAGGCATCTACCTCTCAAAGCAAAGGTTGGTGAGTCCTAACTCTGTGATAACCTTTTATCTATTTTAAGAGTATATGAGTCTTAGAATTAGAGTCATTTGTCTTTATATCTTTAATTCCCTTTCTTTTATTACTAATTGTCTGCTTTTTATGCCTATTTTATATTATTTCTATTAAATAATGAATAAAGATTAGAGTCTATGCCTTAAGTTTATGAATGTCCTATGAATCCATCACCTTTCTTAAATGAAAAATGTTTTAATTACAAAAGAACAAGAAGTACATGATTCCGAATTCATCGTTGAAACTAGTTTAATTATTTTGATGTGGTGACAATACTTTCTGTTTTCTGAATGAATGCTTGAACAGTGCATATGTCTTTTGAAATTGTTGTTTATGGATGTTAAATATGTTGGCTCTTGAAAGAATGATGAAAAATGAAACATGTTATTTGATAATCTGAAAAATCATAAAAATGATTCTTGAAGCAAGAAAAAGCAGTGAATACAAAAGCTTGTGAAAAAAATGGCAAAAAAAAAAAAGAAAAAGAAAAAGCAAGTAGAAAAAGCCAAAAGCTCTTTAAACCAAAAGGCAAGAGCAAAAAGCCAATAACCCTTAAAACCAAAAGGCAAGGGTAAAAAGGATCCAAGGATTTGAGCATCAATGGATAGGAGGTCCTAAAGGAATAAAATCATGGCCTAAGCGGCTAAACCGAGCTGTCCCTAACCATGTACTTGTGGCGTGAAGATGTCAAGTGAAAACTTGAGACTGAGCGGTTAAAGTCAATCTCCAAAGCAAAAAGAAGAGTGTGCTTAAGAACCCTAGACACCTCTAATTGGGGACTCTAGCAAAGCTGAGTCACAATCTGAAAAGGTTCACCCAGTTATATGTCTGTGGCATTTATGTATCCAGTGGTAATACTGGAAAACAAAGTGCTTAGGGCCACGGCCAAGACTCATAAAGTAGCTGTGTTCAAGAATCAATATACTAAACTAGGAGAATCAATAACACTATCTGAATTCTAAGTTCCTATAGATGCCAATCATTCTGAACTTCAATGGATAAAGTGAGATGCCAAAACTATTCAAGAGGCAAAAAGCTACTAGTCCCGCTCATCTGATTGGAGCTAAGTTTCATTGATATTTTGGAACTTATAGTATATTCTCTTCTTTTGATCCTATTTGATTTTCAGTTGCTTGGGGACAAGCAACAATTTAAGTTTGGTGTTGTGATGAGCGGATAATTTATACGCTTTTTGGCATTGTTTTTACATAGTTTTCAGTATGATTTAGTTAGTTTTTGGTATATTTTTATTAGTTTTTAAATAAAAATCACATTTCTGGACTTTACTATGAGTTTGTGTGTTTTTCTATGATTTTAGGTAATTTCTGGCTGAAATTGAAGGACCTGAGCAAAATATAATTCAGAGGCTAAAAGAGGACTGTAGATGCTCTTGGATTCTGACCTCCCTGAACTCGAAATGGATTTTCTGAAGCTACAGGAGTCCAAATGGCACGCTCTCAATTGCATTGGAAAGTAGACATCCAGGGCTTTCCAGAAATATATAATAGTTCATACTTTGCCCGAGTTCAGATGACGCAAACTGGCATTCAACGCCAGTTCTCTGCCCTATTCTGGCGTTAAACGCCAGAAACAGGTTACAAGTTGGAGTTAAACGCCCAAAACAGGTTACAACCTGGCGTTTAACTCCAGAAACAGCCTAGGCACGTGTAAAGCTCAAGTCTCAGTCCCAGTACACACCAAGTGGGCCCTGGAAGTGGATTTCTGCACTATCTATCGTAGTTTACCCATTTTCTGTAAACCTAGGTTACTAGTTTAGTATTTAAACAACTTTTAGAGATTTATTTTGTATCTCATGACATTTTTAGATCTGAACTTTGTACTCTTTGACGGCATGAGTCTCTAAACTCCATTGTTGGGGTTGAAAAGCTCTGCTGTGTCTTGATGAATTAATGCAATTATTTCTGTTTTCTATTCAAACACGCTTGTTTCTATCTAAGATGTTCATTCGCACTTCAATATGATGGATGTGATGATCCGTGACATTCATCACCATTCTCAACCTATGAACGCCTACCTGACAGCCACCTCCATTCTACCTTCGATTGAATGAGTATCTCTTGGATTCCTTAATCAGAATCTTCGTGGTATAAGCTAGAATCCATTGGCAGCATTCTTAAGAATCCGGAAAGTCTAAACCTTGTCTGTGGTATTCCGAGTAGGATTCAGGGATTGAATGACTATGACGAGCTTCAAACTCACAAGGGTTGGGCGTAGTGACAGATGCAAAAGGATCAATGGATCCTATTCCAGCATGAGTGAGAACCGACAGATGATTAGCCATGCGGTGACAGTGCACCTGGACCATTTTCACTGAGAAGACGGATGGTAGCCATTGACAATGGTGATCCACCAACACACAGCTTGCCATAGGAGGAACATTGCGTGCGTGAAGAAGAAGACAGGGGAAAAGTAGAGATTCAGAAGACAAAGCATCTCCAAAACTCCAACACATTCTCCATTACTGCATACAAGTACTATTTAATTTATGCTTTTTACTCTTCATAAATATAATCACTCTTATTATTGATCTCCTGACTAAGAATTACAAAATAACCATAGCTTGCTTCAAGCCGACAATCTCCGTGGGATCGACCCTTACTCACGTAAGGTACTACTTGGACGACCCAGTGCACCTGCTGGTTAGTTGTGCGGAATTGCAAGAGTGTGATTGTGATTTCGTGCACCAGTTACCAAGCCAAGGATCCCACCATGAAAAAGTACTTGGACAAAACCAAGGAACAGATCGGATAGCTCGGGGAATATGAGATCCACCATATACCCCGAGAACAGAATGCCCGAGCTGATGCACTCTCAAAGCTAGCCAGCACGAAACCAGGGGGCAACAATAGAAGCATCATCCAGAAAATGCTGCAGAACCCGTCAATCTCGGAAGAAGAAAAAGTCCTAGCCATAACAGGTCTGGATCAAGGATGGATGACTCCCATAATTAACTACCTCAAAACAGAAACACTCCGCACAGATAAAAAGGAAGCAAAGAGGTTAAAATGGGAGGCACAATACTACACCGTTATAAATAATACTCTACACAAAAGAGGGATTTCGACACCACTATTAAAATGCGTGCCGACTTCGAATACATAAGAAATTTTAGAAGAAGTACATAGTGGCATCTGTGGCAACCACCTCGGAGCACAGGCACTCACCAAAAAGTACTCCGAGCCGTATTCTATTTAACGACCTTAAAAAAAGAAGCAACAAAATTTGTGAAGACATGTCCACCATGTCAGAAACAAGCCAACTTTCACATCGCCCCGCCAGAGGAGCTCATCAGCGTAACCTCACCCTGGCCATTCGCAAAATGGGGACTCGATCTTCTCAGACCCTTCCCCCAAGGATCAGGGAAAGTCAAATTCCTCATAGTGGGAGTAGACTATTTCACAAAATGGATCGAGGCGGAACTGACGTGGCGAAAATTGGCAGATTAAGAAATTGATGTAAGAGAAACGTTGCAAGTACAGTTCTTAACCAACAAAAATCCACTTATCAATTTAGAAGGGTTGTCACAAAATTAGAATTAAAATACTGGGAGTATGAATCCCAGGTCGCCTCCCAATGAGTTGCAGAAAGATGTGCTATTTTATTAATCAGATGTTTTCGAAAATGGTTTTGAGTTTGATAAACAGGAAATTAAATCAGAGAATTTATGTAATTTAAATAAAAATCTTAACCAGGAGTAGATTAGTCGGAAAGTCTATCCTTGTTGGAGTTCTCCCAAGATTAATTGATAATTGAAGGTTGTTCTGCTTAGTTATCCTTTACCAGGTAGAGGAAAGTCAAGCAAGTTGGAAGTCTCTTTCTATTCACAAGTTCTAATCCTCTCCCTTGGGAAGGATTAGGGACAGTGACTAGAGGGCGATCCAACAATAAATCTAATTACAATTTTACTCTTGAGCATTCCAACTCAAGGTTCTCCTTTCAATCAACTCCCAAACAAGTTATGGAACTACTCGCTCATTATGAATGTAAACTTCACAAAATAAGAAAGGCAAATAAAAGAAGACATGATAAATAATAATTCAAAAGACCAATTAAAAATAAAAATAGTTCTTGTATTAATAAATTCTAAAAATAATCCAATAGTAATTCTGAACAAATTAAGGATATGAAAGAGTAAGTGACAAGTAAGGAAAACAAACTAGAATGATGAAGTCTTAGCGGACATAATAACTCTTCTCAATATCCTAATCCAAAAAGCAATAAAAAAATAAAATCTTAAGAACTATGAATGTGTAGAGAGAAAACCTAGAGGAGTAAAGTCAGATCTAAAAACTAAAAATTATGCAAAATGAATGTCTCTCCTCGTCTCTGCATGTTCCCCGGCTCTAATCTGCTTTTCTGGGCCGAAAACTAGGTCAAAACATGGCCCAAAATCGCCCCCAGCAAATTCTGTAAATTCTGCAAATCGCGCACGTCACGCGATTGCGTCATCCACGCATTCGCGTCATCCAGCGTTTTTCCTTGCCATGCGTGCGCGTCGTGCACGCATTCGCGTCATCCGTGCAATTTCTAATCCATGCGTTCGCGTCAGGCACGCGAGCGCGTCACTACAATTTCTCCGTTTTGCGCGGTCGCGTGAACCATGCATCCGCGTCGCTTCTCGTTGGTCATCTCCTTAATTTCTTGTGTTTCTTCCATTTTTACAAGCCTCCTCTCTAATTTCCAAGTCATTCATGCCCTATAAAGACTGAAACACTTAACACAGTGATCACGGCATTGAATGGAATAAAGGAGAATTAAAATACATAATTAAAAGTCACTAGGAAGCAAGTTTTCAACCACGGAGTAATTTTGGGAAGGAATTGTAAATACATGCTAATCATATGAATAAGTGGGTAAAGATTTGATAAAACCACACAATTAAACACAATATAAACCATAAAATAATGGTTTATCAACCTCCCCACACTTAAACATTAGCATGTCCTCATGCTTAGTTGAAGGAGATAAAATAAATGAGTAGGAACATGTAAAGCTCATGCAATGCAATGCAACCTATACATATGAATGCAACTATATGATTCTTGTCCACTTGGTTAAAAGTAAATAAGCTCTTCAAGACAATCACAAATTCAATTCCACTAATTCAATTCTTATACAGTAAGAACAGATAAAAATGCAAGAAGGTAGCTCATGAAAGCAGGGAACATAGAATTTAAGCATTGAACCCTCACTGATGATGTATGTGTACTCTAGTCTCCCAAGTGTATAGGGTGATCACTCTACTCCTCTCACAAACATCATGAGGTCTTTTCAAGGTTGTAATGGGGCCAAAGTAAGGGTACATACATGGCTAAGAAAGCTTACAAATTGAATCTTTAATTAACCTAAGCTTTCACCTAACACATATATATATTTTATATAACTTTAAATTTCATACCTAGCTACCCAAAATTTTCCTTTCACATTCCCTACTCATGTATCACCCTTTATTTTAATTTTATCATATATGCATTGATCTTTGAATTTCAACTTGGCATTGGGGTAATTTTGTCCCCTTGTTTATTTACTGAATATTTTTGGATTTTTATTTTGAACATGAAAATAAATATAGCTTATCAATGCACACGGATTTTTAATTTCTATGGTTTCACATGAGTAGGTACCCAAATTCCCATTATGTTATCATGACACATTCCCTTATTATCTTTTGTTCCCACAATCTTCCCATACTCAATTAACACACAATTCTATCTCAAGCTAACCAAAGATTCAATTGGGATATATAATTGTTTTTCCGCTTAAGGCTAGTGATGTGGTAAAATATAGAACAAATGGGATTTAAAGGCTCAAAGTGGCTACAAAGGTAACTTAAAGGGTAGGCTTAATTGGGATAAGTGAGCTAAACAAATAATGGCCTCAATCATATGCAAGCATATAAATATATTAAAAATTGGACATATAGGGTGAAACAAAATATAGATTACAATCATAGAGAAGTAAACACACAAGAATAAAATATGTATGGTTAAATAAGGTAACCATGTAACTAAGCTCAAAGTCTCACAGGTTGTGTGTTCTTTAGCTTAAAAACCATGTTCCAATTACAACTTTAAACAAATTTAACATAAGGGTTTTATTTATTTAAATTAGTGAAAAAAAAATTTTCAAAAAAATAAGGTCTTAAAAGGAACTTATTATCTTTTCAATCAAGTAGAACATGCATGCAACTAACCTATTACTATGCAATTTATCCTATTCTACAAAAGAAAAACTAACTAAATATCCTATTTTATTGGTGTTAGGGAAGAGAAATTACCTCCGGAAGTCAGGTACTAACCGACCTCCCCACACTTAAGGCTTTGCACCGTCCTCGGTACCATCTGTCAGGAATAAAGGTGGGCTGGTAGCAGTATCTCCACAGTCGGGACCGTCATGCCTCCCTATGCTGGTAAAGGAAGTGGAGTCCGGGGTGTCTGGGTCTTTGTAGTTTCCCATAAGTAGCTCCTTGAGGTATGTGAATCAGCACTTGTTACGGCGCTCTCTTAGCTTTGCTTTGTGTTCCTGCCGATCCAACCTTTCAAGTATCTGATGGAGCAGTTGGTTTGTTTTGGGTGCTTGTGGTGTTGAAGGAGGAATGTCTTCAGCCGGTTCAGTAGGTTGGCTTGTAGTGGCTACTGGAGGTTTTATATATTTCCCGTTAGGGACGTATTGATCATCTCGTGGAAGCATGGCTTTGGTGTCCCCAGCTCTGTAGGAGACTCTGGCTGCTGAGATGAGATCGGAAACCAAGGCAGGAAAAGGTAAGTTGCTCGCAATTTGTATGTGTCTCATTGCATTCCGGATGTGTCTTGGTAGGTTTAGAGGCTGGTCTGTAAGGATGCACCATAGTAAAACAGCCATGTCTGCAGTGAAGGAGGACTCGTGAGTGCTCGGAAAGACATAATGGGACATGATCTGTGCCCATACGCGAGCCTCCAAAGTAAGTGCAAAAGCCGATATTCCCTTAGGTCGGGAACGATGTATCCATAGATCCATCTGCTGCCAGGTTGTGCGATAACTCTGAGAACGGCGTCCCAGTCAAATTTGTATGTCTGGTGCTTGAGTGAGGCTTCTTGAAATGCGTCCAGTCCTTCTGGAGTAGGGGGAAGATCTAAAGCTCGTTGAATGGCCTCTTCTATAATGGGGACTTGCTTCTGACGGACATAGACAGACTGCAGGGGTGGCTGGTGGAAATTAGAGTAGAACTCGACTACCCAGGAAAGATTAACCTAACGTGGCTGTCTCTGTAGGAATCCCCATTGTCGTCGCTCAATTCGCGGCTCAACAAATTCAGCAATACGGGTCGGGAGGATAAGAAGGTATTCGTTGTTGTAACTCCTTTCTGCCAGTATGGGGAACATCTGCTCACAGTAGCAGTTGGTAAATCGCGCAGTGTCCTTTGCTGGGAAGGCTTTCTCTTTTTCATCAACCTTTATGATCCTCTTAATTCTTTTTGTTGAGGGATTAACTGCAGTTGAAGATGGCTCTGCCACTAATGCTCTTTTTGTTCCTCTCCTTGCTGTTGATTTGGGACTAGCTTTCTCTTTTCCTTTCTTGGTGGCCATTTTGAAGGGGAAAGAGTAAGGATGTTAAAACTTCAAGCGAAGAGCAAGGGAGAGAACGGGAAAGGTGGTAATTAATGCACATTAAAGATGAATGATGTTAATACATGGTCATGACTACATGTGAAAAATCGTCAATGGAAATATAGCAAGTTCATATAATGACAATTAAATGCAAGGTGTTTATTGGCATGCCGGCAAAGGCATGAGTAGCATAGATCAAGCATTCAATGTCCAAGTTAGATTACCAAGCCTTTCAAACTAATAACCTGTTTGTAATAACAATTATATTTAAATAATATAATATAAAAAGGGTTTTGTGAAAAGCAAGCATTTAGAGTAGTAGAATAAAAGATATCGAAAAATAGTGCACGATGCCATACGGGCGTTTCCACAAACACATAGCATGCATGGTAAATAAGCTATTGAAAGTATTAAATTGAACATGCAAGCAACCCTATAAAATTAATATATAATTGCCAAGTAATTCCTTTAATAATCCACAAGCAAATCATAAGAAATAATAATGACCCAAATAAATATCCAACACCAATTAAAAGAAAAAGAAAGAAAAAGAAAACATGTATAATGAGAGTAAAAAGAAGAAGAAAAGAAGAGGAAAGCATAACAACAAGAATAAGAATAGAAAAGTAAGGAGGGAAGAAGAAAAGAAAAAACCTTGATAATGGTGGTGAGAGAGAGAAAGTAGAAAGTGAGAAAGAAAGAAGGAATAAAGGGGAAGAAAGAAATAAGAAGGGAAAAGAAAAAGTAGGATTTGGGGAAGAAAAAGATAAGATATTTTGGCAGAGATGGATATGTTGTGCGGCGCAAGCGACGCGGACGCGTGGGGTACGCGTTCGCGCGAATGGCGCTTATAGGAATCGACGCGGACGCGTTGGTCACGCAGACGCGTCGGTTACGCAGACACGTCAGTCACGCGGACGCGTGACTCGTTCTGTGCTACTGGCGCGGGGGCAACCTCGCGTTCGCACAACTCTCTGTTCGAAACTCATTGTTGCCAAATTCCAGGGTGACGCGTTCGCGTGGTGGATGCGATCGCGTGAATGGCCAAGATCGTGTAGGGCCTGTGCGTCTAGCGCCATTCCAGCCCCAGTCCAGCGTAACATTCTGCCATACACCCTTTCTTACGTCGATTTTTAGGGCACGCGTTCGCATGCTTGATGCGGATGCGTGGGAGGAATTTTTCCCACATGACGCTGAAGCATCAGCGATGCGGTCGCGTGGGTCAAATTGTGCCAAAGGCACGCCTCCAGCCACGCTCTCGTGTGACTTTCTGTTCGATTTCTTTTTCTTCCATACGCACCTATGACGCGGGCGCATCAGTGACGCTGTCGCGTCGCGTGGTTTTTTTTTTATTATTATGCAATTATGCAAATGAAGATGCAAACTATATGTGCTAATAATGAGAAGAGTTATTGAAAGAGAAAACTAAGAAGAAAGAAAGGAACGATTATACCATAGTGGGTTGTCTCCCACCTAGCACTTTGCTTTAACGTCCTTAAGTTGGACGCTCCACTAGCTCAGTCTTCTACTGTTGGTGGATCCTCCAAGAGGAAGATTTCTAACTCCTTGTTTTTTGTTGCCTTCTCACCATGATATAACTTTAAGCGATGTCCATTAACTTTGATGAATTCAGAGCTTGAAGGATGACTCAGGTGGAAAACTCTGTATGGCTCAGCCTTCTCTACTCTATATGGACCTTCTCATCTTGATCTCAACTTGCCTGGCATGAGCCTCAGTCTAGAGTTGTAAAGGAGGACTAAATCGCCAGGTTGGAACTCTCTCCTCTTGATGTGCTTATCATGCACAGCCTTCAACTTTTCCTTGTACAGTCTTGAGTTCTCATAAGCTTCTAGGCGAAGGCTTTCTAATTCTTGCAGTTTCAACTTCCTTTCAGCTCTGGCTTTCTCAAATCCCATGTTGTACTCCTTCACTGCCCAAAAGGCTTTGTGCTCTACCTCAACTGGGAGGTGATAGGCTTTTCCATAAACTAAGTGGAAGGGGCTCATCCCAATGGGTGTCTTGTAAGCCGTTCTGTATGCCCAGAGTGCATCTTGTAGCCTGGTGCTCCAGTCTCTTCTATGAGGTTTGACTATCTTCTGCAATATATGCTTTATCTCTCTGTTAGACACCTCGGCTTGCCCATTAGTCTGGGGATGGTAGGCTATTGCTACTTTATGAATTATCCCATGCTTCTTCAGTAATCTTGTTAGTCTCCTGTTACAAAAATGGGTGCCTTGATCACTCACGATTGCTCGTGGTGATCCAAAGCGACAAATAATATGGTTTCTAACAAAGGAAACAATAGTGTTAGCGTCATCAGTGTGGGTAGGAATTGCTTCCACCCATTTAGAAACGTAATCTACAGCTAATAATATATAAAAATGACCATTAGAATTTGGAAATGGACTCATGAAGTCAATGCCCCAAACATCAAAAATTTCACAGAAAAGCATAATCTGTTGAGGCATCTCATCCCTCTTGGATATATTACCAAACCTTTGGCATGGAGAACAAGATTTACAAAATTCAGCAGCGTCTTTAAAAAGAGTAGGCCACCAAAATCCACAATCTAAAATTTTTCTAGCTGTTCTTTGAGGGCCAAAATGTCCTCCATTCTCAGATGAGTGGCAAGCCTCTAAAATGGACTGGAATTCTGATTGAGGCACACACCGTCGAATTACCTGGTCAGCGCCACACCTCTATAAATATGGGTCATCCTATATATAATATTTGGACTCGCTTTTCAGCTTGTCTCTTTGATGCTTAGTAAAGGTTGGAGGAAAAGTGCGGCTGACTAGATAATTAGCTACAGGTGCATACCAAGGGACTACTTTAGATACTGCTTGTAAGTTGTCGAATGGGAAATTATCATTTATAGGAGTGGAGGTATCCTTAATGTGCTCAAGGTGACTCAAGTGGTCTGCCACTAGATTCTGGTTACCACTCCTATCCTTAATTTCTAAATCAAATTCTTATAGTAGTAGTATCCAACGTATAAGCCTTGGTTTGGACTCCTTTTTAGCTAATAAATACTTTAGAGCTGCGTGGTCTGAGTACACTACTACTTTAGCACCAAGTAAATAGGCTCGGAATTTATCCAGAGCAAAAACAATAGCAAGAAGCTCTTTCTCAGTAGTAGTGTAATTAGACTGAGCGGCGTCTAAAGTCTTAGACGCATAAGCAATGACAAAAGGATCCTTACCTTCACACTGAGCCAGCGCCGCTCCTACTGTATGATTGGAGGCATCGCACATGATTTCAAATGGCTGGCTCCAGTCTGGTCCTCTCACAATTGGAGCTTGAGTCAAGGCGGTCTTCAGCTTATCAAACGCTTGTTTGCAATCATAACTGAACTTGAACTCAATATCTTTCTGCAGTAGTCTGGATAAGGGTAGTGCTACTTTACTGAAGTCCTTAATGAACCTCCGGTAAAAACCTGCATGACCAAGGAACAAATAGACTTCCCTCACAGAGGAGGGGTAAGGTAAACTAGAAATAACATCCACCTTTGCTGGATCTACAGAAATGCCAGTATTAGACACAACATGTCCTAGCACAATCCCTTGTTTTACCATAAAGTGACATTTTTCAAAATTCAATACAAGGTTCGTACTAACACATATATCTAATACTCTAGATAAACTATCTAAGAAAAGGCTAAATGAATCACCATAAACGCTAAAATCATCCATAAAAACCTCCATACAGTTCTCAATAAGGTCAGAGAAAAGACTCATCATGCACCTTTGGAAAGTAGCTGGTGCATTGCATAAGCCAAAGGGCATTCTCTTATAAGCATAAGTTCCAAAAGGATATGTAAAAGTAGTCTTTTTCTGATCTTCAGGAGCTATATGAATTTGAAAATAGCATGTATAACCATCTAAAAAGCAATAATGGGATTTACCTGACAGGCGATCAAGCATCTGATCAATGAATGGCAAGGGGTAATGATCCTTGCGAGTGGCTTAGTTGAGACGCCTATAGTCAATGCAAACTCTCCATGAATTCTGCACTCTAGTTGTCAGAAGCTCTCCATGCTCATTTCTTACTGTTGTGATTCCAGACTTCTTGGGCACCACTTGTACTGGACTGACCCATTCGCTATCTGAGATGGGATAAATGATATCTGCTTCAAGTAGCCTGGTCACTTTTTTCATGACAACTTCTAAGATGGTGGGATTCAGTCTTCTTTGAGGTTGATGGACAGGCTTTTCTCCCTTTTCTAGGAATATTCTGTGCTCACAAACTTGAGGATTGAAGCCTACTATATCCGCTAGGCTCCATCCAATTGCTTTCTTGTGTTTTCTCAGCACATTGAGTAGCTGTTCTTGTTGTTGAGAAGTGAGTTCCCGTGCAATGATAACTGGAAACTTCTGCTTGTCCTCAAGGTAAGCATACTTGAGGTGTGGAGGGAGGGGCTTTAATTCTAATTTTTGCTCATAGTCAGGCTCTGGATTATCTGGAGCTGGTGATAATGGTGAAGCGCTCTCATTGTCCTCTGAGAATGTCCCCACACTTGGACCTTGCCCTATGTACTTCTCTTCTAATTCCTCCGGGTCAACTTCAGCCACGGTTTCATCTATGATGTCACATTGGGAGATAGAATGATCATCCGGAGGGTGCTTCATAGCTTCATTTTATCTGAATTTCACTATTCTGCCATCGATTTCAAAAGAATAAGTTCCTGAAAATGCGTCCAGCATGAACTTTGAAGTCTTCAGGAATGGTCTTCCAAGAAGGATTGATGATGGCCTTCCTGAGTCATTATGGGGCATTTCCAGGATATAGAAGTCAATAGGAAATGTGAGCCCCTTAATGCTCACTAATACCTCTTCAGCAACTCCAATCACCATAATAATGCTTTTATCTGCTAACACAAAACGAGCTGCTGACCTTTTTAAGGGAGGGAGCCTCAAGGTATCATATATAGACAAAGGCATTATACTAACACACGTTCCTAAATCACACATGCAGTCAGAAAATATCACACCTCCAATAGTACAGTTAACCATACATGGACCTGGATCATTACACTTTTCAGGTATACCTCTGAAGAACTGAAGATTAATGGTTTAGAGGTTATAGTAAACTCTCGTTGTAAGTATAGTTACTAAACCAAGCAATCAACCTTTCTTACAAAAGTTTTGGTTGTCACAAGTAACAAACCCCTTTTAAAATTGATAACCGAGTATTTAAACCTCTGGTCGTCTTCTCAAGGAATTGCAGGGAAGTATGTTCTTATTATTGGCTATACAGGTTATAAATCGGGGTTGGGAGTGAGGAATAAATATGACAAATAATTTAAATAGCAGTTAAAATAAATAAATATTATAAAGCAAACTTTTGGCGAGGTATGAGAAATTGGAGGTCCTATCCTAGTTATCCTTATCAATGATGATGAGAATTGAATCTTAATTCCACTTTGTTAACCTTTACTAAGATAAAGGAAGGTCAAGGGATTAATTGGTTTGATCTTCGGATCCTATTTATTTCCTAAAAAAAGATTGGGATTATTAAAGTTTAATTCAATTAACAAAGATAACAATTATCAATCATGTTGAGTTTGATAACTCCTGAGTTACAAATTTCTTAACCAAAACCAAAAGGAGAAAAGTAAATCTACTGGAATAAAAATGTTTTCAGAGTAAAAGCAATAATAGCATAAATAAAAGAAAGCAATATTAAACTAAAATACCTCAAATAGCATTAATTCAAAAGAGTAATCTGTAACATGGAAGAATTCATAAATCAAATTACAAAGTAAATAATCATCTAAAGTAATGGGATGAACAAAAGTGAAAGGGAAGCTTAAAGTAAAGGAACATTAAACCTGGGATCGAGAGTTACTCCTCAAGAGAGAAATCCTAAACCCTAATCCTAAAAGAGAGAGAGAATCTCTCTCTAAACTAAATCTAAATCATGAAAAGTAACTAATTGGCGAGCTCTCTTTGAATGGATGCATTCCCACACTTTATAATCTCTAATCTATGCCTTCTGGACTTGGATTTGGGCCAAAAAGGGGTTCAGAAATTACTGGGAGCATTTTCTGCAATTTCTGGTGCGTGGCCTCTGTCACGCGTCCGCGTGGGTCACGCGGTCGCGTCATTCGGAGCTTTTCTTGTCATGCGGTCGCGTCAGTCATGCGGCCGCGTCATATGTGTTTTGCTTAAGGCGCGCGGTCGCGTTAGTCATGTGGTCGCGTCGCTGTTGATTCGCGCTTGGCATGCGTCCGCGTCGCCCATGCGATCGCATGGATGCCAGTTTCTCCAAAAACTCCGTTTTGTGCTTTCCTTCCATTTTTTGTATGTTTCCTTTCCATCTTTTGAGTCATTCCTGCCTTAGAAGATCTGAAACTACTCAACACACTAATCACGGCATCGAATAGAAATAAAGGTAATTAAAATAATTAATTTTAAAGCATAGGAAACATGTTTTTCACATACATCACATAATAAGGAAGGGAAAGTAAAACCATGCAATTAATATGAATAAGTGGGTGAAGGATTGAATAAATCACTCAAATTAAGCACAAAATATATCATAAAATATGGGTTTATCAACCTCCCCACACTTAAACAATAGCATGTCCTCATGCTAAATCCAAGGTAAAAAGTAAGGTTAAAGTGGTGAAATGTCATGCAATGCAATCTAATCTAAATGCAACTACCTAGATGAATGATGCATCATGCAATTCTAATTTTTATTCACTTGTATATAAAGCTTGCATGTAGTTGAATTAACTCACATTCTCAAGGAGTCATGTATATATATATATATATATATATATATATATATATATATATATATATATATAGCCAAGCCTTAGATAGTGATAAAGTGCCTTTACAATTGAGATGGGAGAAAAAAACATTTTAAAAACTTGCAAGACAATTAATAATTTTAAGCAGAGATATATGTTAATGAGCTATTGAACTCTTACTGGATTTTGTGTTTACTCTCTAATCACTCAGTGTTTATTGGGTTAATCACTCTATTCTTCTTTTTATTCTTTCTTTCTATAACTTTGTTCTTCATCTAACCAATCAACAATTATAGAATATAGACATACCAAAAATCATGAGGTCTTTAATTAAGGTTGTAATGGGGCCAAGGTAGAGGTGAGGGTATATGTATAAGGCTAAGTGAGCTAATTTAAGTGAATCCTTAATTAGTCTAAGATCTCACCTAACATACATACTTTTCTAAAGCAAAGTTGCTTTACCTATTTTTCCCATATTTTCCCACTTTTGATGTTACATGTTCATGCCTTAATGTTTATTTTTATCCCATGTGCATTGCTTTATTTGCATTTGGGGAATCCTTTGGTGTCCCCTTTATTCAAATATTGAGAATTAATAATTTTTTTTTTAGATTATTTTTTAATGCACATGGTAATTTAATTTCTTTAACTTCACATGAGCATGTTTCCCAAAAATTCTTATTTTGAAACAACTTTATTCTTTTTTCCACCTTCTACCGTTTGTTTCTATCATCCATGTTCCCAATAGGTTTTCCCATATTTAAACTATACATAATTTTCTATCTTAAGCTAACCAAGGATTCAACTTGGGATTTTATTTTGTTTCTCTGCTTAAGGCTAGTAATGTGGCTAATAGAATAAAAGGGGATTTAAAGGCTCAAGGGGCTAACAAGGGTGATGTGAAAGGTAGGCTATTTTGGGATAAGTGAGCTAAAATTAAATAATGGCCTCAATCATTCTTTTGGTATGCATCTATATTCTATAATCGGACGTATAGATTAAAACAAAGTAAAGAACATCAGAATACAAAAGAAGGGCGGAACACACAGGAATAAAAATTATGGTTTGAATGTAACCATACAATTAAGCTCAAAACTCACAGGCTATGTGATCTCTAGCTCAAAAATCATTTATCAATTATGTATGTCATGCAGGTTTAGTTAAAAATTCCCATTATTCTCAATGTAAAACTTAAGGTGGCTTTAAAGTTCTAGTGTTTCTCCTTGATGAAATGTTGTTTAATTAACTAACATGTAATGCTATATATACAAGGTGTGGGTTGTTTTAATTCTGTTAAAGTCTCTAGTTTACTTCCTTTTTCTTTTCAATCTATTCTGAGTTATCTTATGCTAAAAAAGGTAAACTATACTAATCAATCCACAATTTCTATAACTAATAAGTTAGAATTGCAACTAAACTAAGTGGCTAAAATATGAACTAAAAATACAAAATGCAGAAATAGAGTATAAATACATGAAAATAGCAATGTATAAGTACTGCAAAATAGAAATAAAAAGAAAAATACATAAAAATAGCAAAATAAATAAATAGAGTATGTAGTGGTTCACCAAAAAAAAGAACGCCAGAGATCGCGACCTCCCCACACTTAAAATGTAGCATCGTCCCTGATGCTCAGTCAAGTAGGGTGTGAAGGGGTGTAATCACTGGAAGGATGGGTAGCTGGGGTCTTTGAGGTGGTGATCTGAGGGTTTGACTGCTGTGGAGGAGGTGCTGACTGAAGAGGGATCTCAGGGTCTACAGCCTAAATCTGAGGCGGAGCCTCCTGCTGGCGGGCTGCCTACTGGGTGCCTGCCTGCCTGCCTCCTGCTGTGGATGAGTCGCAGCCTCGGGCGCATCCGCCTCCTCCTCAGATGCCTCGGATGGTGTGTCAGGCTCGGAAGAAATGTCGCCAGATCGTATCATCAGCTTTAGGTGCTCCTAGCGTCGCTTGTTGCGACACTCCATCTGGTCAAGCCGTCGAAACAGGCGGCGCACTAGATGATAGATGGGCTTTGGGGCAGGTGGAGGTGCAGTGGTGGTGGAAGGTGTAGCTATGGAGGAAGAGGGGCTGGCAGATGGTGTGGCAGTGTCACCAGGAGCAGTGAGGACTGGAGGTCTGTAGCCCAAGGCCAAAAAGTTCCTACTGTGTGGGATAATCTTCTTGCATTCCGCAGCAGGTGGCCTCTCATCAGCATCCTCCCAAGGCACTTCAGCTCGACGGCCCAGCTGTGTAACCAAATAGGGAAAGGGAAGAGTGCCTCGGACGTGGACCCTGGCCATGTAGAACCGGATAAAGCGTGGCAGGTACAGGTCCTTACCCTCCATCACACACCATAGGAGGGTGATCATAGCGGCAGGTATATCGGTCTCGTGAGTACTCGGCATAATGAAGTTGCTAAGTATCTGATGCCACAGCGGAGCCTCATCATTCAAGTATGCCTGCTTGATTCCCTTGGGCATGGTGGTGTTCTGACCCATAATCCAAGGAACGGTTGGGTCAAGGGCTATCCGGGCTTTGACTGCATCCCAATCAAACTTCAGAAAGCGCATGTCTTCCTCAGTTTTCTGATAACCATCTGGCTGATCAGATTTAGGCAGAAGCTTTAGAACATCTTCAATTGCCTCTTCAGTGACCAGAATCTGCTTCCCCCTAAGGTTCACTGCATCTAGGGAAGTCTTGGAGTAATTGCAGTAGAATTCCCTTACCCAAGATGCATTGACCTCAGACAGGTTTCTCTCCAGAAAGAACCAGCCTCTTTGTTTGATCTGATCAGAGGTGTATTGCTGGAGTTCTTCTGGGATCTTCAGAGTCCTCCCCAGGTATAGGTTTCTGGAGTTTGCAAACACCGGATACTTCAGCTCACAGTATCGGTTTGCAAACTTCACTGGGTCATTAGCAGGGAGCAGCTGGTCGGCCTTCTCCTGCGGGGTGAAGTTTTTCTCCCGCCAAGAGGCATCATGCATGAGATCTATGATAGACATAGAGGCTTCTCCTCTTTTCCGTTTGCCAGTAGTAGCCTTGCCTTTTCCCTTTCTCTGGGGATCTGACATCCTGAAAAACAGAAAACCAGGATATAATAAAAATAGGAAAACAAATAGGCAAATAGTCAAAAGAAACACAAAGTGGCAAAGGAGAATTAGAATGAGGTAAATTAGTTAAGTAAATGTGCATTAAGGATTGTATAGGAGTTAAAAGTTCGAAAGGAAAAATTGTGACAAAATGTAATAGAAGGCATGTTAAGTAGGAAAAGAAACAAAAATATCAGCATGCCATGATTAGAGGGTTAAAAGAAAGTGAAAAACCAGAAAAAAAAATTTTAAAAGGTTAGTTTGGTTAGAAAAAAAATTTTCAGGAAATTAGAATCAGTGAGTTAATGAAAAATGGGTTAAGGTAAGTGGCATAAGGATAAGTTTCTAAGTAACAAGCATTCATAATTAGAAGCGATAGGTAACTCATAACCAAACAAGGAAAACAGGTTGATGATGATTCAAATAGATATAGAAAAAGCAAAAATTGGAATCAAAACATCATAAATGCAGTTTATGAACCAGGAAATCAAAGAGGAGAAGAATGCGTGCCTGGCATTCATGAATGGGTTTGGGTAAAGCAAAGGAAAGCAGATTTCAAAATGCCAAAACCAAAACATGAATAAAAACATTTTACAGAAATTTGGACAGCATTCCGGCTAAAATTGGATTGTCCCGGAAAATAAACAGCAATCAAATAGTTCATATGAATTAAAATTAAAGCTTGCAATTACATATAAGGAATATAAATATGAAAATTCAGTGTAAAGAGTAGCATGAAATAAGAAATCACAGCATATGAACATTACAAACATCACAGCAACAGCAGAATTGCAAATTTGATAAAACAGAAACATGAACAGTACAAATACACAGGCCTAAATCCACTAACCATATCCTAGGCTACCTAACAACCTAAAATCCACTACAACATGCATATCTAATTAGCCTAAACATGAACATAAACAGAAAATAATGAAATAACGACTAAGGATAGAAGGATGGCGTTCGTCGGAACCTGGTAGGCCGAATAAGGAGAATGGGCAGAAAGGAGGCTGGGGTGGTAGTGACGGCGTCTGGTGCGGCGGCTGGCGGTGGTGGGCACGGCTGTTCAAGGCAGGGGGAATGGTAGGGGTAATGGGGTAGGGGGAATAAGGGAAGGGAAGAGTAGGTGTGTGTGTGGCGGATGGGGGGGCGCGGCTGGGACGGGCGGCGGCGGTGGGTGGTGGTTGCGAAGGGGGCAGTGGCGGAGAGGGGGGAAGAAGAAGAAGAAAAAAGAAGAAAGAAGGGGGAGGAGGAAGGGGGGTAGGTGGCGGCGGCGTCTGGGGGTGGCGGTGATGGTGGCTGGATGGTGGTGGTTGGATTGGAGGGGAAGAGAGGGTTTCAGGTGGGGACGCGACTGATAGGGTTCACGTGGTTGGGGATTATAAATTTGAATCCACGCGGCCGCGTGGGGCACGCGGTCGCATGGCTGGAGCAAAATGGAGGGTGACGCGATCGCGTGGGTGACACGATCGCATGGAGGGCAAAAAAAGATTGAATGACGCGATCGCCTGGCGCATGCGATCGCGTCGCTGGGATTTGTGCTAAACGCACGAATCTAGCGTCGTTTCAACGCAACTCTCTTGTGTTCGTGCAATCCATGCGACGCGGTTGCGTCGCTCACGCGGTCGAGTGGAATTGGCATTGTGCAAGTGACGTGATCGCGTGGGTGACGCGATCGCGTGGGTCATTTGTGCAAAACGCACAATGGCCGCATGATTCCAGCCTAACTTTCTGGACGTTGGATCTTTACGCCGATCTCCAGTTCACGCGGCCGCATGGATGACGCGGTCACGTGGGTAGTGTTTTTCGCAATATGACGCGATCGCATGAGTGATGCGGTCGCGTCGCGCACCCTTTTTTATGCACAATGCAGAATGCAATGCTTAATGTGAATGCTATGCATGATTCCAGGTTTAATAGAATAAAATAAAACTCAAAAACAAACAAAACTAAATAAAATTAAAAGTGCAAAAGGAACGATCATACCATGGTGGGTTGTCTCCCACCTAGCACTTTTAGTTAAAGTCCTTAAGTTGGACATTGGAGGGGCTTCCTGTTATGGCGGCTTATGTTTAAATTCATCCAAAAATCTCCACCAATTCTTGGAATGCCAACAGCCTCCGAGGTCCCAAACTAGGCATGTAAAGCTCCTAAGAAGCTTCAAACAAATTTTTAGGCTCCCGGAATGACGAATGTTGGAATAAATTCCAGGATCCCAAACTTTGCTTTTAAATCCGCCTCCGTCTTGATCTATATTTTTTCCATCTGGGCGGTTTAGAAAGTAGATTCTTACCATGGTGACCAAACGTTTTTCGAGATCCATTCAATTGAACATGATACCAATCCGTGCACTTCAAGTTGAAGCGTGGAACCTTATTAAACCTTGTGCACCAGCTCTAAGCATGAGCCATTTCCCTCTTACTCTTAAAGCCACAGAGAGCTCTAAGCTGGCCATCTGTTTCAAGCAAACCATATTCAAGTGGAAAAATACAGTTAAAAGTTATGGATTGTACCCACTTGAAGCTTGTATTGGGTGGTAATGGCCTTGGGGTAGGTGGTTCTAGTGGTTCTGTGAGTTCTACTCCCTTGTGCTCTTCTGTGAATTCCTCCACTTCTTTGCAAGATTCTTCAAATGCATCTGTGTCCTGGTCAAAGTCTTCTGTGTCTTCCTCATCACTCGAGTCATAGATTGGAGGTTGAGAGAAATCTACCTCTGCATCATCTTCGTATTCATTTGGGGAAGATTCTTCGATCTCAGAGAATTCACTTGCGGATGCAAGTTCATTACTAAGAGAACTTGACATGTGACTATCATCATCAAGGGAATTTATGTCCTGGGTTATTCCATCTAGTTCTTCATAAACGACTTGCCTCGGGGATTGTGCACTATCCTCTTTAGCATCAACTGTAATGTCCTTGACGGAGTTCTCCTCAGCTCTGGATTCCCATGGAGGTTCAGCGTCTCCTAAATCTTCAACCAACTCTTCTTCTTGCATAATGACAGCTTCTTCTACTTGTTCTAGTACGAATTCATTCTCTGTTTTGTCCACTGGGGTTTCTAGTGTTTCCTTCATGCTACGCTCTTCGTTAGATTGTCCACATGGGGCTGTGGTTGGTCCTTGAATGTTCAAACGTCTAGAAGCTAATTGAATTACTACTTGCTCCAGTTGTCGAATGGTTGTTTGAAGTTTATTTACTGTTTTCTTGAGGCGAACCTCTGATTCTCGGGGTGATGGAATTGGACATGATACATAGGAAAGTGGTGGTGCTTGGGAGTGAGTGGATTGGAACTGGGGTAGGAAAAGATCATATGGTGGCGAATGGTGAAGAGAAGCTTGTGAGTGTGGTGGTTCGAGGTTATGTTGAGAGGATGGTCTATAGGCACGGGGTGGGGCTTGTTGGTAGTTACAAGGTTGTCCACCATATCTATCAGCTGGGTATGCATTGTAGAATGGTCGTTGTCCATGATATCTTGGAGGGTGTTGTTGCCTAAAGGGTTGATTAGATCCTCTTAGCTCCATCCATCCTTGATTGGTCTAACCTTGATGCATATTCCTGCTGTGGCTTCTATTTTCTTCAACAAAGTTAGAACCAAACTCAAAGCGAGAGGGGTGAGAGTTCATAGTAGCAAATAAAATTAAAAAGGAAAAAAAATAGAAATAAATAAGTAAAAGAAAAATATTTACAATAACCAATAACAAGACACACGTTAGCAGTTCCCCGGCAACGGCGCCATTTTGAAGAACTGAAGATTGATGGTTTAGAGGTTATAGTAAACTCTCGTTGTAAGTATATTTACTAAACCAAGCAATCAATCTTTTTTACAAAAGTTTTGGTTGTCACAAGTAACAAACCCCTTTTAAAATTGATAACCGAGTATTTAAACCTCGAGTCGTCTTCTCAAGGAACTGCAGGGAAGTATGTTCTTATTATTGGCTATACAGGTTGTAAATCGGGGTTGAGAGTGAGGAATAAATATGACAAATAATTTAAATGGCAGTTCAAATAAATAAATACTGTAAAGCAAACTTTTGGCAAGGTATGAGAAATTGGAGGTCCTATCCTAGTTATCCTTATCAATGATAATGAGAATTGAATCTTAATTCCACTTTGTTAACCTTTACTAAGATAAAGGAAGGTCAAGGGATTAATTGGTTTGATCTTCGGATCCTATTTATTTCCTAAGAAAAGATTGGGATTATTGAAGTTTAATTCAATTAACAAAGATAACAATTATCAATCATGTTGAGTTTGATAACTCCTGAGTTACTAATTTCTTAACCAAAACCAAAAGGAGAAAAGTAAATCTACTGGAATAAAAATGTTTTCAGAGTAAAAGCAATAATAGCATAAATAAAAGAAAGCAATATTAAACTGAAATACATCAAATAGCATTAATTCAAAAGAGTAATCTGTAACATGGAAGAATTCATAAATCAAATTGCAAAGTAAATAATCATCTAAAGTAATGGGATGAACAAAAGTGAAAGGGAAGCTTAAAGTAAAGGAACATTAAACCTGGGATCGAAAGTTACTCCTCAAGAGAGAAATTCTAAATCCTAATCCTAAAAGAGAGAGAGAATCTCTCTCTACACTAAATCTAAATCATGAAAAGTAACTAATTGGCGAGCTCTCTTTGAATGGATGCATTCCCACACTTTATAATCTTTAATCTATGCCTTCTGGACTTGGATTTAGGCCAAAAAGGGCTTCAGAAATCGCTGGGAGCGTTTTCTGTAATTTCTGGTGCGTAGCCTCTGTCACGCGTCCGCGTGGGTCACGCGGTCGCGTCATTCGGAGCTTTTTTTGTCACGCGGTCGCGTCAGTCATGTGGTCGCGTCATATGTGTTTTGCTTAAGGCGCGCGGTCACGTCAGTCATGCGACCGCGTCACTGTTGATTCGCGCTTGGCATGCATCCGCGTCGTCCATGCGATCGCATGGATGCCAGTTTCTCCAAAAACTCCGTTTTGTGCTTTCCTTTCATTTTTTGTATGTTTCCTTTCCATCCTTTGAGTCATTCCTGCCTTAGAAGATCTGAAACTACTCAACACACTAATCACGGCATCGAATGGAAATAAAGGAAATTAAAATAATTAATTTTGAAGCATAGGAAACATGTTTTTCACATACATCACATAATAAGGAATGGAAAGTAAAACCATGCAATTAATATGAATAAGTGGGTGAAGGATTGAATAAATCACTCAAATTAAGCACAAAATATATCATAAAATATGGGTTTATCAACCTCCTATTAAAGCGATTATAGAACTACCTAAGGGAATAGTTTCTAATTCATTAATTTTGTCTTTATATATACATAAATCTTTTAGAAACTTTGCATATTTAGGTACCTGCTGAATAACATCAAAAAGGGGAACAGTTACCTCAACCTTTTTGAATATTTCTACCATTTTGGGATCAAGTTCCATCTACTTCTTGAGCTTCCTTGAAATTTGTGGAAATGGAATAGGAAGGGCATTTTCTGCAGTGTCTGCAACCCTTGGTGCTTCTTTCTGTGGTTGAGCTTCTTCTTCTTCAACCATGTCTTGTATGTCCTCTTCCTCTTCAGCATCCTCTACTTCCATCACCTCTTCAGCTGGGGCGTGTTCTAGTGGGTTTGGCTCCTCTTGATTCCTCTCTTGCAGTGTGGTTCCGGACCTTAGGGTGATGGCATTGATGCCACCCTTTGGATTGGGTAAGGGTTGAGAAGGAATTCCACTGGAGCTTGCATGTTGAGTGTTTGAAGTATTGGATGATCCCATCTGAGAGATGAGAGCTTGTATAGCGGATGTTAGACCGTTAAGTGAACTTTCCATGTTCTTTTGTCCTTGTGCAATGGATTGAAACATCTCGTCATTCGGAGAGGAATTGGAATAAGTGATCTGAGGAACTTGTTGTTGGTTGTACTGTGGTCCTTGGGATTGCCTCAGGTGAGGTGCTCTGTAAGGCTGGTTCTGGTTCTGCTGCCTGTTGTTGTTATTATTCCACCTCTGATTTCCCTGATTGTCTCTGCCTCCTCTGTTATTGTTGTCCCTCCAGCCCTGGTTAGAATTATCTCTCCAACCTTGGTTGGAATTGTCCTGCCATCCATGGTTGTAACTGCCACCTTGTGTATCCTTGATTGAGGCTGTCAGAAAAGTTATGAGTGGCTGCTACAGTATTGTCTTCCTGTTGGAGCTGCGGACATTCATCAGTATAATGACTATAATCAGCACAGATTCTGCACACTCTCTATGGGACTAACTGTTGGCTTTGCTGTAGCGGAGAAGATTGAGCTTGCTGAGCTTGTTGTTGACTTAACTGCATCTGCCTCAGTAAGTTGGTCATTTCACATATACTCTGAGTCAGAGCAATAGTCTCTTTGCTAGAAGATACTTCTACAATAGCTTTTGACCGGCTTTATTTCTGCCTGTGATTCCTAGTAGATTCAGCCATGTCGCTGATCAATTGCCATGCCTCATCAGTGGTCTTGTACTTTTTCATAGACCCATTGCTAGCACTTTCCAATGTGGTCTTATCTTGAGGCCTCATGCCCTGTGTGACGTAACCGAGCAACACTATCTTGTCAATCATATGGTGGGGACAAGCTTCCAGAAGATTGTTGAAGTGCTCCCAGTATTCATAGAGAGTTTCGGATTCGTCCTGAACAATCATGGAAATGTCTTTCCTCAGTTTATCAGTAACTTTAGCTGGAAAGAATTTTTCCAAAAATTCTCTTCTGAGCGTATCCCAGTTAGAAACAGTTGTTGCGGGTTGAGTGTAGTACCACTCTCTCGCCTTTCCCTCAAGAGAGAATGGGAAGGCTTTCAATAAAATAGAAGTTTCATCTGTACCATCACGCCTGACAGTAGAACAGGCTGCCTGGAAATCCCTAAGGTGCTTGATAGGCTCTTGAGCAGGTAAGTCATGAAACTTAGGCATCAAGTTGAGTAGTGCAGTCTTGAGTTCAAAATCTACAGCCACCGCTGGGTAAAGCGCTTGATACGGTTGCAGTGTAAAATCAGAGGCTCCAGCTTCCTGGATAGTAACTCTCCTAGGTGCTGCTATGTCACCTGCACATAAATCAACCAAATCAGTAGAAAGGGAGCTCGTTTCTTCCTCAAGTGACGTTTTAGATTCACCCTCAGAGAGGACTAACCGACGCCGAGCTTGCCTTATACGTGAAATAGTTCTTTCAATCTTAGGATCAAATACTGACAAGCATGGATTAGAAAGTGAACGCGTCATTTAATGAAAGAAACATGCAGCTCATAGTAGCAAAATAAAATAAAATACAAATAAATAAATTCCAATAAAAAACTTAGCACTCTATTGCAACTCCCCGGCAACGGCGCCAAAAATTGACCTGGCAAAAATTGGCGGATTAAGAAATTGGTGTAAGAGAAACGTTGCAAGTACAGTTCTTAACCAACAAAAATCCGCTTTTCAATTTAGAAGGGTTGTCACAAAATTAGAATTAAAATACTGGGAGTATGAATCCCAGGTCGTCTCCCAACGAGTTGCAGAAAGATGTGCTATTTTATTAATCAGATGTTTTCGAAAATGGTTTTGAGTTTGATAAACAGGAAATTAAATCAGAGAATTTATGTAATTTAAATAAAAATCTTGACCGGGAGTAGATTAGTCGGAAAGTCTATCCTTGTTGGAGTTCTCGCAAGATTAATTGATAATTGAAGGTTATTCTGCTTAGTTATCCTTTACCAGGTAGAGGAAAGTCAAGCAAGTTGGAAGTCTATTTCTATTCACAAGTTCTAATCCTTTCCCTTGGGAAGGATTAGTGTCGGTGACTAGAGGGCGATCCAACAATAAACCCAATTACAATTTTACTCTTGAGCATTCCAACTCAACGTTCTCCTTTCAATCAACTCCCAATCAAGTTATGGAACTACTCGCTCATTATGAATGTAAACTTCACAAAATAAGAAAGGAAAATAAAGGAAGACATAATAAATAATAATCCAAAAGACCAATTAAAAATAAAAATAGTTCTTGTATTAATAAATTCTAAAAATAATCCAATAGTAATTCTGAACAAATTAAGGATATGAAAGAGTAACTGACAAGTAAGGAAAACAAACTAGAATGATGAAGTCTTGGCGGAGGTAATAACTCTTCTCAATATCCCAATCCAAAAAGCAATAAAAAAATAAAATCCTAAGAACTATGAATGTGTAGAGAGAAAACCTAGAGGAGGAGTAAAGTCAGATCTAAAAACTAAAAATTATGTGGAATGAATGTCTCTCCTCGTCTCTGCATGTTCCCCGGCTCTAATCTGCTTTTCTGGGCTGAAAACTAGGTCAAAACATGGCCCAAAATTGCCCCCAGCGAATTCTGCAAATTCTACAGATCGCGCACGTCACGCGATCACGTCATCCACGCGTTCGCGTCATCCAGCGTTTTGCCTTGCCACGCATGCGCGTCGTCCACACATTCACGTCATCCGTGCAGTTTCCAATCCATGCGTTCGCGTCAGGCACGCGAGCGCGTCACTACGATTTCTCCGTTTTGTGCGGTCGCGTTAGCCATGCGTCCGCGTCGCTTCTCACTGGTCATCTCCTTAATTTCTTGTGTTCCTTCCATTTTTCAAGCCTCCTCTCCAATTTCCAAGTCATTCATGCCCTATAAAGCCTGAAACACTTAACACAGGGATCACGGCATCGAATGAAATAAAGGATAATTAAAATACATAATTAAAAGTCTCTATGAAGCAAGTTTTCAACCGTGGAGTAATTTCGGGAAGGAATTATAAATACATGCTAATCATATGAATAAGTGCGTAAATATTTGATAAAACCACATAATTAAATACAATATAAGGAACCCCTAGCTAACGCCACTGCTCAAAGAAGTCGAAAATTCTTGTATAGAAACATTGTCACAAGGTTTGGGGTTCCATACTCTATAACCACAGACAATGGCACTCAGTTTACAAATGCAGGCTTCAGAAAATTGGAGGCCGATCTGAACATAAAACACCAATTCACATCCGTATAACATCCCCAGGCCAATGGACAAGCAGAAGCTGCTAACAAAGTCATATTAGCTGGGCTAAAACGGAGATTACAGGATGCAAAGGGAGCCTGGGCTGAAGAGCTCCCACAAGTCACCCTTCCGATTAGCTTACAGAATGGAGGCAATGATCCCAGTAGAGGTCGAAGAAGGGTCGCCAAGAGTGATCTACTACAATGAAGAAGCCAACTCCCAACTTCAAAAGGAAGAACTCGACCTACTTCCAGAAATCTGAGAAAGAGCTTGGATCAGGGAAGAGGCATTAAAATGCCGAATGGCTTCAAGATACAATCGAAAGCTAGTGCCGCGAGGTTTTGCTGAGAATGACCTCATCCTAATCCGAAATGATATTGGAATAACTCGACCTGGAGAAGGAAAGCTGGCAGCAAATTGGAAAGGACCCTACCGAGTCATAGAAGTTCTTGAAAAGGTCACCACAAAGTGTCCGACCTCGAGGGGCGAAAGCTACCAAGGTCATGGCCTGCCTGTAATCTAAAAAGGGCACCAGGCCGAGATCTAAAAGATTGCCCGAGCTAGAAGGATTTTCTACAAATTCTCAAGACGCATTAATCTGAAACGCTAAAAATTCATCACCCAATTATAAAGCTACAGATCGGCAGAAAGTGAAAATCAAATTCACTGCACGATCACGATAAAGACCAACAAAGATGAAAACCAAATTCATCAAAAGGTCGACCAAACAGGGATCAAACCCAATTTCTACAAAATCGGCAAAGATGAAAATAGAATAATGCAAGAAGTTATCGAAAAGTGATCCATAGAAAGGACCTGACGAGGTCTTAGTAAAATGGATTGCTAAAAATAACTTAAAAACTGGCCGACGTAAAGAAGTCGGACCAGTCGACTACAATAATCAAAGTTATAAAAAGCAGATCCCTGGAAAGAGGCCTGGCCAGCCCTAAAAAAGAGGATTACTAGAAATAACTTAGAAAAGACCGACGTAAAGAAGTCGGCCCAAAACCAAAAAGTTATAAAAAAGTGATCCCTGAAAGAGACCTAACAAAGGTCCAAGAAAGAGGATTACTATAAATAACTTAGAAAGGACCGACATAAAGAAGTCGGCCCAAAACCAAAAAGTTATAAAAAAAAGTGATCCCTAAAAAAGACCTGACAAAGGTCCAAGAAAGAGGATTACTAGAAATAACTTGGAAAGGACCGACGTAAAGAAGTCGGCCCAAAACCAAAAAGTTAAAAAAAAGTGATCCCTGAAAGAGACCCGACAAAAGTCCAAGAAAGAGGATTACTAGAAATAACTTAGAAGGGACCAGCCCAAAACCAAAAAGTTATAAAAAAAAAAAGTGATCCCTAAAATAGACCTGACAAAGGTCCAGAAAAAGGATTCCTAGAGATAACTTAGAAGGGACCGATATGATGAAGTCGGCCCGACCAATATGCCAAAAAATTAAAGATAAATCCATGGAAGAAACCTAACAAAGGTCCAAGCAAAATGGATTACTAGAAATAACTTCAGGCTGTGATGAAGAAGTCGGCCGACAGAAGGCATACAAGTTGGACCCAGAAATCCACGACCTCAAAAGAATCAAGCTACAAGTATGAAAGTACAAAGGCAATCAAAAGAGGTCGGACAACAAGACTCCAACACTCCTGAGAACCTAAAAGGTGTCAGATAGGTGCAGACAAGCATGTCACACAAGAAACAAGGTTATATCAAAAACAGGACTCAAGAGGCCACCTGAGGTCAACCTCAAAGAGCCTGAAAAGCTACCTTTGTTTTTTCAAAAATAAAGTTACTAACAGAAAAGCAACTAAAAAGTATCCAACAGTTACCGCAGATTACAAAAAATAAAAAGTTCAAACCCCACAAGCCGGGCTATACACAAAAACACTAAAAGAAATAATCATTGAGGATCCGAAGACTTCTCAGCTGTATCATCACGGGGTAAAGGAGGGCGAGTCTGAAGAGGCACCGCATCTACCGTCCCATCATCCCGGTTCAAGATCTGACAATCGGGTTCCGACTCGGGATGAACAATTGCAAGGGTTGAAGAAGTCGACGCAACAGAGACCTTGGCGGTAGGCACGGGAGGGGGCTCGATGTCGTCATCATCTTCAGGGTCATCTGGGACAATTTTACCATCCTTTACAATATTGTCCAAGCTGAAGAGAGTAAGGTCGAGCTTGGGCGCAAGAACTCGAACCTGCTCCTTCAGGTTCTCATAAGCAGCATTTACGCTGCCTACAAGGTGACCCTGGAGCTCGGCATAATTAGCTCGGGCAACCTCCAAATCCTCCCTGAGAAGCAACATTTCCCTATAGGTTGTGACATAGCTCTCCTTGTGCTTCAACGCCATGTCTTCAGCCAACTTTGCAAAAGCCGCCAAGGCAATAGCACTAGTCTTTTCACCCTCCAACTCTTTCTCCAACTTGGTCACCTTCACCTCGAGCTCCTCCTTTAAACCTTTCATCCGGTCGAACTCCAACTTAGCCTCCTCCATAAAGGCCTTCGTAGCATGAATGGGAAGATCCTGGGCAGTCCGATATAAAGCCGCCCCCATGTGTGCCATCTTGATTCTGTTCCGAGTAATAAAGTCCAGATGGCGAAAAAGAGAAACATCGTCAGTAGGCATGGTACCATAAGGACCAATTTGCTGGTCCACAAACTCGACAGCATCAAAATCAGGGGCATCAAGGTTAAAGGGCTCAGTTGTTTTTTGTTTTTTCGGAGGAGGAGCACCGGTAGGAGAAGAGGTAGCAACAGAAGGCTGCGGAGGATCGACCAAATGAACCCGAGGGGTAGGAATCATCTTCCTCGGTCCAGGAGAGCTCAGTACCGACGGCTTGGGCAAAGCATGAGAAGATCCTTCTCCGGCCACCTTGGCCGAGATGTTTAGGGCTGTAGTCGTTTTCCTCGCCTTTTTGAAGGCCCTCATGGAATCATTGTTTTTAACCATCTCTGGAAAAAAACATAGCAAAACCCAGTTACAAATTGAGAGAAAAAGAACAAGCTCGACAAAAATGACAACAAAACGAAAACAAGACAACCACTACCCAGCTCAGCTCGAAGAAGCGAGGGATCCCCTAAAAACCTTTTTGTGTCAAGATAAGGAGGCTGTCCCCAATTCTCCTCCAACACATTAACAAAGGCCTGTTCGACCTCGTCCAACATCTCCCACGTATACCTCGGCACTACAACATTCTTTTGCCACTCTAAAGGAAAGCCGGGCTCGTCATTCTCATCTAGAAAAAAGAGGCGAGCTCCTTCAACTGCTCGAACCTTAAAGAAATAATTCTTGAAGCCTCTAAAAGACTCATCATACATCGAAAAAACTTTCTTTCCTTGGGCAGACCGAAAAGAAACCCAGGAAGCTTTCTTTTTGGCAGAAATCCCAGGCTTGGTCAAAACGAAAAGGTAAAGAAAGAGTGTTTGAGAAGGCTTAACACCCAATTCCTGACACAACAACTGGAAAATCTTAACAAAACCCCATGAATTCGGATGAAGTTGGGATGGAGACACATTGCACGACCACAACAAATTGGTTTCAAAGGGAGTAAAGGGAAAGGTAATGTTCATTTGACTGAAGAAATAGTCATAGGCATAAAAGAAGGGACGTTCCCCCTGGACTGAAGTCGGAAAACAGACCCTCTCATCAGAATCAGGTGCTACTAGCTCATAATTTTTCTCCTGCTCCCGGTTACTACAAATCCTGTGATGTTTTCTTAGCTCAACACAGAATTCAGAATTTACCATAAAAACGCACATCAACACGAGGGAGTCCAGCCAGTCCGACATGCCCTCAGGGACTCTGGAGGAGGTCTCGACAATATTTTTGCCAGACGACATGGGTCAACTAGTCCTACAAACAAGAAAGAAAATTGATTACTAACCAAATACAGCTCGAGCGATATCAAATCATCTCGGACAATATGACTCAGATCAATACAAAAAAGGAAAGCCCCAAGACGCACACCAAGGTCCAGGGGCATCCTTTGGAGGCAGTAACACAGAGTAAAAGACTCAGAGAAGCCTACAGAGGCTAAAACATCCCAAGCAAAGGACTCTAAACCAACGCTCCAAGAAGAAAGATGCAAATCAAAGCAAGAGTATTAAAAGACTATCATCCTCAACTAACACTCCGAGAAGAAAGAACCAAATAAAGCCACCTCTCAAATACAGTCTATCAACAAAAGAAACTGCCAAGTAACAGAGCATGCCAAGGGGAAATCACAAAGAGACGTAACCTTTGCCAGAATCAAACAAGTCGTTATCCCAAAAACCACAAAATCAAATACTACAAAAACAGGCAACAAACATGCAAAAAGCTTCAATCATCAGGAGAAATACCAAAGAAAATATATAAGGTCGAAGAGGAAGTCAGGAAAAACACATCATAGAGACAAACAAGCACAAAGAATATGAAAAGGTTCAAGCTTTCCAACAGGCATTCTCAAAACTCTACCAAGTGATAAAAGGAACGACGAAAGAAGTAAAGAAACGAGAGCCAACCTGAAAAGAAAGGAGAAAACTCTGAAGAAGTTGAAAGATGGTGCAACAAAATTCGAATCGCCTTTTCACCAACAAATCTCCAAACAGCGTCGCAGAAAAGAACACGAATATGCAAGTCTCAGGCAAAAACTGAAAGTGAGAAAGAAAGGGGGGAAGTTACAGCACAAAAACAGAGAAGAGAAACCTTTTTTTTCGAAAAGTTCAAAATGAATGAGGAAATGGAGCATTAAAAGAATTAATGAGGTTATTAAACCCTCGCGCATTCCCAAAGCAAAGAGACGCGCGTTTTCAAAAGAATAAAAATTCAGAAGAAAACGTTCCACATTCAAAAAAGAAAACTCTACAAAGAGGAAGTCGACAGATGCTCAAGTTCGTCTTCAACAAAAGAAGAATCGAAGTCCTAAAACTAAGACTCAACCTCAAAAAGAAAGACCGAGCTCGAGAAGGGGTACTGTTCATACCCTGGGTCGAGCTGTCCGACCCGGGATGTTTAGTGACAAGGCGACCGACCTCTTCAGGTCAGACTATCCGACCTCTTCTCAAAGAGCTCGGCCAAATTGCCAGGAAAGCCCAATAAAGGGCCCAGATAAAGGAACACGACCCAAATCCAAAGGCAGCCCAAGCCTATAGAGATAAGGGTGGTTCCCTTGAAGATAAGATGACTTCACTCAAAGATAAGATCAGATAAGATAACTACCTTATCCCCAGAGAGGTCATCCTCTACTATTATAAATACACTGGAGCACCCAGGTATAACTCATACTCTGATTCTACTAAAAACCTGCTTAATAACCTTGCTAACTTAAGCATCGGAGTCCCTTGCAGGTACCACCACCCTCTGGTGACAAAGGATCAGCATCACCACCAGTCCAACAAGTCGGATGCGATAGCTCCGGCCGCCACCCACTAGCCGGACACGTCAGCTCCGACCAGTACAGAAGATCTCGTCCAAGATCGACCTACAGTTTCAGTTAACCCTCGGAACACCATTCGATGCCGTGATCTGTGTGTTAAAGTATTTTCAGGCTTTAACGGGCAAGAATGGCTTAGAGGACAAAAAGGAAACATGCAAAAGTGGAAGGAACGCGCGAAAATAGAGTTTTGAAGAAAATGGCAGCGACACGCACGCATGGACGACGCGGACGCGTGCCTAGTGCAAAGCACGAGCGACGCGTACGCATGACTGACGCAAATGCGTGGCAAGGAAAATCTCTAAATGACGTGCACGGGTGACCCACGCGCACGCATGACAGACGCCACGTGCAGAAAATTGCAGAAAATGCCCTCAGTGATTTCTGGGCCCCTTTTCGGCCCAGATCCAAGCCCAGAAACACAGAATAGAGGCTGGAGAATGAGGGAATTAGAGGATTGAATCATCATTCATTTAATTTACACAATTTTAGGTTTAGATGTAGTTTTCTAGAGAGAGAGAGGCTCTCTCCTCTCTCTTAGTGTTTTAGGATTTAGGATTTCTCTTAGTTTATGGTTCATTCCTTCTCAATTTCAGGTTCAATGTTCCTTTAATTGAGTTCTCTTCTACTTTTATTTATTCTATTACTTTAGTTTGTTTATTTTCCCAATTTGGTTTATGAACTCCATGTTTAATTTGATTTTCTATTTAATACAGTTCGAGGTATTTTAGATTTATGATTGCTTTCTTCTATTTATGATATAAATAATTTGGATTTTTCCTCTTTTGGCTTTGGTTGAGTCATTGGTGACACTTGAGTTATCAAACTCAGTTGTTGATTGAAAATTGGAATTTGCTTATTGATTTGGATCCATCTAAAGCTAGTCTTTCCATAGGAGTTGACTAGGACTTAAGGAATCAAATTGATTAGTCCACTTGACTTTCCTTTATTTAGTAAGGGTTAACTAAGTGGGAGCAATAAACAATTCTCATCGCACCTGATAAGGATAACTGGGATGGGATTTCTAGTTCTCATACCTTGCCAAGAGTTTTTCTAGTTATTAATTTACTTCCTTGCCAATTTATTTCCTTGTTCCCTATTTCAAAAAACCCCAAAAAAAAGATACAATTTCATAACCAATAATAAATCATACTTCCCTGCAATTCCTTGAGAGACGACCCGAGGTTTAAATACTTCAGTTATCAACTTTACTAGGGGTTTGTTACTTGTGACAACCAAAACTTTTGTACGAAATGACTCTCTGTTGGTTTAGAAACTATACTTACAACGGGATCTTATTTGTGAATTCTTTACTAGCAAGAATCAGATCGTCAAAAATGGCGCCATTGCCGGGGAATTGCAATTGTGTGCCTTATTATTGGTTATCGTAAATATTTTCTTTTGCTTGTTTATTTGTTTTTGTTTTTGTTTTTAATTTTTATTAGCTACTATGAGTTCTCACCCCTCTGGCTTTAAGTTTGGTTCCAATGTTGTTGTAAGGAATGAAAGCTATAACAGGAACATGCATCAAGGTCAAAATAATCAAAGATGGAAGGAGCCACGAGGATCTGATCAACCCTTTCGGCAACAACGCCTTCCAAGATATCATAGACAACGACCATGCTACGATGCATGCCAAGACAATAGTTATGGTGGACCTTTTCATCACAACCAACCCCCACCAAATTACTATGGTCGAGAACCATTCCGAGGTGCGTACCAAGATGATAGATATGGTGGACCCCCTTGTAGTTACCAACAAGCCCCATCATATGCCTATGAACCACCTCCTCAACATAGCTTTGAACCACCATACTCACAAGCCAACCACAACCATTCACCTCCATATGACCCTAACCCTTATCCACCCCAATTCCAATCCAATTACTCCCAAGAACCACCACTTCCATATGCACCATGTCCATATCCATCGACCCAAAAATCACAGGATCGTCTCAAGGAAACAGTGAACCAATTTCATGCAACTCTTCACCAATTGGAGCAAGCGATAAATTGATTAGCCTCCCAACGTTCGGACACTCAAGGAACCCCCACAGATTCATATGGAGAATCTAATAAAGAACGTAGTACGAAGGAGACACTAAAAGCTCCGGTGGACAGTAAGGAGCATGACTTTGTACTGGAACAAGTGGAGGAAACCGGAATTATCAAAGAACAAGAATTGGTTGAAGACTTAGGAGACGCTTGATAAACCCATATTTTATGATATATTTTGTGCCTAATTTAAGTGATTTATTCAATCCTTCACACACTTATTCATGTTAATTGCATGGTTTTACTTTCCCTTCCTTATTTTGTGATGAATGTGAAAAACATGTTTCCTATGCTTTAAAAGTAATTATTTTAATTACCCTTTACTTCCATTCGATGTCATGATTCGTGTGTTGAGTAGTTTCAGATCTTCTAAGGCAGGAATGACTTAAAGGATGGAAAGGGAACATACAAAAATGGAAGGAAAGCACAAAATGGAGTTTTTGAAGAAACTGGCAATGACGCGATCGCATGGACGACGCAACCACATGCCAGCGTGAAATGGTAGTGATGCGACCGCGTGATTGACGCGATCGCGCACCTTGAGCGAAACGCATATGGCGCGGTGATGAGCGGATATTTTATACGCTTTTTGGCGTTAATTTCATATAGTTTTTAGTATGTTTTAGTTAGTTTTTAGTTTATTTTCATTAGTTTCTAGGCAAAATTCATATTTCTGGACTTTACTATGAGTTTGTGTGTTTTTCTGTAATTTCAGGTATTTTCTGGCTGAAATTGAGGGAGCTGAGCAAAAATCTAATTCGGCTGAAAAAGGACTGCTGATGTTGTTGGATTCTGACCTCTCTGCACTCGGAATGGCATTTCTGGAGCTATAGGAGTCCAAATGGCGCGCTTCTAATTGCGTTGGAAAGTAGACATCCAGGGATTTCCAGCAATATATAATAGTCTATACTTTGCTCAAGGATAGATGACGTAAACTGGCATTCAACGCCAGTTCCATGTTGCAGTCTGTCGTCCAGCGCCAGAAACAAGTTACAAGTTGGAGTTCAACGTCAGAAATAGGTTACAACCTGGCGTTGAATGCCCAAAACAGCCCATGCACGTGAGAAGCTTAAGTCTCAGCCCCAGCACACACCAAGTGGGCCCTAGAAGTGGATTTCCGCACCATCTATCATAGTTTACTCATTTTCTGTAAACCTTGGTTACTAGTTTAGTATTTAAACAACTTTTAGAGATTTATTTTGTATCTCATGACATTTTATATCTAAAATTTGTACCTTTTGACGGCATGAGTCTCTAAACTCCATTGTTGGGGGTGAGGAGCTCTGCTGTGTCTCGATGAACTAATGCAAGTATTTCTGTTTTCCATTCAAACATGCGTGTTCCTATCTAAGATATCCATTCGCACTTCAATATGAATGTGATGAACGTGACAATCATCATCATTCCTCCACGAACGCGTTCCTGACAACCACTTATGTTCCACTGTAGAATGAATGAATATCTCTTAGATCTCTTAATCGGAATCTTCGTGGTATAAGCTAGATTGATGGCAGCATTCAAGAGAATCCGGAAAGTCTAAACCTTGTCTGTGGTATTCCGAGTAGGATTCAGGGATTGAATGACTGTGACGAGCTTCAAAATCGCGAGTGCTGGGCGTAGTGACAGACGCAAAAGGATAGTAAATCCTATTCCAGTACGATTGAGAACCTGCAGATGATTAGCCGTGCAGTGACAGCGCACCTGGACCCTTTTCACTGGAAGGATGGATGGTAGCCATTGACAACGGTGATCCACCAACACATAGCTTGCCATAGGAGGACATGCGTGTGTGAATTAGAAACAGAGGAAAGCAGAATTTCAGAAGACAAAGCATCTCCAAAACTCCAACATATTCTCCATCATTGCATACAAGTATAATTTGTGTTCTGCCCTTTTATTCCTTGCAATCAAATTTGATAAGTGAATTATTTTATTGTTTTCCTGACTAAGAGTTACAAGATAACCATAGATTGCTTCAAGCCAACAATCTCCGTGGGATCGACCCTTACTCACGTAAGGTATTACTTGGACGACCCAGTGCACTTGCTCGTTAGTTGTGCGAATTTGTGAAGAACTGTTATTTCCAATTTCGTGCACCACGCGGACGCATGATTGAAGCGACCGCGTGGCAAGGAATACTACAAATGACGCGACCGCGTGACCCACGTGGACGCGTGACAGAGGCCACGCACCAAAAATTAAAGAAAACGCTCCCAGCGATTTCTGAAGCCCTTTTTGGCCCAAATCCAAGTCCAGAAGGCACAGATCAGAGGTTATGAAGTGGGGGAATGCATCCATTCAAAGGAGAGTCTCCAATTAGTTAGTATTCATGAATTAGATGTAGTTTTGAGGGAGAGGTTCTCTCCTCTCTCTTTTAGGATTTAGAATTAGGATTTCTTTTGCTTTTATGATTATCTCTTTTTATCAGGTTCAACATTCCTTTTTATTTATCTTCTCAACTTAGTTTATGAATTATTCCATGTTACAGATTACTCTTTGAATTAATGTTATTTGAGGTATTTCAGTTTATTATTGCTCTCTTTTATTTATGCTACTGTTGCTTCCAATCTGAAGACATTTTTATTCCAATAAATTTACTTTTTTCCCTTTTGGTCTTGGTTAAGAAATCAGTAACTCAGGAGTTATCAAACTCAACGTGATCGATAATTGTTATCTTTGCTAATTAAATTAAAATTCAATAATCCCAATCTTTTTCTAGGGATTAACTAGGATTTGAAGATCAAACTAATTAGTCACTTGACCTTCTCTTGCTCTAGTAAAGATTAACTAAGTGGAATTAAGATTCAATTTTCATCATCATTGATAAGGATAACTAGGATAGGACTTCCAATTTCTCATACCTTACCAAAAGTGTGTTTTACAGTTATTTATTTATTTTATAGTCTTTTACTTATTTTAATTGCAATTTAAATTACTTGTTCCTCATCTTCAAAACCCCGATTTACAATCTTCATAACCAATAATAAGAACATACTTCCCTGCAGTTCCTTGAGAAGACGCCCTGAGGTTTAAATACTCGGTTATCAATTTTAAAGGGGTTTGTTACTTGTGACAACCAAAACGTTTGTAAGAAAGGTTGATTGCTTGGTTTAGTAACTATACTTTCAACGAGAGTTTACTATAACCTCTAAACCATCAATCTTCCTTCATCTCTTTCAAAATGGCGCCGTTGCCGGGGAACTGCAATCGTGTGCCTTATTATTGGTTATTGTAAATATTTCTCTTTTACTTGTTTATTTATTCTTATTTTCTCCTTTTATTTTTATTAGCTACTATGAATCCTCACCCCTCTCGCTTTGAGTTTGGTTCTAATATTGTTGAAAGGAGTGAAAGTTATAACAGGAACATGCATCAAGGTCGGAGCAATCAAAGATGGATGGAGCCAAGAGGATCTGATCAACCCTTTAGGCAACAACACCCTCAAGATATCATGGACAAAGACCATTCTACAATGCATACCAAGCCAATAGACATGGTGGAGAACCTTGTAGTTACCAACAAGTCCCACCCTCTGCTTATAGGCCATCCTCTCAACATAACTTCGAACCACCACACTCACAAGATCCTTTTCACCATTCACCACCATATGATCCTCATTTACCCCAATTCCAATCCAATTACTCCCAAAACACCACTATTTCCCCATGTACCACGTCCAAATCGATCATCCCGAGAATCAGAGGTTCGCCTCAAGGAAACAGTAGATCAACTTCAAACAACCCTTCATCAATTAGAGCAAGCTGTAAGTCAATTTTCTTCTAGACGTTCGAACATTCAAGGACCTCCCACAGCCCCAAGTGGACAATCTAAGGAAGAGCGTAGCATGAAGGAGATACTAGAAACTCCAGTGGACAGAACAGGGCATGACTTCATACTGGAACAAGTAAAGGAAGCTGTCATTGTAAACGAAGAAGAGTTGGTTGAAGACTAAGGAGACACTGAACTTCCATGGGAATCCAGAGTTATGGAGAATTCTGTCAAAAACGTTACAATTGATGCTAAGGAGGATAGTGCACAACTCCCAAAGCAAATCTTTTATGAAGAACTAGACAGAATAATCCGAGAAGCAAGTTTCCTTGATGACGATAATCTCAAGTCAAGTTCTCCCAGTAATGAACTTGCATCAGCAAGTGAATTCTCTAAGATCGAAGAATCTTCCCCAAGTGAATACGAAGATGATGCAGAGGTAGATTTCTCTCAACCTCCCATTTATGACTTAAGTGACGAGGAAGACATAGAAGGCTTTGATCAGGACATGGATGCATTTGAAGAAGTCTGCAAGGAAGTGAAGAAATTCACCGAAGAGCACAAGGAAGTAGAACTTACAGAACCGCTGGAAACACCTATCCCAAGGCCATTACCACCCAATACAAGCTTCAAGTGGGTACAATCCTTAACCTTTAGCTTTATTTTTCCACTTGAATATGGGTTGCTTGAAACAGATGGCCATCTTAGAGCTCTCTGCGGCTTTAAGAGTAAAAGGGAAATGGCTCGCACTCAGAGCTGGTGCACAAGGTTCAATAAGGTTCCACGCTTCAATTCGAAGTACACGGATTGGCATCATGATCAATCGAATGGCTCTCGGAAAACGTTTGGTCATCTTGGTGAAAATTTACTTTCTAAACCGCCCGGATGGAAAAATATAGATCAAGACGAAGGCGGATTTAAAAGCAAAGTTTGGGATCCTGGAATCTATTCTGACATTCGTCACCCCGGGAGCCTGACAATCTGCTTGAAGATACTCAGAAGCTTTACATGCCAAGTTTGGGACCCCGGAGGCTGTTGGCATTCCAAACGTTAGTGGAGATTTCCGGACGAATTTAAGCGCAAGCCGCCATAACAGGAAGCACATCCAATGTCCAACTTAAGGACTTTAACTAAAAGTGTTAGGTGGGAGACAACCCACCATGGTATGGTCATTTCTTTTTCAGTTTTATTTCATTTTATTTATTTTTGTTTTCCTTTTCAATTGAACCTGAATATTATTCATTCGCATTGCATAGTGCATAATTGCATACCTGCATTAAAAAAAAAAAGAGTAGGCGTGCGACGCGACCGCATCACTCATGCGATCGCGTCAGTTGCGAAAAATAACTCCCCATGCGTCCACGTCATTCACGCGGCCGCGTGACCTGGAAATCGGCGTAAGGATCCAACGCCCAGAAAGTTGGGCTGGAATCGTGCGGCTGTTGTGCGTTTTGCACAAACGACCCACGCGATCGCGTCACTTGCACAACACCTATCCCACGCGAAAGCGTGAGCGACGCGATCGCGTCGCATGGATTGCACAACACCCCAAAGGAGACAGAGAGTTGCGCTGAAACGACGCTGGAATTGCGCGTTTAACACAATTTCCAGCGACGCTGGCGCATGCCTCACGCGACCGCGTCACTCATTCTTTTCCCCATTCCATGCGATCGCATCACTCACGCGATCGCATCAACCCCATTCCACCCCAGCCACGCGACCGCGTGCCCCACGCGATCGCGTGGATTCAAATTCGATAACCCCCCCAGCCACGCGAAACCCTACCCATTCGCGCCCCCCCCCCCCCAACCCCTTCTCCTTCCTCTCTTCTATGCAACCACCACCACCCATTTCCAGCCACCACCACCGACCACCGCCCCAGACCACCCAGACCCCACCGCCGCGCCACCCCCTTTTCCCTTCCCTCTCTTTCTTCTTCTTCTCTCCTCTTCTTCCCTCCACCATTACTGCCCACCTCCGCGACCACCACCCCCACCGCGCCGCCGTCACCGCCGCACCTACACCCACCACCCACGCCCCCTTCCCTTCCTTGCCCCTTCACCCCTACCCCCATTAACCTACCCGAAACCCCTCTGCTTCCAAACAACCACCGCCGCGCCAACCACCCTCAACCGCCGCGTCAGCCACTGCCAACACCATCCCCCTGCCATCCCTCTGCCCCACTTTTATTCATCCGCCTACCAGGTTCTGCCGAACGCCACCCTTCTTTCAATTCGTAGTTAATACCATATTTTCCTATTTATGTTCATCATTAGGCTAGTTAGATATGCATGTTATAGTGGATTCTAGGTGGTTAGGTAGCCTAGGATGTGGTTAGTGGATTTAGGCCTGATTAATTGCGCTGTTCGTGCTTATTGCTTTATATTTTTCGCAATTCTGCTGTTGCTGTGATGTTAGTTTTGTTCATATGCTGTTCTTACTGTTCATGCTGCTATTGCAAATGTTCTTTCTTGTTCATACCTAATTGCAGTTTGTTTTATTTTATATGAACTATTCTGTTGCTGTTTATTTTTCGGGAACATCCAATTTCAGCCGGAATGCTGCCCAATTTTTTGTAAACTGTTTTATTTCCATTCTTGTCTTGGTTTTGGCACTTTGAACTCTTCTTTACTCTGCTTTTACCAAACCAATTCATGAATACCAGGGCAGGCTTTCTTATTCTTTTTGATTTTCTGGTTTATAATCTGCATTTTTGATGTTTAGCTCCCAATTTTTGATTCATCATCAACCTGATTCCCTTGTTTGGATATGAGTTAACTGTAGCTTCTAACTGAGAATGCTTGTTACTTAGAAAATGATCATCATGCCACTTACTCTACCCCACTTTTTACTAATTCACTAATTTTAATTTCCTGAACTCTTTTTTCATTCCTAACCAACCTAACCTTTCAAAACATCTCTTCTGGTTTTTCACTATTCTTTTTAACCTTTTAACCAAGGCATGATGATAGTTTTTCCTAATTAACATGATTTCTATTACATTTTGGATTGTTAATTTTTTTTCTCGGACTTTTAACTCCTATTCAATCCTTAATGCACATTTACTTAACTCATTTTCATTACTCCACTGCTCCTTTGCCACTATATGCTTATTTTGTGATTTGCATCTTGGTTTTTCCTGTTTTTATTATATCCTGGTTTTCTATTTTTCAATATGTCTGACACCCAAAGAAAAGGAAAGGGAAAGGCAACAACTGGCAAACGGAAAAGAGGAGAATCGTCCATGTCCATCCTGGACCTCATGCATGATGACTCCTGGCGGGAGAAATACTTTACCCTGCAGGAGAAGGCTGACCAGCTACTCCCTGCTACTGATCCCATTAAGTTTGCAAACCGATACTGCGAGCTGAAGTATCCGGTGTTTGCAAACTCCAGAAACCTGTACCTGGAGAGGACTCTGAAGATCCCAGAAGAACTCCAGCAATACACCTCTGATCAGATCAAACAAAGAGGCTGGTTCTTCCTGGAGAGAAACCTGACTGAGGTCAATACATCTTGGGTAAGGGAATTTTACTGCAATTACTTCAAAACTTCCCTAGATGCAGTAAACCTAAGAGGGAAGCAGATACTGGTCACTGAAGAGGCCATAGAGGATGTTCTGAAGCTCCTGCCTAAATCCGATCAGCCAGATGGTTATCAAAAGGCTGAGGAGGACATGCGCTTCATGAAGTTTGACTAGGATGCCGTCAAGGCAAGGGTAGCCCTTGACCCGACTGTTCCATAGGTCATAGGTCAGAACACCACTATGCCTAAGGGAATCAAGCGGGCTTACTTGAATGATGAGGCTCGGCTATGGCATCAGATCCTAAGCAACTTTATTATGCCAAGTACTCACGAGACGGAGCTACCTGCTGCTATGATCACCCTCCTATGGTGTGTGATGAAGGGTAAGGACTTGTACCTGCCACGTTTCATTCAGTACTACATGGCAAGGGTCCACGTCCGGGACACTCTCCCCTTTCCATATCTGATTACACAGCTTGGCCGTCGAGCTGACGTGCCTTGGGAGGATGCTGATGAGAAGCCACCTACTGCAGAATGCAAGAAATTATCCCTCACAGTAGGAACTTTCTGGCTTTGGGCTACAGACCTTCATTCCTCACTTCTACTGATGAGACAGCCACACCATCTGCCGGCCCCTCTTCCTCTACAGCTACCCCTGCTACCACCACTACTCCCCCACCTGCCTCAGAGCCAGTTTATCACTTAGTACACCACCTGTTTCAGCAGCTAGACCAGATGGAGCGCCACAACCGGTACCGATATGAGAGATCTGAGCGTCGCAGCAAGCGACACTATGAGCACCTGAAGCTGATGATCCGTTCTGGCAGCGACATCCCCTCCGAGCCTGACACCCCATCCGAGCCATTTGAGGAGGAGGCGGATGACCACGAGGCGGAGACCCATCCACAGAGAGAGGCTGCGCAGGCAGGCACGGAGCAGGCTGCACCCCAGCAGGAGGTCCCACATCAAATTCAGGCTGCAAACCCAGAGGTTCCTATTCAGTCAGCACCTCTTCTGTAGCAGGCTGATCCTCAGACCACCACCACAGAGACTCTGGCTACCCATCCTTCCAGTGATGACACCCCTTCACACCCTGCTTGAGTGAACATCAGGGACGATGCTTCATATTAAGTATGGGGAGGTCGCCATCTCTGGCGTATATTTTTGGTGAACCACTACAGACTTTTTTTTACTTTATTACTTTTCTGTATTTTTCTCTTTATTTTTATTTTTATTTTCTCAGTACTTATACAATGCTATTTTCATGTATTTTTACTATATTTCTGCATGTTGCACTTTAGTTTATATTTTAGCCATTTAGTTTAGTTGCAATTCTAACTTATTAGTTATAGAAAAATGTGGATTAATTAGTATAGTTTACCCTTTTTAGCATAAGATAACTTAGTTTAAATTAAAAATATAAAAAGGAAGTAAACTAGAGACTTTAACAGAATAAAAAAACAACCCACACCTTGTATATATAGCATTACATGTTAGTTAGTTAACAACATTTCATCAAGGAGAAACACTAGAACTTTAAAGCCACCTTAAGATTTACATTAAGAATAATGGGAACTCTTAATTTTTACTTGCATAACATATATGACTGATATATGATTTTTGAGTTAGAGAACACACAGCCTGTGAGTTTTGAGCTTAATTGCATGGTTACATTTAAACCATAATATTTTATTCCTGTGTGTTCCGCCCTTCTTATTTATTCTGGTGTTCTTTACTTTGTTTTAATCTATATGTCCGATTATAGAATGTAGATACATACCAAGAAAGTGATTGAGGCCATTGTTTGATTCTAGCTCACTTATCCCAAATTAACCTACCTTTTACATCACCCTTGTTAGCCCCCTTGAGCCTTTAAATCCCCTCTTGTTTTATAACCACATTACTAGCCTTAAGCAGAAAAACAAAATAAAAATCCCAAGTTGAATCCTTGGTTAGCTTAAGATAGAAAGTGTGTATTGTTTAAGTGTGGGAAACCTATTGGGAACATAGATGATAGAAACAAAAGGGTAGAAAGTTAAAAAGAATAAAATATTTCAAAATAAAAATTTTGGGAAGTATGCTCATGTGGAATCAAAATAATTTAATTACCATGTGCATTTAAAAAAATATTTATTTTTCAGTATTTGAATAAAGGAGATACAAAAGAATTCCCCAAATACAAAATAAAGCAATACACATGGGAAAAAATTAAAATATGACCATGTAACATAAAAAGTGGGAAAATATGGGAAAATAGGTAAAGAAGCTTTGCTTTACAAAATATGTATGTTAGGTGAGATCTTAGACTAATCAAGGATTCACTTATTAGCTCACTTAGCCTTATACATATACCCTTACCTTTACCTTGGCCCCATTACAACCTTAATTAAAGACCTCATGATTTTTGTATGCCTATATTCTATAATTGTTGATTGGTTAGATGAAGAACAAAGTTATGGAAAGTAAGGATAAAAAGAAGAATAGAGTGATTAACCCAACAAACACTGAGTGACTAGAGAGTAAACACAAAATCCAGTGAGGGTTCAATAGCTCATCAACATATATCTCTGCTTAAATTGCTAATTGTCTTGCAAGTTTGTAAAATATTTTTCTTTCCCATCTCAATTGTAAAAGTGCTTTATCATTATCTAAGGTTTGGCTATGCACATATGATTCCTTGAGAATGTGAATTAATTTAACTACATGTAAGTTTTATATACAAGTGAATAAAAATTAGAATTGCATGATTCATTTAGGTAATTGCATTTAGAATAGATTGCATTGCATGAGATTCCACCACTTCAACCTTACCTTACTCTTTATCTTGGATTTAGCATGAGGACATGCTATTGTTTAAGTGTGGGGAGGTTGATAAACCCATATTTTATGATATATTTTATGCCTAATTTAAGTGATTTATTCAATCCTTCACTCACTTATTCATGTTAATTGCATGGTTTTACTTTCCCTTCCTTATTTTGTGATGAATGTGAAAAACATGTTTCCTATGCTTTAAAAGTAATTATTTTAATTACCCTTTACTTCCATTCGATGCCGTGATTCGTGTGTTGAGTAGTTTCAGATCTTCTAAGGCAAGAATGACTTAAAGGATGGAAAGGGAACATACAAAAATGGAAGGAAAGGACAAAATCGAGTTTTTGAAGAAACTGGCAGTGACGCGATCGCATGGACGACGCAACCGCATGCCAGCGCGAAATGGTAGTGACGCGACCGCGTGATTGACGCGATCGCACGCCTTGAGCGAAACGCATATGGCGCAAACGCATGATTGAAGCGACCGCGTGGCAAGGAAAACTCCAAATGACGTGACCGCGTGACCCACGCGGACGCGTGACAGAGGCCACGCACCAGAATTACAGAAAATGCTCCCAGCAATTTTTGAAGCCCTTTTTGGCACAAATCCAAGTCCAGAAGGCACAGATCAGAGGTTATGAAGTGGGGGAATGCATCCATTCAAAGGAGAGTCTCCAATTAGTTAGTATTCATGAATTAGATGTAGTTTTGAGGGAGAGGTTCTCTCATCTCTCTTTTAGGATTTAGAATTAGGATTTCTTTTGCTTTCAGGATTATTTCTTTTTATCAGGTTCAACATTCCTTTTTATTTATCTTCTCAATTTAGTTTATGAATTCTTCCATGTTACAGATTACTCTTTGAATTAATGTAATTTGAGGTATTTCAGTTTATTATTGCTCTCTTTTATTTATGCTACTGTTGCTTCCAATCTGAAGACATTTTTATTCCAATAAATTTACTTTTTCCCCTTTTGGTCTTGGTTAAGAAATCAGTAACTCAGGAGTTATCAAACTCAACGTGATCGATAATTGTTATCTTTGCTAATTGAATTGAACTTCAATAATCCCAATCTTTTTCTAGGAATTAACTAGGATTTGAAGATCAAACTAATTAGTCACTTGACCTTCTCTTGCTCTAGTAAAGGTTAACTAAGTGGAATTAAGATTCAATTTTCATCATCATTGATAAGGATAACTAGGATAGGACTTCCAATTTCTCATACCTTACCAAAAGTGTGTTTTACAGTTATTTATTTATTTTATAGTCTTTTACTTATTTTAATTGCAATTTAAATTACTTGTTCCTCATCTTCAAAACCCCGATTTACAATCTTCATAACCAATAATAAGAACATACTTCTCTGCAGTTCCTTGAGAAGACGACCCGAGGTTTAAATACTCGGTTATCAATTTTAAAGGGGTTTGTTACTTGTGACAACCAAAACATTTGTAAGAAAGGTTGATTGCTTGGTTTAGTAACTATACTTGCAACGAGAGTTTAATATAACCTCTAAACCATCAATCTTCCTTCATCTCTTTCAACGCTAAACCTACATAGGAATCAAGAGTTATAGAGGATTTCGCCAAGAAATTTGCAATTGATGCTGAGGAGGATAGTGCACAACCCCCAAAGCATATACCTTATGAAGAACTGGACGGAACAGATAAAGAAGCGAGTTTCCTTGGTAATGATAATCATGAATTAAGCTCTCCTAATGATGAACTTGCATCTGCAATTGAATTCTTTGAGATTGAAGAACCTACCCCAAGTGAATATGAAGAGGATGTGAAGGTATACTTTTCTCAACCTCCAACTTATGACCTGAGTGATGAGGAAGAAATCGAAGACTTTGATCGAGACGTAGTTGCAATTGAAGAGGTTTGTAAGGAAGTGGAAGAATTCACAGAGGAGTACAAGGAAGTGGAGCTTGCAAGACCACTGGAAACACCTCTCCCAAGGCCATTACCACCCAATACAAACTTCAAGTGGGTAAAATCCTTAGCTTTTATCTTTACCTTCCCGCTTGAATATGGTTTGCTTGAAATCGATGGCCAGCTGACGTTAGGATTTTTGCCAGTAAAGAATTTCATAAAAACAGTCGTGTTGTAGATATAGTCTCTAAACTGACAGGAATCCCTTCGTACAAACGTTTTGGTTGTCACAAGTAACAAACCCCTCTAAAATTGATAACCGAGTACTTAAACCTCGAGTCGTCTTCTCAAGGAATTGCAGGGAAGTATGTTCTTATTATTGGTTATGAAGATTGTAAATTGGGGGTTTTGGAAGTAAGGTGGGAATATGTTATATGACAAGTAAAATAAAATAATAATAATAAAATCTCTTGGCAAGGTATAAGAAATTGGAAGTCCAGACTTAGTTATTCTTATCAATAACAATGAAAGTTGAATCTTAATTCCACTTAGTCAACCTTTACTAAAGTAAAGGAAAGTCAAGGGACTAATTAGTTTGATCTTCGAATCCTATTTATTTCCTAAGAAAAGGTTGGGATTATTGAAGCTCAGTTCAATTAGCAAAGATAACAGTTATCAATTATGCTGTTGAATTTGATATCTCCTGAGTTACTGATTTCTTAACCAAAGCCAAAAGGGGAAAAGTAAATCTACTGGAATAAAAAATGCCTTCAGATGGGAAGCAATAATCATGTAAATAAAAGTAAGCAATATTAAACTGAAATACCTCAAATTGCATTAACAAAAGAACTTAAATATGACATAGACATGCATGGAAGAATAAATAAAAGAACATTGAACCTGGATTGAGAGTCACTCCTAAAACTAAGAGAAGTCCTAAATCCTAATCCTAAGAGAGAGGAGAGAACCTCTCTCTCTAAAAACTACATCTACTCCTAAAATTGTGAATTATGGAAGCCTCCTTTGAATGGATGTAGTCCCCCACTTTATAGCCTCTAATCTGTGTTTTCTGGGTCACAAACTGGGTCAAAAACAGTCCAGAATTCGCTGGTTGCAAATTCAGATTCGCTGATTTTCGTCACTTGCGATGCGGCCGCATGGATCACGCGGTCGCGTCGCCTAGCGTCAAGGGAACTATAGCATATTATATATTAAATCGAATCCCCGGACGTTAGCTTTCCAACGCAACTAGAACCGCATCGTTTGGACCTCTGTAGCTCAAGTTATAGCCGTTTGAGTGCAGAGAGGTCAGGCTGGACAGCTTAGCAACTTCTTCAACTTCTTGTATTCCTTCCACTTTTGCATGCTTCCTTTCCATCCTCCAAGCCATTCCTGCCTTATAATATCTGAAAACACTTAACACACATATCAAGGCATCTAATGGTAATAAGAGAGGATTAATAATAAGCAAATATAAGTCCAAAGAAGCATGTTATCAATCAAAGCACATAATTAGGAAGGAAATATAAAACCATGCAAATAGTATGAATAAGTGGGTAAGAGTTCATAAAAACCACTCAATTGAGCACAAGATAAACCATGAAATAGTGGTTTATCACCAGCTTAGAGCTCTTTGTGGCTTTAAGAGTAAGAGGAAATGGTTAGTAATAGAAGTTGGTATCCAAGGTTCAATACGGTTCCACACTCCAAATGGAAGTGCAAGGATTGGTATAGAGCTCAATTGTATGGGTCTAGGAAGCTGTTTGGATGCTTCAGTGAGATTTCGGATTACTTACCACCCAGCTGGAACAAAGATGGTCGACAAGAAGACGGTACAAAAGCAAGGTTTGGGATCCTGGAATTCATTTTGATAATCAACACTCCTAGGGCCTGAACACCTGCTTTAACTTGCTCGAAGGCTTTGCGTGCCTAGTTTGGGACCCCGGAGGCTATTGGAATTGCAAATGTTGGTGGAGATTTCTGGATGAGTTCAAGCACAAGCCACCATAACAAGGGGCTCATCAAATGTCCAACTTAAGGACTTTAACTAAAAGTGATAGGTGGGAGACAACCCACCGTGGTATGATCGTTCCTTTTCAATTTCAATTTTATTTTGTTTTGTTTGTTTTTTGTTTTATTTTATTTTATTTTCCCTAGTATCATTCATAACATCCACATCAGTATCTGCATTTGGCATATAAAAAAAAAGCCCACACCACGCGTGCGCGTAGGCCACGCGTGGGCGTCGATTCCAAATCCACGTCATCATCCAACGCCCAGAAAGTTGGGCTGGAATCGTGCGGCTGGTGTGCATTAAGCACAATTTTGGCCCACGCGTTCACGTCAATGATGCGTCCACGTCGATTACATTCTGGCACATCACGCATGAACGTGGGCGACGCGCACGCGTCGCCTGGAAATTTTTGCCCCCTCAAATGAAACAGAGAGTTGTGCCAAAACGACGCTGGATTCGTGCATTTAGCACAATTTTGGTCGACGCGTACGTGTCAGCTCCACCCATCCCTACTCATGCGTTCGCGTCAATGACGCTTTTGCGTCGTTGCAATCTTACCTTATCCACGCGCACGCGTAACCCACGCGTACGCGTGGATTTAAATTCACTAAAGCCAGATGACGCGGAAACTCTAGCCCCAGCGTCTCTTCCCCCCCCCCCTTCCCCAACGTTCCATCTCCACTCTCCTTCCCTTCCTTTCCCCTGAAACTGCCGTGACCCACCGCCACCACCACAGCGCCGCCATCACCGCCCTTAGCCACACCGCTCTCACTCTCCCCTCTTCCCTCTTCTCTTCCTCTTTTTCCCCTACCCCCCCTCCTTTTTCCCTGCCCCGTCGCCAACCCAACCCCGCCGCCGCACCCAGAATGCCGGCCACCACCACCCCCAATGCCACTGTTCCCCCCTCACCCCTCCTTCTTCCCTTCTTCCCCTTCTCAACTACAACCACCCCAACCCTCACCACTGCACCTCTGCCGTGACGCCATGCACCACCGTGAGAACCGCCACCACCATAGTGCTGCCGTGCCACACCGTACCACCCGCCTCTCTCTTTGTTCCATTTCTTTTACTGCCCTGCCAGGTTTCACTGCAATCCGATTCCTTTTCCGTTCAAGTTAGTTAGCTTGCATTTTTCAATTTTGTTCAATTTAGGTTAGTTATATATGCATGTTTGTAGTGAATTCTAGGTGGTTAGGTAGCTAGGCTGTGGTTAGAGGGTTCTAGGTCTGATAATTGCTCCGTACGTGCTGTTTGAATTTTCTGCTTTTCACAATTTGTTGGCTGTTATTGTTGCTGTTTCACTGTTTCATGTCTTTTTGATAATATTCTGCTTAATGCCATCATTCTTATAAGCTGCATTCATTACTGCTGCTTGCAATTGTTGCTCTGCATTATCTTGAAATTCATGTGCTATCTGAAATTGATATCCTTTTGCATAATTTCTATTGCTGCCTTTCTGAAATTTCCTCTTATTCATCAAGTGCTCCATTTCAATATCCATTTCAATTCCGCACTTGTACCTTTAAACTAAACTAGGATTGATTGCGGATTGCCTTAATCTTATGCTGCTGTTTGGTTTACATTCTGCCTTGATCCTATACTCAATACCATCCTAATTGCTGGTTTGATATAACTTGTTCTGAAATTCTTATAAACTACTAATTCTGTTTGACAATTGCTGTTACTTGCATTATTATGCTGTTTGAATTTTCAGGAACGATCCTTTTAATGCTGGAATGCTGCCCAAATTTTTCTCAGAAACAGTTTTACTTAACTGCTATTCATGACTTGCCTTTGGTACTTTTCCGTTGTGCTTTAATTGGTTTAAACCAAAGTCACCTCAGGACATGTTGGGCTCGCATTCATTATCCTTTTTGGTTCCCTTCCAACTTCAATTGCATTATTGATGATTCTTAATCCTTTTCATGCTTCTTTTATTTTTCATGTTTATCATCAATAATCTGCAGTATCTGCTTGAATGTGAGTTGCTTGTTCTTCAAGTTTGTGCATTTTTTGTTAACCAGGAACTACAATACCATGCCACTAACTTTAACTTCACTTTTTAACTCTTAACTTCATTCACTTTCTAACTTCTCTCTTAATTTTCAACTAACTACTTTCAACCCATTTCAAGGCATGTTTATTGTTGTTCCTGACAAACAAGCATTCTGCATCTCATAGTTTTTGGATTGTGATTTTTAATTAAATTCTTTGACTTATATCTTGCATACAGTCTAAAATTCTACATCTATCTGACTCACTCCATGCTTTGATTTTCATTCCTTTTTTCCTCATCTATGCTTATATTGCTTGAATACTATTTGCCTTCCTGTTTTTCCTGCTTTAGTTTAATAAATTACATCTTGGAACCTCTGCTTTTCAGGATGTCAGATCCAAAAGGGAAAGGAAAAGCTAAAGCAGGCACAGGCAAAAGAAAAAGAGGAGAATCATCTACCACTATTTTAGATATACTACATGATGATTCCTGGCGTGAGAAAAACTTTACTCTACAAGAAAAGGCAGATCAACTAGTACCTGCCACTGATCCGATCAAGTTCGCAAACCGCTACTGTGAACTGAAATATGAGGTCTTTGGGACTAACAGGCACCTATATTTGGAAAAGACCCTCAGAATTCCAGCTGAACTACAACAGTACACTACAGAACAGATAAAACAGAGAGGCTGGTTCTTCCTAGAAAGGAATTTGACTGAGGTTAATGCATCTTGGGTCAGGGAATTTTACTGCAACTATTATAAAATGACCTTGGATACAGTACATCTCAGAGGAGAACAAGTTTTAGTTACTGAGGAAGCCATCAAGGATATCCTCCAATTCCAGCCTAAATTAAATGAACCAGATGGTTATCAGAAGGCTGAGGAATCCATGAGGTCTATGAGCTTTGATTGGGAGGCAGTAAAGCGAACCATATCCATTGATCCAGCTGTCCCATGGGTTATGGGTAAGTCAACAGTGAACCCAAAAGGCATAAAAATTATTTATCTGAATGATGAGGCTCGGCTATGGCAACAGAATCTGAGTAACTATGTGATGCCGAGAACTCACGAGACTAAGGTGCTAACTGCCATGATTACTTTCATCTGGTGCGTCATGGAAGGCAAGGCCCTGTACCTTCCCCGATTTATCCGGTACTACATGGCCAGGGTTCATGTCCGAGGCACTCTGCCATTCCCCTATCTGATTACTCAGATGGGCCGCCAAGCTGAGGTACCCTGGGAGCTTGCAGATGAGAAGCCACCAGTAGCTGACTGCAAGAAGATCATCCCACATGGCAGGAAGTTCACAACTCTAGGCTACCGACCGCCTTCTCTTACTGCCTCTGCTGACGCCGTCACATCTTCTGCTGCCCCTTCAGCACCTGCTGCACCACCCACACCCACAGCACCCTCACCTGCTTCCCAGCCCATTTACCACCTAGTGCACTGATTATTCGAGCGTCTGGATCAGATGGAGCGCCGCAACAAGCGGCGTTATGAGCATCTGAAGCTGATGATCAGGTCGGGACACACTGACATCCCCTTCGAGCCTGACACACCATCAGAGCCATCTGAAGAGGAGGCGGATGAGCAGGAGGACGATGCACGGGCAGAGGATGAGCAGGCAGGATCCCAACAGGCAGAGCACCAGTAGGCAGCATCCCAGCATGAGGAGCCTCAGCAAACACAGTCGATAGACCCACAGGCACCTATACAGGCAGAGCCTTAGGCACTTTCACTGCCAGAGCTCATCGAAATAGCACCAGCACACCCTTCCGGAGGTGACGACCCTTCACACCCAGCCTGATTGAGCATCAAGGACGATGCTATTATATAAGTGTGGGGAGGTCACCATCTCTGGCGGACTTTATTTTGGTGAACCACTTTTGGACCCTTTTTATCCTATTTTATTTCGTTTTCTGTATTTTTATTTTATCTTATTTTATCTTTTTTTCCTTCCAGTACTTGCACATTTTCTTTTGCTATATTTCTGTTTATTTATACTTTATTACATTTTGCAATTTGGGCTGTATATATCTTAGATATTTAGCTTGATTTGCACTCTTAGCTTATTAGTTGTGATATAAAAAATATGGATTATTTAGTTTAGTTTACCCTTTTAGCATATGACAATTTTATGAAAGCCATTCAAAGATTCACATTGAGTTGAATGGAAACTCTTTATTCCTACTTGCATGATATACATAACTGATATATGATTTTTGAGCCAAAGAACACACAACCGGTGAGTTTTTTAGCTTAATTGCATGGTTACATTATTTAACCATAGTTTTCATTCCTGTGTGTTTCTTCTCTATGCTTGCAATCTTTACTTTGTTCCACTCTATATGTCCAATATAGAAGGTATTTACATACTTGCATATGATTGAGGCCATTATTTGTTATTGCTCACTTAATCCCAAATAGCTTACCCTTTTAAATCACCCTTGTTAGCCACTTTGAGCATTTTAATCCCCTTCTGTTCTATAACCACATCACTAGCCTTAAGCAGAAAAACAAATTAAATATCCTCAAATTGAATTTTTGGTTAGCTTAAGATAGAGATTGTGTATCAACTAAGTGTGGGGAACCGTGGGAACTTGGGTTGATAGGAAGGTATTAAATTGATAAATTATTTGAAATTTGGGAACATGCTCATGTGAAACCAAAATAATTAAAATACCATATGCATTGATATGTTGTGTTTATTTTTATAAAAAAAAGTTCTTATAAATAAATAAATAAATAAGGGGACAAAATTACCCCAATATTAAATTTAGTAAAAGATCAATGCATATGTGATAAAATTAAAAATAATTTAGTACATGAGTATGTGGATACAAAAGTGGGAAAATTGGGAAGCTAGGCATAATGTTAGAATTGTATAGAGTATGTATATGTTAGGTGAGATCTTAGACTAATCAAGGATTCAATTTATAGCTCACTTAGCCTTATATATATGCCATTACCTTTACCTTAGCCCCATTACAACCTTGAAAAGACCTCATGATGTTTGCATGTGTACATTAAATATTTATTGATTGGTTAGATGAAGAACAAAGTTTAGAAAGCATGACTAGGGAAGACTAGAGTGATTAACCCCAAACACTGAGTGATTAGAGTGTATATACAAATCCAGTGAGGGTTCAATAGCTAATTTCCATATATCCATGTTTAATCATTGCTTGTCTTGCAAGTTTGTGAACTCTTTTGATTAACTCAACTCAATTGTGAATATGTTTTAATATGGCTTAGCCCTTGGTTGTGCATATATAATTCCTTGAAAAATTTGACTCAATTTGACAACATGTAAGCTTTATATATCTAGGTGGGTAGTAATTAGAATTGCATGATTCATATAGGTAGCTTGCATTTAGATAGATTGCATTGAATAGATTCCATCATTCTACCTTCACTCTTTTTTCTGTTTCTCTTGAGCTAAGCATGAGGACATGCTAATGTTTAAGTGTGGGGGGGTTGATAAACTACTATGTTATGATTCATCTTGTGCTCAATTGAGTGTTTTTATCAATTCTTCACCCACTTATTCATATAATTTGCATGGTTTTACAATTCCTTCCTTATTTTATGATATATATGAAAACATGTTTTCTATGCCTTAAAACTGTTAATTTTAGTTATCCTTTGTTACCATTTGATGCCGTGATCTGTGTGTTAAAGTATTTTTCAGGCTTTATATAGCAGAAATGGCTTAGAGGACAGAAAGGAAACATGCAAAAGTGGAAGGAACGCGCAAAAATGGTGTTTTGAAGAAAATGGCAGCGACGTGCACGCATGGACGACGCGGACGCGTGCCTAGCGCAAAGCACGAGCGACGCGTACGCATGAATGACGCGAACGCGTGGCAAGGAAAATCTCCAAATGACGCACACGCGTGACCCACGCGCACGCATGACAGACGCCACGTGCAGAAAATTGCAGAAAACACCCTCAGCGATTTCTGGGCCCTTTTTGACCTAGATCGAAGCCCAGAAACACAGAATAGATGCTGGAGAATGAGGAAATCATAGGATTGAATCATCATTCATTAAATTTACATAATTTTAGGTTTAGATGTAGTTTTCTAGAGAGAGAGGCTCTCTCTACTCTCTTAGGGTTTTAGGATTTAGGATTTCTCTTAGTTTTTGGTTCATTCCTTCTCAATTCTAGGTTCAATGTTCCTTTAATTTATTTCTCTTCTACTTTTATTTATTCTATTACTTTAGTTTGTTTATTTTCCCAATTTGGTTTATAAACTCCATGTTTAATTTGATTTTCTATTTAATACAATTCGAGGTATTTCAAATTTATGATTGCTTTCTTCTATTTATGATATAAATAATTTGGATTTTTCCCCTTTTGGCTTTGGTTGAGTAATTGGTAACACTTGAGTTATCAAACTCAGCTGTTGATTGAAAATTGGAATTTTCTGATTGATTTGGATCCCTCTAAAGCTAGTCTTTCCATAGGAGTTGACTAGGACTTGAGGAATCAAATTGATTAGTCCACTTGACTTTCCTTTATTTAGTAAGGGTTAACTAAGTGGGAGCAATAAACAATTCTCATCGCACCTGATAAGGATAACTGGGATGGGATTTCCAGTTCTCATATCTTGCCAAGAGTTTTCTAGTTATTAATTTACTTCCTTGCCAATTTATTTCCTTGTTCCCTATTTCAAAAATCCCAAAAAAAAAGATAGAATTTCATAACCAATAATAAATCATACTTCCCTACAATTCCTTGAGAGACGACCCGAGGTTTAAATACTTCGGTTATCAACTTTACTAGGGGTTTGTTACTTGTGACAACCAAAACTTTTGTACAAAAGGATTCTCTGTTGGTTTAGAAACTATACTTACAACGAGATCTTATTTGAGAATTCTTTACTAGCAAGAATCATATCGTCATCGGGTTCCCTCCCAACAAGCGCTTCTTTAACGTCACTAGCTTGACGGTTAGCTCCTTACAGAGATGGATAAGGGCTCAGAATTTTGCCCATTAAAGTGAACTTCTTGCCTGTGCTCTCATGGATAAGTTTCACATGTTCCAGAGACAAGATCTTCTTCATAGTATGTGGAATGACTGGGTTGTCAGTGAATACAACTCTCATGCTAGGTGAGAGGCCTTCAGTGGGAATCTTCTTGTCCATCCAGCCTTTAGGTACTTTCTTCTTAGTACCAGTATTTTTAGTGCTTGATAATGGCTGCCCAACACTAAACTTAGAGTTAGTGTCTAAGGGCTCTGTATAGCTCTGCACTGAGAGAGAAGGTTGGAAACTAAGTGTTGCACAATTGTCTCTTTTCTGTCAGAGGGAAAGTTGGAGTTAGGCATCTTGAACAAGATGTGGTCCTCCTATAACTGTAAAATTAGTTCTCCCTTTGCTACATCAATGATGGCATTGGCAGTGGCTAGAAAAGGTCTTCCAAGGATGATGGATTCATCCTCTTCCTCCCCAGTGTCCAAGATTATAAAATCTGCAAGGATGTAAAGGTTCTCAACCTTTACTAAAACATCCTCTACCAAACCATATGCCTTCTTCATTGACTTGTCTGTCATCTCTAGTGAGATTCTTGCAACTTGTACCTCAAATATTCCTAGCCTCTCCATTACAGAGAGAGGCATGAGGTTTATGCTTGACCCTAGCTCACACAGAGCCTTATCAAAGGTCATGGTACCTATGGTACAAGGAATTAAGAAGCATCCGGGATCCGGTTTCTTTTGAGGTAACTTCTGCTGAACCAAGGCATTGAGTTCCTTGGTGAGCACTAGAGGTTCTCCCTCCAATATCTCTATGCCAAATAGCTTGGCATTTAGCTTCATGAGAATTCTTAGGTACCGAGCAACTTGCTCTTCCCTAATTTCCTCTTCCTTATTAGAGGAGGAGTATTCTTCAGATTCTATAATTTTCAACCAAGCATTCAAGGGAACTTCAATGGGCTCCTCATGAACCATGGGTTCTATCAGTTCTTCAATAGGGAAGTTCTTAGTGGGCTTAGGGTTGCCAACTACTCCTATTGTGGCATTCAATGCCACGACTTGTGTTTCACCCAGCTTGTGTCCCTTTGCTGGTGTTCAATGCCAGATGTTGTGCCTTCTTGGGCCTTGAACGCCCTGTAAGGACCTCCTTACTAGCATTCAATGCAAGTGATGGCTCTCCTATGGGAGCTGAACGCCCAGTAAGGACCTCCTTACTGGCGTTCAACGCCATTGATGGCTCCTCTTTGGGCATTGAATACCCAGTAAGGACTCCTTTACTGGCGTTTAACGCTAGGAATGGTGATTCTATGGGCGTTGAATGCCAGTAAGTACTTCCTTATTGGCGTTCAACTCCAATGCATCCCCTTCAGATTCGGCCTCAGTTTCTACAGTGATGGCCTTGCACTCTTCTCTTGGATTAACCTCAGTGTTACTTGGAAGAGTATTAGGAGGAATCTCAGGGATTCTCTGGCTCAGCTGACCAACTTATACCTCCAGATTTCTGATGGAGGACCTAGTTTCTGTTATAAAACTGTGGGTGGTCTTAGAGAGTTCAGAGACAATGGTTGCTAAGTTAGATAGGCTTTGCTTAGAAGTCTCCATCTGTTACTGAGAAGGTGGGAATGGTGGTCTATTGTTGAACCTATTCTGGGTTCTTCCTTTTTTATTATTATTGAAGCCTTGCTGAGGCTTTTGTTGATCCTTCCTTGAGAAGTTAGGATGATTTCTCCATGAGGAGTTGTGGGTGTTTTCATAAGATTCTCCTATGTAATTCACCTCCTCCATAGTGGGTTGATCTGGATCATAAGCATCTCCCTCATAGGAGGTATCTTGAGTGCTGCCTGCTGCAGCTTGCATTTCAAACAAATGCTGAGAGATCATATTGACCTGTTGGGTCAAGATCTTGTTCTGAGCCAATATGGCATTCAAAGTGTCAACCTCTAGAACTCCTTTCTTTTGAGTTACCCCATCGTTCACAGGGTTTCTCTCAGAAGTGTACATGAATTGGTTGTTTGTAACTATTTCAATGAGTTCTTGCACCTTTGCAGGCATTTTCTTCAGATAGACCATCATAGAAGATACCTAGCATAGTCCATTCTGAGAGCATGTCAGGAGGACATCTCCTGATCAGTTGGTTGTATCTTTCCCAAGCTTCATAGAAAAATTCACCTTCTTTTTGTCTGAAGGTTTGAACTTCCACCCTGAGCTTGCTCATCTTTTGAGGTGGAAAGAACTTGGCCAAGAAAGCATTGACCAGCTTTTTCCAAGAGTCTAAGCTTCCCTTAGGTTGGAAATCCAACCATATCCTAGCTCTGTCTCTAACAGCAAAAGAGAAAAGCATAAGCCTGTAGACCTCAGGATCCACTCCATTGGTCTTAACAGTGTCACATATTTATGAGAATTCAGATAGGAACTGATGTGGATCTTCCAGTGGAAGTCCATGAAATTTGCAATTCTGTTGCATTAGAGATACTAACTGAGGCTTAAGCTCAAAGTTGTTTGCTCTAATGGCAGGTATGGAGATACTTCTCCCATAGAAATTAGAAGTGGGTGCAGTGAAGTCACCAATAACCTTCCTTGCATCTCCTTCATTATTCTATTCGGCTACCATATCTATGTTTTCAGCTTCTTGTTTGAATAGCTCTGTAAGGTCTCCTCTGGAGTGTTGTGATTTAGCCTCTTGCAAATGCTTCCTTAGGGTCCTCTTAGGTTCAGGATCAGAATCAAAGAGAGATTCTTTATCCTTGTTCCTGCTCATAAACAAGAAGAAAGAATACAAGAAGAGAGAAAGAAAAGGATTCTCTATATCAGAGTATAGCGGTCCTTTGTTAGAGAGAGATAGATCAAGAAGAGAAGAAAAGAATATGTCCTTTAATGAGTATAGTTTTTGAAAATTAATTGAGAGAAAAAAGAAGATATTTTCGAAAATAGAGAGGGAAAAGAAGAGGAAATTTTCGAAAAAGAAGATAGAGAAATTAGTTAAGAGGTTTTGAAAAAGAAGAAAGAGAAAGAAAAATAAAAAGAGAATAAGATAAAACATGCAACTAGACAACTAATAAGATTTGAAAATAAAAGATTTGATTTTGAAATTCAAAGTTTTTTTAAAAGTGGAAAAGAAAAGTCAACAAGATAAGATAAGAATTGAAAAGATTTGAAAAAGATTTGATTTTTGAATTTTGAAATTGAAACAAGATAAGATAAAAATTTGAAATTAAGTTTAAAAGATAAGATTTGAAATTTGATTTTTGAAAAAGAGTTGATTTTGAAATTTGAAATTAAGTTAAGATAAGATAAAGATTTGAATTTTAAAATTTAAAAGAAAGATAAGATAGGAAAGAGTCAAATTAAAAGAAAAGATTTGAAAAGATTTAAAAAGATAAGATTTGAAATTTAACTTTACTAACAAGAAAACACCAAACTTAAAAAAAATTAAAATTAAAATAAAATGAAAACAAGATTTTCTAAAATTTTGAATAAAGATAGAAAAGATATATATTTTATTTTTTATTTTTTGAATTAATGAAGAAAGAGAAAAACAACCAAATGACACCAAACTTAAAATTTTTAGATGAAAAGACACTAGTTTTCGAAAATTAAGAAAACAAACACCAAAAGACACCAAACTTAAAAATTTTAAGATCAAAACATGAAAAGAAACAAGAGCAACATGAATACCAAGAAGAAAACTAAAGAACAAATTCAAAATTCAAATGACATAAAGAACCCACAAAGGACACCAAACTTAGGAATTGACACTAGACTCAAATAAAAGAAACTATTTTTGAAAATTTTTGGAAAAGAAAACAGGAAAGTTCGAAACTTTAACAAGAACACGAACAAAAAGACTCAAACAAAAGATAAATATTAATAAAGAGAAGCAAAGATTTTTGAAAAAAAATTTATCTTTTTGAAAAAGAAAATAAAAGACTCAAACAAAATAGTAAAAAGTACCTAATCTAAGCAATAAGATAATCCGGTAGTTTATCAAATCTGAACAATCCCCGGCAACGGCACCAAAAACTTGATGCACAAAACTGACTCCGCACGTTTTGCACAGATAGACCGGCAAGTACACCGAGTCGTCCAAGTAATACCTCAGGTGAGTGAGGGTCGATTCCATGAGGATTGGTGGTTTGAGCAAGCAATGGTTACTTACAGATCTTAGTTAGGCGGATAGAAAATATAGTTGCCAGGAGAAAACGCATAAAATAGATAAATAAATAAAACGTTACTAGATAGGTGTAAAATTAATGGTATGAGAACGGTTGAGGCTTCGGAGATGCTTTCTCTTTCCGAATTAACTTTTCTTACTGTCTACTTCAATAACTTTCCGATTCATTCAATGGCAGCCGTAAGTGATTAACTTATGTTCTCTCATCAAGTTAACCTCCTCCACTGCAGCAATTGATGAAGGAATTATCGTTGGTCTAGAATTTTCATCAATAGAAAACCAATGTCATTGCCATAGTATAATCCTAAACCAACAAGTAGTTCCCTCAATCAAATTTTGATTTGGTTGTCACAAAGTCAACCCCAATATAAAGTAACTGAGAGTATTGGTCGCTGGTCGTCCTCGAGAGAATGGGCAAACATGTGCATCAATATTGGTTAGAATTTCGGGGTTGGGAGTCATAAACAAGAATTTAAACTACTAAACTTAACATGCAAGGAATCTTAAAGGACAAGGAATTAAATCAAAGCAACTAAAACTAAGTTTAAGCAATTTCAATCTAATAAGGGAACATATAAATCTACCTCTATTCTAGAACAAAGTAAACAACTAAACTGACTATAACAAGAATCAAGCAATTGGGGTTTTGGGTTTCAAATATGAATAATAAAAAGAACTCTTGGCTAGGCATGGGAATTGGGGTCACCATCCTTGTCTAACAACCATATCTTGACAATTATGAGGAACCAAGCTCATTAAGTCTACCTCTATGCCTGAAGTACGTACAATATCTACTTCAACGCTTGAAGTACGTCAATTGGTCTGATCAATATCAACTCATAAGTCCCAATCCAACTACTAATTGGCTTAGTAGTAGATTGGTGTCAGTGGGTATTAATTTGACCATTAGGGTTCTCAAATCACCAAAACAATTAGACCCAATGACTCAAGTTCAACTAATTCTCTTAGCCTAGGCCAAGAGTATAGAAAATTACTCCATAATCAAAGGAAATGGTTCATTAAACACATGGTATGCATTAACAAAAGACATATTCAAATTGAAAATTAATTGGAAATCACAGATACACACTAACAATTATCAATAGAAAATAACACAAACAACACTATCAATCATAGAAAGCATCAATACACTAGTAGAAATCCAAGATCCACAAATTTCATAATGTAAGAAGAAAAAGGGAAATAATAAGAGAACACAATTTCAACACAAGATCTAAACAAAATTATAAATAGAGAACTCAAATTAAGTAATTGAAACTAAAATTAGCAAGACCCAATTTAGAATTTCAACAAAGGGAAGATCAAAACAAACTAAATCTAGAGAGAGGTAAGAGTTTCTCTCTCTAGAAAACAAGAATCAAAAACTAGCTAAACTATGTGTGAGGTGTGAATTATTGGATCCCCCCTTTCCCCCTTAGTTCCTTGGGTCTTTTCATGCAGAACTGAGCTCAGATTGGGCCTAGAGCCTCCCAGAAATTGCCAGCCCCGATTTTATTAATGAAGTTACGTGCTGGGCATCACGCATGCACGTCGGTCACGCGTGTGCATCATCTAAGTTTTGCGAGCCACGTCTACACGTCGAACATGCGTACGCGTCGGTCACTACTGCGCCAATCTACGCGTGCGCGTCGGCTTCAGTTCTCCAAAGCTTCATTCTTCATGTCCCTTCCACTTGCGTATGCTTCTTTTCTGTCTTCTAGACCATTCTTGCCCTATAGATACTAAATCCACTCAACAAACACATCACGGCATCGAATGGTAATAGAAGAATATTAAAATATAGCATTTTTAGGGTCAAAGAAGCATGTTTTAAACCATGAAGCAAAATTAGGAAGGAAACACAAAACCATGCAATTTATATGAATAAGTGTGGAAAATATTGATGAAACCCCCCAGATTCTACAGATTCTACACAAGATAAAACACAAAATTGGGGTTTATCAGCAATCCACCATGTTGCAAGTGACTCATGTCCTCTCATCAAGCCACCTCTAGGTATCTCACTGTAGCAGAAGATGAAGCTCTAAGCAATCCATTCCCCTTCATGATCCTACTCAAGGTGCCACAAACAAGGCAGATCTTTCGGATCAGGGAACGTTGCTTCTCAAACTCTAGCCTTAGCGCCACAGAGACCACACTTACCCACGGTCAACAGGATTTCATGTCACGTATCCAAAGTTGTCCAGGTACTCTATTGGAATCCGAAATGCAATCTCTAGCTTTGGTTCAACGCTATCCAAGTCAGGACTCGCACAGAACCCATGTAGAACAAGAATGATTGTCACGGGTCACCCTCAATTCATAAGATGAAGAACAAGGATGCATAAGAGAATAGAATCAGACATATTGAAATAGAACAGTAATATTTTTAATCCATGAAACTCAACAGAGCTCCTAACCTTAACCTTAGGAGGTTAGTGACTCATACTATACAGAAAATAGTAATGAAACATTCGAAGTCAAAGATCTCTAACAAGGGTGATATTTGTTCTATATATACTAGTCTAGTAACTAAGGATTATAGAGAATAAGATAAACTAGTCTTGTAGTGCAAAAATCCACTTTCCGGGCCCACTTGTCTTGTTTCGAACGCGCATAATATTTTCGTTAAAAATCACTTTTAGTCCATTTTTCGAGCGTTGTAAATTTCACGGACCAAATTTCATTCAAGACAAGTTTGACGAAATTTGAGGGTTCGGAAGCCAAGTAATGACCCGCCGAGTTGGTCAAAAATCAGTTTTTATCTAAAAACACCATACCTCCATTTTTCCAAAATTCTCAATTCAAAATCCATTATTTTACCACCGAAAACAGCACCGCATGTCTCTAATCACATTCACACACACTTCCCATTCATACCACAACATGCCAACATACAATTTCATTCAATCCATTCAATAATTTCCATCAATAATCACTAATCATCAACAATTCATATAATTCAACTTATCCTACAGTCAATTAACCTAAGTTTTCACGTAACATTATATATTAACTACGAGAAACCAAAATTATAGCTTGGCCAATTCCTCCCTAAGCCTAGAACACCTCAAAATCCTCTCCTCCACAAGCACCAAGTCTCCAATTATCAAATCAACAAGCTCAACTTTCAGAATTTCGTTTTAAACCACCAATTGACTCCAATTCAACATGAAACACAATTTAATTCATACAATATCACTATAATTAACATAGAGTTTACTAATCCGATAATTTACAAAGGTTTAATAGTTTCTTGCCATACCCATGGGTGTATAAGGTGAAACCATGTGATTATCCGCTGTTAGAGTTCTCCTAAACCATCAGAATCATTCAATTCCTCAATACCAAAATCCAAAATTTTCGAAACTGAAGAGAGGAAGGCTTCTTACCACTTTGTTCTTATGGATTCGAAGAGCTCGGCGAGTGATGCGTGCGCATCTTTAGTGTTTTTCCCTCTTGTTTTCAAGTGCTTTATTAAGAATTTCTGTTAATTAATCAATGAATTTGAAATTAGAATGAACAAATTAATCAATGAATTTGAAATTAGAATGAACATTACTTTGATTAATTGAATTGAAGCGGGATACTCAGCCACAGACCTCACATCTCAACGTAAGCGGGACTAACCACTGCCCTTACGCCGCCACCGCGACCTCAACAGGCGGGATTAACCTACCGTCCCTGCCAGGCGCATAGCGTCTCATCAATTTCATTATAAAACAATATATCAATGTATTTCAAAAATCATTTTTAGTTCTCAATAAAGTCATCATTTAACCTCGAGACCTAAACTTGTCTCAACCATCATCAATCCGTAATTTCATAACTCATTACCTTAATCATCATTACAATACTCTGCCATCTCACTCAACTAATCCATCCTCAGTACTCCAGAAACTTAAGGCTCCTTCTTCTAATTCATATAGAATTTCACCTATTTAAGTCACTAATTCTTCTCTATTAGTCATAGGGCCTAATTATTAGATACTACTCTTAAACAGCAATTTAAAGAAGTTTATAAAGTTAGAGAACTCTTGAAAACGAAGAAAAATCATTTTTCAGCAAAACAAGATCTATGCATATACATGCTCCCTGTGTGCGTACGCACACTCCAAATTTGGACCATTCCGCGTACGCAGTCACGTGCCGCATACGCAGGAGTGCTGAACAGAGGCATCACCCGCTTATGATGCATGGGGCCGCGTACGCATCCTTGGATCTCCGCCCATTCCACGTACGCATGTATATGCCGTGTACGCAAGAAGGCTTGGCAGAGACGCATGTCCACGTTGGAAGGTGTCCGCATACGCATACACTCCCAAATTTGTAAAATTTTGTAAAGTTGCAGAATTTCCATTTTAAACACTAAACTTTAAACGTTCATAACTTCCTCTACAAAACTCCATTTTCCTCAAACTTTATATCATTTTAAAGCTATTGAAATAACCTTTAATTTAAAACAAAGATCATCAAATTTCGAGATTTGATGCTCAAGTTATGATCCGCCAAAGTTTGCTAAAAACCAAGTTTTACAAACTCAAAAGGACCCAAACCAACTCAAACATACCCAATTATCCATAATAATCACTCCCTAAACAATTCTCATTCATATAACTATCAAAACCTCCCAATCTCACAATTTAGCTTAGATTCCTACCAACACAATACCATTACTAATCAATTCTATTCAAAGTCCTTATTTCTCAATTCAATATGATTAAAATTCACCTTCACCAACAATTGTGTACCAACATCAACCATAACAATCAAGTCTTATTATCATCATCAACATTTATTATCAAACACCCAATTCACCATCATAATTCATCAAAATCATTACAATCATCAATACTCATCATGCATTATCAATAATCTAAACCTATCCTATGGTCCACTAGCCTAAGTGTCCAGAAATATTACATATTACATAGAGGAAACCGAAATCATACCTTGGCCGATTCCCAATATGCACAAAACACCAAATATTCAACCAAGATCAACAAGTTCAGCCACCAAATCCACTTTCAAGCAATCAAGTCACCAATATACTCCACACAACACCAATTCAAGCTAGCAATTATACAAATTTCATAAGTCAAAACTAAGGTTTCATATATACATAAAATCATAAGAGTTTTGGGATTTATTACTTTGCCTAATGTGTATTGGAACAAAACCCACTAAGTACTCGATGCTAGATTGTACCTAAATTATCAAAATCACAAGAACCACTCATTCACCAAAGCCAAAATTCGAATCTATTATAGAAGGAAGAATTGGGAAAAAAATTAAAAGTTTCTCACTAATTTTTTTGAATGAAATCGAAGAGCTCAATGAGAGCTTTGCGTGGAAACTGACGGCACGCAAAACGGAGCTCTAGAGAGTGAGATATGGCTCCAAGAAGAAGATGATTAATAGTGAAAGGAAACCCTCACCTCTCCTCTCTTCAAATCACGTTGCTGCTGCTGCGTTGTGGTGAAAATGGCTGAATTTGTCACTTAAGTGGCTTTATATATATTGGGCTTGGGTCCAATTTGGGCTCGGTCTAACCCGTTAGCGTTTTTGGCCCGTTTGGGCCAAACCTTTAAAATTAGCACCCCATTTTTAACTTTAATTATTTTCCTAAGTTTTTCTACAGTTTTTACTACTCTCACATAGTACCGGATAGATTTAAACCGGTACTACCAGCTAATTTAGGTACGCATTTTTACATAATTTTCTGCAAAAAATTACATTTTCTAACTCAGAAAAATCTACCGAGTCCAAATATCATATTTAAATTTTCTAATTCATATTCTAAATTTTTGAACCTATTTTAGGCAATTAAATAAATTAATTAAGTGGTTCATTAATTACGATTCTTACAACTGGCCTTGAGGCACTCCGTAAACAAAGGCCATGTCAAATTATCAGTCAATATATCACATATCCTTAGAGACACCATACATAAAGATTAAAACTCAATAAAATGTAAAGATAAGTTCACTTAGAAAACTACTAATTTCTACCCCAGATGTTCCTAGAAATACTAGGCATAAAATTAAAGAAATTTTAGTTACATGTGCAACGAAACCTTGAAATTATAATAGTAACAATCAATTGCTTCTCCAAGCCATTTTTCAAATATGGCAAAAGTTGAACAGTGGTAACCTAAAGATAAGTAAACATAGACTAAATATACAGGGGTTGAGCACTGCCATTAACCTTTGACAGGGGGTTGAACGTGACGGAGAGCAGGACAACGGCGAGACAATGGAGAGAAGCACGAAGGCGGCGAGACGACGGCTAGAGCACAAACAGAGAAGCAGCAGGAGGATGGAGGATGGACGCCGAGCCGAGACAGAACATAGCAAACAGGGAGTTGGGGACAGGAGAAACAGGGAAGCCGTGGACAACGACGGACGGCGGCAGTTGTTCGGCGGTGGTGGAACCATGGAGGCAAGCTAGGCTGCTAGGGTTTTAACTTTTCAGCTTTGCTTTTCTTTTAGTATTGGTTATTGGACAAAGAAGGGGATTGGGGGGAAGTGAGGGGAACGCGTTTTTTTTTTTTAGTTTAACAAGACAACGTCATTTAATTTTCTGTAGTTTTGTTTCAGTAAAAAGATAGATAAGGCTGCAAAATAACCAAATTACCCTCTTGGATACAAGATGGGTTAATTTTTTGTTTCCAGATATCGCTGTTCCATAATTAATCTGTCATGTATATGAATTCATTTAAGGATTTGTCAATAGATTTCTATGTATCTGACAGAGTGAATTGACCACTCGATCAATCAAGTTGGTTTGGATGGGTTAGTCTTTTTTGGGTTTGATTTTCCCCGGTATTTCTAATTAAATAGGTCAAAGACTAATATATTAATGATTAAAACTCCATTTAATGCCTGTCATAGCCAATGAATTACTATATCCATTCGAACTCCTGAGAGCATCTTTAATGGAGAGCTTTTAGAGTATCACTTTTGATATTTTTAAGAAGTGAATTGATTTAGAATTGAAATCTGTATTGGAATTAATTAATGAAATGAAACCGATATCACCTTAGAAATATAACATCACCTTGATGAAGAACCAATAAAATTTTACCATTCGTATAATTATATTAATGAAATAATTAAAAATAATATAAAATTCTAATTAAATTAAAGACTAGGTATTGGAGAAATAAATTTTATTTTTAATTTTAAATTATTATTTATAGAAAATGATCTAACAAATATTTATATATTATTTTGTGAGATCCTATTAAAAATACTCTTATACTTATTTAAGCGGATTAATAAATAAATTATTAAACAAACTCAAATTGGTTAGAATGAGTTGATTTTGAGCAAAGGAATTACAATGAAGAAGCCTAATTCTATTTATTCAAGTCTGTGCTTCTCTGAATTGGACTTCAGATTACTGGATACTTCTTTTTCAACCCAATTCATCAACCCATTCCTTTTTCCTGTACAGAAAAAATATTATTATTAGAAAATAGAAACTAGCACTACTAGTAGTAGATAGTAGTACCTAGCTAGTTTCCCAAGTAACTTAAAGGGTTATTAGCGTTAGTTGCTCTTGACCATAAGGTACTTGGATAGAAACTGGCCTGGCACCTAGAAGAAGCAAAAACAAAAAAGATAGTAGTACCTATGTTGTGCTGACGCATACTTGACATTGAAGATGACGCTGTTAAAATTGTGGAGAAAGCAGGTAAAAGCCCTATCCATGAGCAATAATCTTCAAATATTGATTATATATTGAGGATTATAATCCATTGTAATAACTGGTAACTACTTTTTGGGTCTGCTACCTGAAGAGAGACAAAGGAGATTATGAGATGTCTTATCCTATCCATAATTAATTACATTCTAAATATATCAAATTTTAACTAATTTTCCATATCTTAACCCAATAATTACCATCAAATATCAATGGATGGAGCCTTTCTTTTACTTACTTTTTTGCTTTATTACACAATAACCCAATTTTATTTACTCCCATAGTGTTAGACCAAAATTTGTATTTTAGCAACTTTTTTTCGCAACAGCCACTCATATATTTATATAAAATAATGTTACATATGTCAACAAATTTTTTAGGCAACTGTTATTATATTTAATTATTTATAAATACACGTCTCTCTCTGCCGTTTACATATCGTTGTTTATAAGAGCTGTGTTGCATCGAAGGAATGCATGAGCATGATATTGTCGGTGCTATGTCCTATGCACGTAGAAGAGACATGAGAGCTACCAATTGTATTTAATTGTTTCTCTCTAATAGAACTACGAACCATAGCTTGTAGTTTTAATAATAATTTTCTATACCATGGGGATGTGAGTAGCAATAGATTTCTAGCCCCTAGAAACAAGTGTGTTCTCCACAGCTTCATGAGACCTGAAAGGACCCAACCCAAAAATGCCAGTTGACACAGCTCTGCAAAATGGTCCAAAAGTCTTAAACTCCATTCAAATCGTCTACAAAAATATTACCGCACACACAAAAATCAACTACGATATACTTTTATACGTAAATAAATATATTATTTAATTTATTTTTAGTATATATTATTTTATATTTCAATTTATATTTTATATAATGTTACGGATCCGGCCCACAGATCCTACACCCGGAACGGTCTCCGAACCCGGTTACCAGGGTCTGACCCGCTTCGCCCTTCCAGAAGGCCCGGAACCAGCCCACTAGAGCTCCTAACCAACTTTTGAATTCAAACGTCTCCTTTATCTTAGCCAAATAAGATAAGATAAGATAAGATAATTCAAACGTCTCCCTTATCTTAACCAAATAAGATAAGATAAGATATTCACCATCACCTATAAATAGAGGACCCAGGTCCCTCCAAGTATTCATTCATTCCTCACACCTTATACCTCTTAGATCCATTCTGACTTGAGCGTCGGAGTGTCTTTGCAGGTACCTCCCCCCATTACTCCAGTCAAGTGATCCGGCATCTGCCTCAACCCGCAAGTTCTCGATCCATCTCTTAACCCGTACCAGAGACATCTTGTACATTGGCGCCGTTTGTGGGGACTTTGCAGCGTTGTGGCGGCATGGCGGATAACCCAGAAAAGCAATCATCAAACTCAGATTTCTTGCGTGTAACTGAGAGCAAAAAGGAATAATGTTTCCTTAACTTGCATCACCTTTACAGTGATAACACACATTCGCCCTACTCCAACGGCGAAATCCCAAAGGAATAATGTTTCCTTAACTTGCATCATCTTTGCAGTGATAACACACTTTCGCCTTACTCCAATGGCGAAATCCCAAAGGAACAATGTTTCTTCGACTTGCAATCACCTTCTTAGTGATAACACTCTTTATGCACCTTCGCCCTATTCCAACGGTGAAATTCCAAGTCCTCCGAGCCCAAAGTCTCGCATCCCTTTAGTGGGACACCTCCACCTCTTGGACCCTCTCATTCACCACTCCCTCATCCGTCTCTCCAAGCGCCATGGCCCCCATCTTCTCCCTCTATTTCGGCTCCATGCCCACCGTGGTTGCTTCTTCTTTTGAACTCTTCAAGCTCTTCCTCCAAACCCACGAGGTCACCTCCTTCAACACCAGATTCCAAACCTCTGCCATCCGCCGCCTCACCTATGTCAACTCTGTCGCCATGATCACCTTCGGACCTTATTGAAAATTCATAAGGAAGCTCATCATGAACGACCTCCTTAATCGCTACCACCGTGGCCAAGCTCAGACCTCTTAGGAGCCAAGAGATCAAGAAAGTTCTCAAGGTTCTTGCACAGATGCGGGGAACAGCCAAATCGTAGCGGCATGACGGAGAACCTCGAGGAACAATCCTCCACCCAACACCCCAACTCCCGAACTCCAAGATAACACTCCTCCCACCCACGGGAGGATAATAAGCGCGCACATCGCCAACCAACCCCAACCCAGCAACAACCAAGAGAGGACAACCGTCCTCCCACTGAAGCTCGTCCACCCGACGGCCTAGAAGAGAAGGCGGTCCAGATAATCCAAGAGCTGTGCCTCAGGGTGCAAGACCTCAAAGGCCAAGTTACACCCAAAGAAAAGCACAACGCCGAAAACGGAAGTCACGTAACCTCCAGATCAAGATCTCGCCATGAAACCAGGCACGGCGGATCGCCAGAACGGCGACATGCCAAGAGATACAATCGCAGCATCTCCCGTGACCACGGACACGACAGGATGCCTGAACGACAACACGGCAAAAGGTATGATCGCAGCGTCTCACGTAACCCGGCTCATCAACATGACACGGACGATGACCGACGACATCGAGAGGCCAAACACACAAGAAGTGACCACGTGATAATGGGAGCCACTCCCTTCACTGAAAGAATCCTGAAAGCAAAACTCCCTAAAGGCTTCAACAAACCTACGGATATGAAGTACGACGGAACCAAAGACCCCTGGGAGCACCTAACGGCCTTCAAGGCCAGGATGAACCTGGAAGGGGCCGCTGACGCGGTCCGAGGTAGGGCCTTTCCAGTAACCCTAGCCGGGTCAGCGATTAAATGGTTCAACGCCCTCCCCAACGGATCCATAACTGGCTTCCACGATATCTCACGGAAGTTCATGGCCCAATTCACCACCAGAATCACCAAAGCTAAACACCCCATCAGCTTATTGGGAGTCACCCAGAGACAAGACGAGTCCACGAGAAAATACCTCGATCGGCTTCAACGATGAATGTTTAACGGTCGACGGACTCACGGACTCAGTCGCAAGCCTTTGCCTAATTAACGGGCTCATGAATGAAGACTTCCGGAAACACCTAACTACCAGACCAGTGTGGACCATGCACGAGATCCAAAGCGTTGCAAAGGAGTACATAAACGACAAGGAAGTAAGCCAAGTCGTAGCCGCCAATAAACGGCAGCACGGCAGCACACGACACGGCAGCACGGCACCTCGACATAACCCCCCCCCCCCCCCCACAAAGAGAAAACCATAAAGAACATCCCAAACCAGCAAACGTAAACCAACCCCCAGAATCGAAAAATTCTCTAACTACACACCTCTGACGGCCCCGATCACTGAGATATACCACCAAATAGCCAATCGAGGTATTCTCCCGAGGGCCCGACAACTCAAGGAAAAAACGGGCGGCAACAAGACCCTGTACTGCGACTACCACCGAGGATGCGGACACAGGACACAAGATTGTTTCGACCTAAAAGACGCCCTCGAGCAAGCCATACAAGATGGCAAACTCCCCGATTTTGCCAAAATCATCAGGGAACCAAGACGTGCGGAAAAAGACAGATCACCAAAAAAAGAAGGACGTAACCCGAGGACACAGAGACAATCCTCTAGGGAAAGCCCTGAAACAGATCCAACCATTATCGTGAACGTCATCACAGGGAAAGACACCCCAGGGAAACCAAAATCAGCACTGAAGAAGGATCTCAAGATCCTGGTAGTCAGAGATCAAACCCCAACCACCACCACCAATAGAGCGATAACATTCTCCCCTGAGGATTCCCAGCACGCACCTCGGCAGAAGACGCCCCCTTCGTCATCTCGGCAAAGATTAGAACCGGGCTAGTAAGAAGAATACTGGTGGATACAGGAGCAGACTCTAACATCCTCCTCAGAGGAGCCTTCGACAAACTCGGACTCCGCAACAACAATCTACAGACACACCGCACGGAGTCATCGGACTCGGAGACAACTTTCTCAAACCAGACGGTTCCATCGTCCTTCCCCTCACGATAGGAACGGGAAACCAAAGGAAGACAATCCTATCCGAGTTCGTGGTCCTCAAAGACTCCACCGCCTATAACGTCATCCTCGGAAGAAAAACAATTAACAACCTCTCCACCGTCATCTTCACCAAATACCTTCTCATGAAGTTCACAGCAGAGGATGGCTCCATCGAAACTATTCACGGAGACCGGGAGATCGCAGTAGAATGCGACAACGCCAGCTTAGCCCTGCGAAAGAAATCTCGCAATGCGGCCGGCATATTCTTAACCGACCTGGACGCCCGATAAAACGGGCAACCTAGGCCGGAACCAGAAGGGGACATTGAGAAAATTGAAAATAGGGCAAACCAAAGAAGAATATACTTTCATCAACAAGAACTTCCCATACGAACTTAAAGAGGATCTCTCATGCCTCCTAAGACAAAGCAGAGACTTGTTTGCATTCACACCTGCCGATATGCCGGGAATAGACCCCGATCTAATGTCTCACCGACTAGCCGTAGACCCCAAGGCTAAACCTGTGGCACAGAGGAGACGAAAATGTCTCCCGACCGAGCAGCCGAAGTCAAAAAATAGGTTAAAGCCCTCCTCGAAGTAAGCTTTATCAGGGAACTGCCCTACACAACCTGGCTGGCTAACGTTGTGCTAGTCAAAAAGGCTAATGGAAAGTGGCGGATGTGCGTCGACCACACGGACCTGAATAAAGCCAGTCCAAAAGATGCCTTCCCTCTACCGAATATTGACGGGCTGGTAGACGCCGCATCCGGCCACTAGTACCTCAGTTTCATGGACACGTATTCCGAATACAATCAGATACCCATGCACTGACCCGACGAGGAGAAGACGGCCTTCATCACTCCCGACGGCACGTACTGCTACACAGTCATGCCTTTCGGCCTAAAAAAGGCCGGAGCCACTTACCAAAGGCTCGTCAAAAAGATTTTCTAAAACCTGTCTGGGACCAAGCTGGAAGTCTACATAGATGACATGCTCACCAAGACCGAATTCGGCAGGCAACTCATCAGCGACCCCAAGCTTATAATGAACACCCTAAGAAGACATCAAATGCGTCTCAACCCGACAAAATGCGCCTTCGGGATGGAAGCAGGAAAGTTCCTCGGTTTCATGATCATACGCAACGTGGGGTAGAAGCTAACCCCGAAAAATGTAGAGCCGTCCTCGAAATGGCAAGTGCGAAAAATCTCAAAGACATCCAGAAACTTATCGGCCAACTAACCGCACTATCTCGTTTTCTCGGCGCGTCGGCCCAAAAGGCGAACCCTTTCTTCAAACTTATGAAGAAAGGAACCCCCTTCAAATGGGAAGCGGAATGCGAAGAGGCATTCCAACATTTCAAGAAGTCCTAGCAAAACCCCTGGTTCTCGCTAAACCCCAAACAGGAGAGGTCCTCTACTTATACCTATCTATAACAGAGGAAGCACTCGTAGCAGCGCTTATCCGAGAATACGAGAATAAGGCCCAGTGACCCATCTACTTCATAAGCAAAGTCTTACAAGATACGAAATCGCGCTACTCACGCCTCGAGAAACTTACCTTTTCACTCCTCACGGCATCCCGTCGTCTCGGACAATATTTCCAAGCCCACCCTATTACGGTCTGAACCGACCAAGCGGTCAGGCAAGTCCTGCAAAAGCCCGACCTAGTCAAAGGAATAATCGGGAAAGGAGCCTACAAGCTCGAAAAACTCGATGGAACCGAGATCCCGAGAACCTGGAATGCCGCCAACTTACGGCGATATTACATGTAAGAACACTCCCTCCCTTAAAACTATGTCTTTCACTTATATTATTTTATTTTATTCTCCTTGTATTATTTTAGGATACTCTTTCCCTCCTCCCAAAACGGAGGGTTTTAACGAGGCCCAAACTTAATAAAATTTCATTTAAAAATGCACTTGCCCTGCTTCGTCCCATATTGTCGTAACGGCAAAAGGAGTAAAACGGCCAAACACCCGGGAATCGATCACCCCGAAGCCAATAAAACAGATATCCAAACAACAAAATGGATATCCAAATAAGTAAACGGCTACTCAGGAATTGATCACCCCGAGGCCAATAAAACGGATATCCAAACAACAAAATGGATATCCAAATAAACGGCTACTCGGGAATCGATCACCCCGAGGCCAATAAAATGGATATCCAAACAACAAAACGGATATCCAAATAAGAAAACGGCTACTCGGAAATCGATCACCCCGAGGCCAATAAAACAGATATCCAAATAACCAAACGGATATCCAAATAAGTAAACGGCTACCCGGGAATCAATCACCCCGAGGCCAACAAAACGGATATCCAAAAAACAAAACGGGTATCCAAACAACAAAAAATGACGGCCCGGGATCGATCACCGTGAGGCCAACAAAACGGAAATCCAAATAAGCTAAATAAATAAAGTCTTGAAATCGGCCCACCAAGAGGCCTAAAATAAGTTCACAATAACAGCCTAGAAAAAGGCCACACAAAACAAGCATGAGCTGACGGTCTTCCAACTCGCGGAAAACCGGACTGACCAACATCCCGACAATCAGTGCAGGATGACATCACGCCCTTTCTAGACTCCTCACAGTCTCCCGAACTACAGAGAATTGGACTCTCCAAACAACTTAGCATTGAGACCAAGTAAGCATGCTCTCATGCTCCAGGGGCAACTGTTCCAGACCCGATCTCCGGGCCCTTCCTCGGAACGGTCATCAAACCCGGCATGTGATGAGACGCACAAAAAACGTGATCCTCGCCTGACCATGAAACGGCTAGAAACTCCCCAAATTCTCAACCTTGATCGGAAAAACCAAACAACGATCTCCTTGCCAAACCACAACGGCGAGGAAAAGGTTCCTCCAGCGATGAGACCGAGCACCCTCACTCTCTCGCTCCAGGGGCAACTGTTACAGATCCGGCCCACGGATCCTACACCCGGAACGGTCCCCGAACCCGGTTACCAGGGTCTGACCCGCTTCGCCCTTCCAGAAGGCCCGGAACCAGCCCACTAGAGCTCCTAACCAACTTTCAAATTCAAACGTCTCCCTTATCTTAGTCAAATAAGATAAGATAAGATAAGATAAGATAATTCAAACGTCTCCCTTATCTTAGCCAAATAAGATAAGATAAGATATTCACCATCACCTATAAATAGAGGACCCAGGTCCCTCCAGGTATTCATTCATTCCTCACACCTTATACCTCTTAGATCCATTCTGACTTGAGCGTCGGAGTGTCTTTGCAGGTACCTCCCCCCCATTGCTCCAATCAAGTGATCCGACATCTGTCTCAACCCGCAAGTTCTCGATCCATCTCTTAATCCGTACCAGAGACATCTTGTACATATAAATAATTATTTTTTTTTGTATATTTTACATGGTTAAATTGTATATTATTTTACCCAACTTAGCTATTTTAAAACGATTGTACGAGGTAATTCCAGATCCAAAACCTTATATTCGAGAAAAATGCAGCAATCATGTTTCTTAATTTGTTGCCGAGCTTCACTTCATAATATAATTTTATTTTGGATTTCATTTTAATACGTTAAGGATACGGTAGGTGCAAATAATTTTACATAAACATTTGGTGATTTTTACCATGTCACTACCCAATAAGTCTTTGACTTTGATATATACCTACATATTATAAAACTTTCACATATAGTTTTTTGTTTTATTATATATTTTTTGGATTATCTGCCTAAATTAAGAAATTCAAAAAGGAAATTTTGAATTGAGAAAAAAAGAAGCTAAGTTACTACTAATAACATAAAATAAAAAGTTAAAACTTTCGAAATTTAACCTAGCAACATCCTTTTCTTATGTATGTATGTATATATATATTATTTTAATGTAATTGCTATGACACACACAAATATTATTGACCAAGATGAATATGATGAGGAAATCGCATGGTCACATGAATAAATACATGAATAATGATAAATATTGAAACATTAGAAAGTGAAATGAGCTCTATTACCATCATAAACTCCTTTAATAGTCATGTCATCTATTTTTCTGATCTCTTTTTTAAAGTGCTGAATTTTCTTATTTACATTATTCTTATGTCATTTTTGCAAAGACAACATTAAAGTTTCAGCTTAACATATGTGTATTGTGTAAAAATGACTTTGAATATATATTTATTACTTATTTTTTGGTTGTGAATTTATTTAGTAGATGTGGTGTCAATGACTATCTGATTTTAGAAGGTTGTGGTCTATTTCGGATTCACTAAAAAAACATTTTAAAAGTTTGATAGGTATTGTTAATAGAAAAGAGGAGCGTAACAAATAGCTCAAATATTTTTTGTCGTTATTTAAAATGTTTAGCTAGAGAAAGATGGACAGATTTTTAATAACAAGGAAGTGGGTGCTAAAAAAATTTTTTAAAATCTTTAAGCGGTTATAAAGAATGGCGTAATTTAAATCTTTTTGTTGTTAATGACAACGTAAGAGATAATATTAGAAATAATTTTTTGTTTATTTTTATTGGATGTTGATGTTTTAAATTTAGTTTTTTGTCATTTTATTTTGTTGTCTTGAGCTTTCTTGTAAAAAAAAAAAAGAAAGAAAGAAAGAAAGAAATGAATGTGCGCATAATCACTTTACAAATATATACTTTATTTGGCTTTCATTTCAACTAAAGGATGAAGTAAAATGAATAAGACTCGCTTCCTGACTCGTGTGCTGAAATGAATAATTGCTGAACATTAAAAATAAATACATATGAACCTTTTTTATACTATTTAGAATAATTAAGGATAATAAATATCTTTTCAAAAATTTAAATTAATTTTGGGATTCACTTAAGATTGAACTCTTAACCTTTTGAATTTAGCGCTTTAATATTATGTCATGATACCACTCATCTCAAAAGTTTCAGCTGATAAAAAAAGGTAACACTAATAATTATATCTCTAATACTTCTTAAATCTCTATTGTACACATTATACAAATATTTTATTGGTTCCTCATACTTTTCCAGGTTACAATATGAATGTGTGGGTATATTACAAAGAAGTAGTGATCGACTAGCGAATCATTATTGATGTCATTATAAAATAAAAAAAAAAATCTAGGAGCAGCAACTTTATTAAATTCTAGCCAATATATAATTAGCAAAAGAAAAGCGAGTAATCTCATACTATTAAATGAAATTTCAGATTATTAAAAACATTATTGATAAGTGATAACTATTTGATGGCTACAAATCACAAAAATTACTGACTTTCTAACATTCCTCTAAAATAAAAACAAATTTATTTTTTTCCCTTAAAAAATAATTAATTTCTAAAGATCATATACATATTCACAAATAATAGAAAGATTATTTTGTTTAATTGAATTAATAAAATGTTGCATTCTTGAATTTATCTTATCCTAAATAGAATCTTGATAATAATATTTCACCAATAAATCAATAATTATATATAATAAATGAAAAGAAATTAAAAAAAAAGGTAATTGGATCACTGTGAATTATTATTATTATTATTATTATTATTATTATTATTATTATTATTATTTTACATTTGAGGCAATTTAATTCATATTTTAAATTTATTTTAACGCATTGGAAGTTATAAAATTATTTTTGTTATGAGAACTTCTCACATATAAAATCTTAACAAACGTTCTGAAAATTAAACACACTATTGTTTTTTTTTGAAAAGTTTTAATAAATAAAGAAATGGGTCCATATACATTTGACATTAAAATGCATCTATCGCTCACAAAAAATGATGATAGGGAAGTACTTGACTTGTGCCGCTAATTTGTCTGCTTCACCGCCCTTTACAAATTACAAGTACAACATTTCAAAAGCTGCTCATAATTTTCTTAGATGTATGTACAGGGAACCAACTTTTTTTTATTTAATTTTAGTTAATATCTGTGTTTTTGTTCGTATTAGGAGAATATAAATTTAAAATTACATCAGTTTTGTCTTAATATTCTAGATTATGACAAAAAATTAAAGATTTATAAAATCAAATTATTTTTATAAAAATATCATATAAAAAAAGTTTTTATTGACTAAAAAAATTAAGGTTGTAATAGATAAAAAAAATTAAATAACAAATTTTTTAGTTTCTATTTTTATGTATAAGAGTTTAACTTTTTACTAATAATTAATTTTAATATTTGTTACCCAAAACTTGAAAGAATTAATATGTTATATTTGATTAAATTTTAAATTTGTTTCACAAATAAAATAATTAATTTTTATATTTATTATTTAAAAAATAATATACTCTCTGTGTATATATATATATAAATTATATTAATAATTATAAAATTAATTTAAAATTAATTTTTATTTTGAAATAATTGAATCTTGATTTTAATTATTAATCACCTCACTAGTATTTTTCAAATTATATATAATAAATATTTAAAGGAAGAAAAGCAAAAATATATATTAAAAATATAAGTGGTGAAAATTTGAAAAAAAAAAACTAAAAAGATATACATATAAAAATAGTTATTTTTTATCATGAATAATTTAAATGTGATAAAATTGACCATGAAAAATAAAAATTAAAGTTGTATTCATAAAAAATGAATTTCATTTGATAAAAATATCTAATCATTAATTTTTTATTGATTTTGTTAAAAAATAAATTAAAATACCCAAATTACTCCTATCCTATTATCTTCAAGGGTTCGACTTTTTTCTCCTCTCTTTGACACTATTATTGTTAACCACCCGAAAAAAAAAAATCACATCTCTCTAATTTCATTGTTGTTCATGTCTTCTTCTTTATCATTACCATTTCTTGCATCTTTCTTTTGTTCTTGATTCTTAAAAGAAAAACCAAAAAAATAAAAGAGAAGTAAAACTCAGATAAGAGCTTGAGACAATTCAGGTACAGTTAGAGCCACAAAATACTCTTAGATGTTTCCTCGTAACTTAAGAACTTCACTGTCAAATTTGGGACAATACGACCATAGTTAGTTCCATTTTCTTTAAACATCTCTTTAGAACCCCTAATTCTTCGTATATACTTCAAGCCTTGAATTCTTCCATTGTATTTTTATTGTCACAATTTTGGACCTGCAGCAAAATCTTTAATCTCTCCATAAGAGCCACAGCTGTTTGCGACATGCTAGGAAGAGTATGATGAGGTGGAGGTTCGATTCCTCCGACATCAGCAAGCTTCACAGATTCGGCGGCCTTAGGAAGCAAATATTGTGACACAACCATTGAAGGCAGAACCCTAATAAGAATGACATACGAAAAAAGATGAACTCCGAGGATTCTATATAAATGGTGAGCAAGGTCGCGTTTGAAAAAGAAAGGGTATAACAGAATGAAAATGGGAATCATCATCGCCGATATTGAAGAGGATGTCCTTGATAGTGACGTATATGAATATGAGTTTGAGAATTTTGTCACTCCTGTTTCATCAGATGATGAGAGAGGCCCTCCTAGTCTAGATTTCAATAAGGACACTAAATTTGGAGATGTACAATTTGAGATAGGGATACAATTTGTAACTATGGAACAATTTAAAAAGACATTTAAGGATGTATTTGTGTAAGATGGGAAGGATTGTATGTACATAAAGAATGAGCCTGGCCGAGTTAGAGCAACCTGTGTAGAGGAGAATTGTGGATGGCTGATCTATGTGTCAAAAAATTCGGCTAGTAAGGCTTTTGAGGTCAAGACCTTGCACAATAAACACACATGTAGCCGGAATTATGGAAGCAACTTTGCTGATAAAAAATAGGTTGCTAAGAAATTGAAAAAGCGACTGAAGACTCAATCAAAGTTGACACCTAGAGAGGCAATGGACCATATGAAGCAAGATTACCATGTGCAGTTGAAGGAGAAAATGATTACAAGGACATTGAAACAGGCTAGAGAGACTGTTCTTGGCATTGAAAAAGCACAATTTAGGAAGATGAGGGACTATCTACAACAGATATATAGAAGCAACCCAAGGAGCACAGTTTATATGAACACCTTACCCCAGTCCTAGGGTTCAAACTTGTTTAAGAGAGTGTACATCAATTTCGATGCTTGCAAAAGAGGCTTTAAGAATGGGTGCTGGCCACTCATAGAACTGGATAGGTGTTTTTTGAAGGGATACTATAGAGGCTAGCTTCTTTCTATAGTGACACAAGATGCAATTAACCACGTATTTGTCATCGAATTTGGTGTAGCCAGGGCTGAGAACATCGAGAATTAAAAATGAATTTTGAATTTCTACAAGATAATTTTCGGGACAGACATGTTATTTGAATGACATATGATATCTGATCAACAAAAAGTAAGCAACCAAGTGGCCTTTTTATTTTAATGTTATGAATTGTGTTTAATTGACATGTTTCACCTACTGTTATTGTCTTTGTAGAGTCTTATAAGGGCATTGAAAGAAGTCATGCCAAATGCATATCATTAAAATTGTGTGTTGCATATATAAAAGAACTATGAACTCAGATTTTGGAATAAACAAGAGAAGTGGTGTGTTTGGAAAGCAACAAAGAGCATAACTCTAGTCAAATTCAAGGCTGCCATGTATAGGTTAAAAATAGTAAGTCATGAAGCATGAGAATATATGAGTAAGTTTGATCTTAAGGTGTGATGTAGGACATTTTTTAGTCATTATTTTAAGAATGCTGTTGTGACAAATAATATGTGTGAGTTTTAGAATGCGGTTATAATGCATGCTAAAAAGAAACCGATTCTAACATTATGTGAATAGTTAAGGGTCCATATTATGAAAAAAATAGCCACACTTAAGAGAATTCTACGGGAATACAAAGAAAATTTGGAATTAGTGCAGTAAATGAGGTTAGATAAATGAATTAAGTTAAGAAGTCATAAGTGGAATGCTTAGTGGTGTGGTGATAATAACAAGGTGGTATTTAAAGTCTCAAAGAACTCACACAAGTTTGGAGTTAACTTAAAAATTCACACTTGTATAAGTAATTTGTGACAATTTATAGGTAAGTTGTACATTTATGACATTTAAACATTCTATTTTAGTATCAATTATGAAATTTTGATATTTTATGAGATATTGTGTTCTATAGATGTACCTTCCATTCATGCTGTTGCAGCAATATTAAGAGTGAGAGTTAAATTAGTTGAAGACTTTGTGTTTTCATTCCTCATTGTGGAAACTATAAAGAAGACTTATGATATTTGTGTCAATCTTGTGAATAGTGAAGAATTTTGAGAATCAATTAACTAATTGAAGTCTGATCCACCTAGAATTGTGAGGCTTGCTGATAGAGCAATCAAGAAGAGAAAAGAAGTAGCTCAACCTCCTGCACCAATCAATGATAACAAAGTTAAAAGGACTTTTCAGATTACCTACAATAAATATAAAAAAAAAGATCACTACTTCAAAACATGTAAGAAAACTCCTAAAAATTTTAATTGGCAACTAAAAAAAAAATAGAAAAAAGTCTGTTTAAAACTTGCACATGTTATTCAAGATGGGAATAACAATAAATCTGCTGCTATAAATGCTGATTCTATCCACTCCTCCAATTCAAGTTTAAAACTTTATAGAATAATTGCCATTCAATTTTTATCTATGTAATTCTAGGTTAAGGGTGACTAAAATTTGTTTATTTTTCAGGTTGGAATCTGTGGTCAGACTCACAACAACTCGAAGGCTCAAAAGTCTGCTTCAGATGAAATTAGGGTTAAAAATGTGAAATGTTATTGGTTGTTTATGTTGTGAACTGTTTTTAATATTTAATAGTTGTTTATATTTTTTGCATTGAATCAGACTAAAATTAAGAAGAATAAAGAAAAATACTAAAAAAGCCACATACTCTACAAGATAGACATAAGAAAATGTTAAAGAGGCCACATGCTTTATATAGATGGAAGAGGAAAATTCTACTCTTTCAATCATTTGAGGAAAAGGATTTATGGGTGTCAAGCCACGACGTTTAGGTTGTAAAGAAGAAGTTTTTATTTTTTAATCCTTGCAACAATTTTATTGACACCTGACACGTAGCATTGACAATTCAGATTCTATTATATTAATAGGTAAGGTTAAGGTCTGATTAAGATTTCAAAATAGGTAAGGTCTGATTAAGATTTCAAAATATTGAGTGTGATGTGTCTTGCGAAAAAATAATCAAAAATAAAAAACATATTTATCCAATTATTTATAATTAAAAATGATTATTTACTAAAACTAAAAAATTCATTCTCGTACTCATCGCTAGTGCAACTTTATCACCAATGTGGACATTGCTCCATTTGAGTTAAACCACGTGGCGCCTCAGATAAACCAGCACTAGATACATGCAAATTGTGACGCATGATCGAAACGACTAATACATCCTTTAAAACGACACCCAGTATTTGAGGGTCATCTTCGGTCGTAAGACTAGATTCCTGGATCTTTCTCATTCCACGTGTCATGTATAACTCCTTCATGTCAATGGCATCAAAATTCAAAAGCCATTTTTTTTTCATTTCTTTTAAGTTTTAAACATATACAGATATGTATCCCATAATATTTGAATAATGTTCTGGTCACTTGACAACCGACATACATGATTTGAAAATAACAAATAATCCCTACTGATTGATTTTTTTCTCCCTTCGCTTAAACTCGAATTCGATGTATTAGTCTTATGATTTATGAACACACCGTTTTTAATTGAATTTGTCATTTGATTAGATATTTATTGAAAAAGATTAAATATTTTATGGAGCATCGTTTAAATTATACTCATATTAAAAGAAATATGTCATTTTTTTAATAAAATTTTAATAATGAGCATATCTTCAAAAGCCATTTTATCGAGTATGAATATATCCAATTGAGTTCCAAAGACAATTAAACACCCAAACAAATTCACATCAGGATTACTTCATGCATACATATCATTAATTTGCAGTAAAATTTAAAATTAATCTTTTAAGCAGTGTTTTGCATAAGTTTCTTAAGTTGAAAACTTTTGATATTTTTTATTATATTAAATAAATGAATTTTTCAATAAGTATTTTAAAAATAAATGTTAAAGATAATAAAAATGTTGTATCAAAAAATTTAAAATTGTATTAAGATTTTTTTAAAAAAAAACAACTAATGTTTTAGAAAGAAAATCCAACTATCACTACTAGTAGAAGATGTTGATTTATATTACACAAAGGTTAGTTTTTTTTAGAATGCATCTACAATCACAAGTTAGTGAAGTTACAAACATCAAACAGAAAGGGGGTGAAGAACTAGGTTGGTTAATTTCAAGGGGGCACTGGGTGGTAACTGGTAAATAATAATGAAACAAGTGTAATGACCCGTGTCATACATGTGATAAGATTGAAATTATAATTTTAAATTGTTTTGTTAAGATTAATTTAAATTATAATAATTTAATTAAGACTAAACCACCAAAAATAACTACGAAAGATTGATTCGCTGACAAAAGTAACCATAGAAGATCATAACTCCTCATATGCCCACAATTGATTAGTTCTGTTTGACAAAAATAACCACGGACACAAGCCATACTCTCATAGTTTTGATTTCACCTTTAATCTTCTTCTCAACCTTTATGGCCATGTTAACATTCCTCTCCCTATAGTCTATTGGAGCAATCGTCACATCTTGATTAGCAACACCACATTCATGCTCATTGAGTATTCTAATCAAACACCTTGCCAAATTTTGCTATCCCCCATCAATTTCATCAACCCAAACAAAATAATTGCAATCTCGACTCTACAGAAGCTAAAAAATCGAAATATCAGAGATGCAGAGGAACCTTTCACTTGTCTAACTATCATAAATAATGTTTCATACCTTCGAAGAGGGCAACGAATAAACCATCTTCTAGGATTAGTAATCGTCAAAGATTCCAACAAGATAACATACTCACCTAGTGACATCTTCCATCCAAAATTTTTTTCTTCTTCGTCTTCGAATGTGAAGCTCCTGAAAATATGCTTCCTTCGCTTATAGTTACTTCTCTCATTGACATTGCTCAAATTCTATGAGAATAAATTAATTCAGGGTTCTCCTGTGGAGTAGCTCGGAACGATGGATGATTGTGCTCGGGTATGATTTTACCATGCAAAAATTGGGTTCCAACTAAGAAGAACGAAGAAAACAGTCCACGTATGCCACTCTGTTAAGGCTACATTAGGCTTGGCTATGTTTTACAAACGGAACTAATCAATTATGGGCATATGAGGAGTTATGATCTTCCATGGTTACTTTTGTTAGCAAATCAATCTTTTATGGTTACTTTTGGTGGTTTAGTCTTTAATTAATAAAAAGATAACATGTTATGTATTGTTTATTTTTTCTTAATCTAGTGTTAAATGCATTAACTCTAATAGTTATTAATTGGTTTTAGTAATTTACTTTCTCCAATAAATCAAATATATATACTCAATGTGACCATAAATAACCTAGTAATACTTAGACCCACCAACAAATTTTTATATGTTATTTTACTGTCAAGTAAGGACATATCGAAATTGACTCAAAATGAACAACAGATTATTAAAAAATTCTAATACACAAAGTTCTCTAATAAACAATAAATAATTTAAACTTACTAAAAAATAACTCAACACTTTTCTTTGATGCCTGTAAAACATATACCTGAAACAATATTATATCAATGTTAGTATATAATTTTACGATCATCGACCGTATTTACTATACGTGACTCATTCCTAAAATTTATTCTACACACGTGTGTAGTCGGAAGATAAATTCCACTTGATTCCTCAATCAGAAAATTTGAGAAGATATAGACCTTCTCCTCGATCAGTTCATTCTCAAACATCTTTTGTCAAATAATTCTTGATTGAATAATAAATTTTATCACATTGTAAAACAAATTAAATATAAAAGCTATTAGCACTTATAAAGCTATTAAATCACACTGTCTTTGATTCGTGCAAGGGTTTACTTATTAAATAAACTTAAAATATGAACAAAAATATTTTTAAAATAGACCTAGCATCACTTGAAAGAATCATGAAAAATAATCAACTAACCTTATCATCTATGAGAACCATTTCTATGTAAGCCGTCTTACTCTTGGCAAATTTAGATGGAACTTTCCATAACCTTATAATTCGTACCTTTATTTTTTAAACTTTTTCATCACATAATCTACTATAGGTAATACTATTGATAAAATCGTAACTAGTAGCCATTCAGTATGAAGGATAAAAAACAGAAGAAGAACTATGCCTGAATTATGAATTTTCTAAATGAATTATAATGGTAACAAACTAACAATTCACTACTACTCATATATATATATATATATATATATATATATATATATATATATATATATATATATACACACACACACATACACACACATGGACACTAATTATACACGGTAATAATTAGTCAATATTTTTAAAGTAGATACTTGTTATAATTAGGTGAAAATTATGCATATACACACATACACACATACACACACATGCACACTAATTATACACGGTAATAATTAGTCAATATTTTTAAAGTAGATACTTGTTATAATTAGGTGAAAATTATGCCATTATATTTTATTAATCTTTTTGATTAATTAAATAAAGATACTTGCTCAATATATATATATTAATTATATACCAATATTTTTAAAAAAGAGCTAAAAGAGAAGATATATAAATATATATAATATTATTGCTATATAAAAAATAGATATAAAAAATATGTTACTGTAATAAAATATTATACTATAAACAATTACATTTGTAAACTAATTTTATTGATACACTATATCTAGTATTATCATATGTTTTCGCAAAGAATAACTATTAATTAATATATATATATATATATATATATATTTTCACAAAAATTACATAAAATTATTTTCTCAAATCTTAATACATAAAAATGGAAATCGAGTTATTATTATTGTATACTATAAATATATAATTTCACAGACATAACTCATTTAAAAAAATTTTTATTCTTTATTATTAATATTATTGTATGTGTAATTTTCATAAATTATAGTAATTTTTTTATTTATATATACGTAGATATTAATTTTGTTAAATAATTCTAAATATTTTTTTATTTATGCATACATATATATTAATTATACATAAACATATTTAAATCACATATATTAATTATTTTTTGTTATAATTATTTATATATATATATATATATATATATATATATATATATATATATAATTTTTATTCTACAATCGTGCAATAATTTTTTATTTTTTATATCCATGTATATTTTTCAATCCTGATTCATACACATGATTAACAATTTTTTTTAAATAGTGATGTTTTTAATTTTTTTTATTCCACGTATCTTTATATGTTAGCAAGAAAAGCAAAATCATGTATTGTGACTTTTTTTTTTTACCACGCATTAATCTTAATTAATCAATCTTGTGTCAACACAATATAATTAAACTTTTAATCACTCTAATTTATTGATGAATTACAGTTCTCTTAATAATTACATTACTAATCTGAAATACAAAAAAAAAAAGAAAAAAAGATGATACATATATCCAGGAAAGAAAATAAACTTAAAAGTAAAAAAAAAAAAGAAATTTTATATTAAAAATTTAAAAATAACATATCCAAAAAAAATAGTCGTAATATATAAATTAAGGTAACAATTTAAATTTTTCTAAAACTAATTTAATCAAATACTAATATTGAAACTAAATTATTTAAATAATATTTAATTTATTATAGTCCTTAGACACATATAGATTAGACTATTAGAATCATTCTTGTAACGACAACCAACTGAAACATTATAAGTTCAAATATTTAGAATTTGTGCAAATTCAGACCATTCCCTTGTTAAATAAGCTTCATCATCCGCTATCCATGTAATGCAGCAAGGTATAAAATTGTCATATCGAGAAACTAAACTGACATTTATTCTCTTCAAGTAATTAAATAGCCGCTAGGTTTCTCATAGTAAGTGAGGGGAATTGCTACCCTATAAGGTGACTTTTCAAGGGAGGAGGAAAAGGTAGAATTATGAGAGTAGGTGAGGGAGTTGAATAACTCAATGGTTAGGTTAGAGAGTGTTTGTTTTGTTTGTGATTGGGCTTAGGTGGGTTAGCAAGTTTTTGGGATAAATAGAGTCTAGTTGGATTGTGTCCCGTATAAGAAAAAAAAAAAAAAAAACAAAAGGAGCTATATAGATATATTTTTACAATATTATTTACGTTAATTTTTATTTTTTCATAGGCTGCTGACTTTTAAAATATCTATTTAATACATCATATGTTAATATTAATAGTATTTTTTAAAAAAATATTTTTAAAAATAATTACAACATGATTACAAATATAAATAAATAAATAAATAAAATAGATAACAATCAATATTATTTTTTTTATATTTAAAATTGATTGTAAATATAAAAAATAAAATCACTAATGATTAAAAATTTGAGTGAAAAATAAAATTTCATAATAAAAATTTAATTTGTTAACTAATTAATTTTATGTCCATATAATATTATTATTATTTATTATTATTATATACTGATTAAAATTATGAATATATACTGATAAAATTATTACATATGAATAAAAATTAGAACTATATCAATTATATCAATTATATTAATTCAAAATTATTATTATTATTATTATTATTATTATTATTATTATTATTATTATTATTATTGATGGTTTTCAGTGGCTAAGAGAAGGGGGTTGAATCTTAGCCCCTTTTTCACTTAATAACACTTGCTGGTTTTTGAAACAATTTCTGGAGACTTTTTGCCTTTTTGTCTCGTAACCAGCCACGAGACTTTTTCTTTTGTCTCGTATCCAATCACGAGACTTTTCTTTTTGTCTCGTCGATCAGCACGAGATATTTTTCAATTTTATCTCTTTGAGCAACAGAAACAGAAGTGGAGTAGAAGAGAGGGAGAGTTACACCAAGATATATCCTGGTTCAGCTGCTAAGTGCAATGCAGCCTACATCCAGTCTCCATCACAACAATGATGGAATTTCACTATAATCATTCTTGATTACATACATCAATTCTCCCTAGGAACTATCCTTCCTATCCGGGACAAGTTCAGAATCTAAACCCCAATCCTGAACTTGACTTGGTTACCTACTGATAAACCACTATTTTATAGTTTATATTGTGTTTAATTGTGTGGTTTTGTCATGATCCTTACCCGCTTATTCATCAATTTAGCATGCATTTATATTTCCTTCCTAAATTTAGTACATGTTTGAAAATTGCTTCCTAGAGACTTTAATTATTTAATTTTAACTCTCTTTTATTCTATTCGATGCCGTGATCTGTGTGTCAAGTGTTTCAGGCTTTATAGGGCATGAATGAGATGGAGATTGGAGAGGAAGCTAGCAAAAATGGAAGGAACACAAGAATTTGAGGAGATAACCAGCGAGAAGTGACGCAGACGCATGGCTCACGCGACCGCGCGAAGGAGCGCAAATCGCAGTGACGCGGCCGCATGGCTCGCGCGGATTGGAAAGCGCAAGCGACGCGGTAGCGTGGACGACGCGAACGCGTGGAGAGGAAAAAGCGCAAGCGACGCCTCCGCATGGATGATGCGATCGCGTGACATGTGAGATCTGCATAATCTGCAGAAATTCGCTGGGGGCGATTTTGGACCTTATTTCGGCCCAGTTTTCGGCCCGGAACAGCAGACTAGAGTAAGAGAATATGCAGAAACAACACACACATTCATTCAGTAGTTTTATATCTAGTTTTTCACTCTCTTAGGTTTTTCTCTCTAGTTTTTAGAATTTTAATTTTCAATTGGTCTTAGCATTGGAACATTGAGAAGAGTTATTTTCCTCATCAAGACTTCATCATTCTAGTTTATTTTCTTAACTTGGTTTTATTCTTCCATGTTCTTTGTTTTGTTCAATTTTGTCATTCAGATACTTTTATGATTATTTAATGCAAGGATTATTTCTTTTTTTTAATTCAATTTCAATTCCAATAATCATGTCTTCTTTTAATTCCCTTTCATGTGTTATGGATTCTTTATTTACAATGCGTGAGTAGTTTCCTTACTTGATGGGGAGTTGATTAAAAGGAACTCTTGAGTTGGAAGGATTGAAAGAAAATTTGTAATTGGGTTGAATGTTGGATTGCTATCCTGTCACCGACGCCAATCCCTTTGAACTAAGTGGGTTGCAACTTGTGAACAGATCTGGCATTCCAACTTGTTTGACTTTCCCTTACCTAGTAAAGGATAACCAAACAGAATAACCATTAATTATAAATTAATCTTACAATCGCACCATCAATAGTAGAAATTCTAACCAATCAACTCCCAGTCAAGGCTTTTATTCATATTATTTAAATTTCCTCAATTTACTTCCCAATTTACTTAGCTCAACTTCTTGGAACATCTGATTAATAAGATAGCACACTTTTCTGCAACTCGTTGGGAGACGACCTGGGACTTAAAACTCCCAGTAATTTTAATTGAAATTCTCTGTGACATACTTTTAAATTGATAGGCAGATTTTCGGTGAGTTAAGAACTATACTTGCAACGTAACCATTTTAATAATTTTTAATTCACCAGCTTCTGCTTCCCATCAATTTTTGGCGCCGTTGCCGGGGAGTTGCAATAGAGTGCTAATTTTATTAATTAGAATTTATTTATTTGTATTTTATTTAATTTTGCTACTATGAGCTGCATCTTTCTTCCGTCAAATGACGCGTTCACTTCCTGATCCGCGCTTGCTAATATTCGATCCTGAAATTGAAAGAACAATTTCACGAATAAGGCGAGAACAGCGTAGGTTAGCCCGCTCTGAGGACGGATCTGAAAGTGAATCTGAGGAAGAAACCAGCCCCCGTTTTACTGATTCGGTTGTTTTACGTGCAGAAAACATGGCAGCTAGAAGAGTTACCATCCAGGAGGAAGGAGCTCCTGATTTTACAATGCAACCGTTTCAAGCGCATCATCCAGCGGTAGCTACAGATTTTGAAATAAAGACCGCACTGTTAAATTTGATGCCCAAGTTTCATGGCCTACCTGCTCAAGAGCCTATCAAGCACTTGAGAGATTTCCAGGCAGCCTGTTCTACTGTCAGGCGTGACGGCACTGATGAAACTTCAATTCTGCTGAAAGCTTTTTCGTTTTCTCTTGAGGAAAAAGCAAGAGAGTGGTACTACACTCAACCTATAGCAAATGTATCCAACTGGGATACACTCAGAAAGGAGTTTCTGGAGAAATTCTTTCCATCTGAAGTTATTGATAAACTGAGGAAGGATATCTCTACGATTGTTCAGGATGACAATGAGACTCTCTTCGAATACTGGGAGCGCTTCAATAATCTTCTGGAAGCATGCCCCACCACATGATTGACAAGATCGTGCTACTCAGCTATATCACACAAGGTATGAGGCCCAAGATAAGACCACATTGGAAAGTGCCAGCAATGGGTCTATGAAGAAGTACAAGACCACTGATGAAGCTTGGCAATTGATCAGTGATTTAGCTGAATCTACTCGGAACCACAGACAGAAGCAAGGCCATTCAAAAGCCGTTGCAGAAGTATCTTCTGGCAGAGAGATTGCTGCTCTAACTCAAAGCATCTGTGAGATGACCAACTTGCTGAAGCAAATGCAGTTGAACCAACAAGCTCAGCAAACTCAACCGCAGCAAAACCAACAACTAGTCCCACAAAGAATTTGCGGAATTTGTGCTGATTACAGCCATTACACTGATGAATGCCCGCAGCTCCAACAAGAAGACAACATGGTGGCATCCACTCACAACTTCTATGACCGCCCCAACCAAGGGTACAATCAAAGTGGAAATAATAACCATGAATGGCAGGACAATTCAAACCAGAATTGGAGGGACAGCAATAACAGGGGAGGCAGAGATAATCAGAGAAATCAGAGGTGGAATAATAACAACAACAGGCAGCAAAATCAACCTTACCGAGCACCACACCTGAGGCAAAACCAAGGACCACCGAACAATCAATAGCAAACCTCTCAATTTACTCATTCTTCTATATCTTCTAATGAAGATTTACAAGCTTTTGAGAAAAGACAACTGGCCATGGAAAGTACCATAGTGAACAGTATTTATGCCAGTCTGAATGGTCTCACCTCTACTCTGCAAGCTTTTATGACACAGCTTGGTTCAGCACAAAATTCCAGTAACCAACCTTCAAGCACCATTGGAATCCCCTCTCAACCATTACCCAATCCAAAGGGAGGCATTAATGCCATCACCCTGAGGTCTGGAACTACACTGTAGGAGAGGAATCAGGAGAAACCAAGCTCACCAGAATACGCCTCAGCTGAAGAGGTGGTGGAAATCGAGGATGTTGAAGAGGAAGAGGATATACAGGACATAGCTGAAGAAGAGATAGCTCAACCACAAGAAGAAGCACCAAAAGGCGCAGGCACCACGGAAACCACTGTTCCCATTACATTTCCACAGCTTGCAAGGAAGCCCAGGAAGCAGCTGGAACCTGATCCTAAAATGGTAGAGATATTCAAAAAGGTCGAGGTAACTGTCCCCTTTTTTGATGTTATTCAGCAGGTACCTAAATATGCAAAGTTTCTAAAAGACTTATGTATCCATAAATACAAGATTAATGAATTAGAAACTATTCCTTTAGGTAGTTCTATATCTGCTTTAATGGGAGGATTACCTGAAAAATGTAGTGATCCAGGTCCTTGCATAGTTAGTTGTACTATTGGTGGTGTAGTAATTTATGATTGCATGTGTGATTTAGGAGCATGTGTCAGTATAATGCCTTTGTCCATATATGATGTTTTGAGGCTCCCTCCCTTAAAAAGGTCGGCAGCTCGTTTTGTGTTAGCAGATAAAAGCATTATTACAGTGGCTGGAGTTGCTGAAGATGTTTTGGTGAACATTAAAGGGCTCACATTTTTCACTGATTTTTATATCTTGGAGATGCCCCATAATGATTCAGATAAGCCATCATCAATCCTACTTGGAAGACCATTCCTAAAAACATCAAAATTCAAATTGGATGCTTTTTCAGGAACATACTCCTTTGAAATAGATGGCCGCATAGTGATCTTCAATCTGAATAGAGTCATTGACAACCCCCCAGAAGATAGTTCTATCTTCCAGTGTGATGTCATAGACGAAAGTGTGACTGAAGTTCAAAAAGAAGAGTTTGAAGAGAGGCACACTGGACAAGGTCTAAGTGTGGGGATCCTCTTAATTGACAATGAGGACACTTCGCCATTTTCACAAGCCCCAGATAATCCAGAGCCTGCCCATGATCAAAAGTTAGAATTGAAACCTCTCCCTCCACATCTCAAATATGCTTATCTCGAGGATGAGCAGATGCTTCCGGTTATTATTGCAAGAGAACTGACTTCTCAACAAGAAGAGCAGTTACTTGATGTGCTAAGGAAGCATAAGAAGGCAATTGGGTGGAGTTTGGCAGACATAGTGGGAATCAACCCTCAAGTATGCGAGCACAGAATATTTTTGAAAGAGGGAGCAAGACCTGTCCGTCAACCCCAGAGAATATTGAATCCCACCATCTTGCAAGTTGTTAAGAAGGAGGTGACCAGACTATTGGAGGCCGGTATCATATATCCCATTTCAGACAGTGAATGGGTAAGCCCAGTACAAGTGGTGCCCAAGAAGTCCGGAGTCACTACCGTGAAGAATGAGCATGGAGAGCTCATAGCAACTAGAGTTCAAAATGCTTGGAGAGTCTGCATTGATTACATGCGTCTCAACCAAGCTAGCCGTAAGGATCACTACCCACTTCCATTCATTGATCAAATGCTGGATCGCCTGTCAGGTAAATCACATTATTGCTTTCTAGATGGTTACACAGGTTATTTCCAGATTCATATAGCTCATGAGGATCAGGAAAAGACTACTTTTACATGTCCTTTTGGGACTTATGCTTATAAGAGAATGCCCTTTGGCTTGTGCAATGCACCAGCCACCTTCCAAAGGTGCATGATGAGTCTTTTCTCTGATCTTATTGAGGACTGTATGGAAGTTTTTATGGATGATTTTAGCATTTATGGTGATTCTTTTAACCTTTGCTTAGATGGATTATCTAGAGTATTAGATAGATGTGTTAATACAAACCTTGTATTGAATTTCGAAAAATGCCACTTTATGGTAAAACAAGGGATTGTATTAAGACATGTGGTATCTAATAATGGAATTTCTGTAGACCCAGCAAAGGTGAATGTTATTTCTAGTTTACCTTACCCCTCTTCTGTGAGGGAAGTCCGTTCGTTCCTTGGCCATGTAGGTTTCTACAGGAGATTTATTAAAGACTTTAGTAAGGTGGCACTTCCCTTATCCAGATTACTGCAGAAGGATATTGAGTTCGAGTTCAGTAAGGATTGCAAACAAGCGTTTGATAAGCTGAAGACTGCTCTAACGCAAGCCCCAATTGTGAGAGGACCAGACTGGAACCAGCCGTTTGAAATCATGTGCGATGCTTCCAACCATGCAGTAGGAGCAGCGCTGGCTCAGCGTGAAGGTAAGGATCCTTTTGTTATTGCCTATGCGTCTAAGACTTTAGACACTGCCCAGTCCAATTATACTACTACTGAAAAAGAGCTACTTGCTATTGTTTTTGCTCTGGATAAATTCCGGGCTTATTTACTTGGTACTAGAGTAGTAGTGTATTCGGACCATGCAGCTCTAAAGTATCTATTAGCTAAAAAGGAATCCAAACCAAGACTTATACGTTGGATACTGCTGTTACAAGAATTTAATTTAGAAATAAAGGATAGGAGTGGTAATCAGAATTTAGTAGCAGACCACTTGAGTCGCCTTGAACATATTAAGGATGATTCTACTCCTATAGATGATAATTTTCCTTTTGATAACCTACAAGCAGTATCTGAGGTAGTCCCTTGGTATGCACCTGTTGCTAATTATTTAGTTAGCCGCATATTTTCTCCACATTTTTCTAAACATCAAAGAGACAAGCTGAAAAGTGAGTTTAAATATTATATATGGGATGACCCATATTTATGGAGATGTGGCGCTGACCAGATAATTAGACGTTGTGTGCCTCAATCAGAATTCCAGTCTATTTTAGAGGCCTGTCACTCATCTGAGAGTGGAGGACATTTTGGCCCTCAACGAACAGCTAGAAAGATCTTAGACTGTGGATTCTGGTGGCCTACTCTTTTTAGAGACGCTGCTGAGTTTTGCAAATCTTGTCACCCATGCCAGAAATTTGGTAACATATCCAAGAGGGATGAGATGCCTCAATAATATATGCTTTTCTGTGAAATTTTTTATGTTTGTGGCATTGACTTCATGGGTCCATTTCCAAATTCTAGTGGATATTTTTATATATTGTTAGCTGTGGATTATGTTTCCAAATGGGTGGAAACAATTCCTACCCGCACTGATGATGCTAACACTGTTGTTTCCTTTGTGAGAAACTATATTATATGCCGCTTTGGATCACCACGAGCGATCGTGAGTGATCAAGGCTCCCATTTTTGTAACAGGAGACTAACAGGATTGATGAAGAAGCATGGGATAATCCATAAAGTTTCAACAGCTTACCATCCCCAAACTAATGGGCAAGCCGATGTGTCAAACAGAGAAATTAAGCGTATCTTGCAAAAGATAGTAAAGCCTCATAGAAAAGACTGGAGCACCAGACTACAAGATGCACTGTTGGCATATAGAACAGCATACAAGACACCCATTGGGATGAGCCCCTTCCGCTTGGTTTATGGAAAAGCTTGCCATCTCCCAGTTGAAATCGAACACAGAGCCTTTTGAGCAGTTAAGAAGTGCAACATGGGAATTAAGAATGCCGGAGCTGAAAGGAAGTTGCAACTGCAGGAACTGGAGAACCTTCGCCTAGAAGCTTATGAGAATTCCAGAATTTACAAGGAAAAGACGAAAGCTGTGCATGATCAAAACATCAAGAAGAGAGAGTTCCAACCTGGAGATTTTGTTCTCCTTTACAAATTTCGACTAAGGCTCATGCCCGGTAAGTTGAGATCAAAATGGGAAGGTCCATACAGAGTAGAAAAGGCTGAACCGTACGGAGTCTATCACCTAATCCATCCTTCAAGCTCTGAACTTATTAAGGTTAATGGACAACGCCTGAAGCTGTACCATGGTGAGAAGGTGCAGAAAAATAAGGAGCTTGAGATCTTCCGCCTGGAAGATCCCCACATCGCAGCAGATTGAGCTAGTGGAGCGTCCAACTTACGGACGTTAAAGCAAAGTGCTTGGTGGGAGACAACCCACCGCGGTATGATCGTTCTTTTCTTCACTTTTAGTTTTTCTTTTTTAATAACTCTTCTCTTTATTAGTGCTTTTGTGCTCTTTCATTTACATGTCTTTATACTTCTTTAAAAAAAATTTTTTTTCGCCGCGCAACGCGATCGCACCAGCGACGCGTCCGCGTGGCAGGGGGAGTAAAGAAAAATAAAAATGAACAGAAAGTTACGCAGGAGCAGCGCTGGAGTCGTGCCAATGGCACAAATTACCCCACGCGACTGCGTCGCTGACGCGACCACGTCGCATGGAAATCATGGCCTCCCACGCGACCGCGTGCCCTGAGTTTTCGACGTAAAAGGGTGCACAGTCGCATTCTGTGCGAGAGTGATGCTGGATTGGTGCTGGAAGCACATTTCTTGTCACGCGACCGCATCGCTGACGCGGCCGCGTCACCCATTTTATAACGCACACTCATGCGATCGCGTGACCCACGCGATCGCGTCACCCAATTTTGGCAATTAAAATGAATCGAACAGAGAGTTGTGCTGGAGCGAGGCTGCACTCGCGCTAGTAGCGCAACATAGGTCACGCGACCGCGTGACCGACGCGATCGCATCCCCCTCCCTGACGCGCACCCACGCGAACGCGTGCCCCACGCGGCCGCGTCGCATGCGCCGCACAGCTCAACCTCAGTTGCCAAATTATCTTATCTTTCTTTCCTCCAAATCCTAATTTTTCTTTTCCCTCCTTCTTTCTTCCTTCCCCCTTCCCCTTTCTATCTCACCTTTCACTCTCTATCTCTCTCACCATCATTAACAAAGTTTTACCTTCTTCTTCCTTCTTCTCTTTTCTATCATTCTTATTATATTATGTATATATATTATTATTTTCTTTTTCTTTTCTTTTCTTTTTCTTTTCAATTTTTTATTTTTTCTTCTTCTTTTCTTTTCTTTACATAGTGTTAGACACCTTTTGAGTCATCAACCCTCATTATATGCTTGTGGATTATTGCAAATTATTTGACAATTATTTTTCTCCCATTTAAGGGATTGCTTGCATGTTCATCTTCATATTTTCTATACCCTATTCACCATGCATGCTATGTGTTTGTGAAAAAGTCCATGTGGCATTATGCACTTCTCTATGTTACTATACTATTCAATGCTTGCTTTTCACAACTTTCCCTTATTATTTTATTAATTGAATTCAATTGTCAATACAAACGTGATGGTTTGTTACAAAGTAATGCTTGGTTTATGCTACTCATGCCCTTTGCCAGCATGCCAATAAACACCTTGCATTCACTTATCTTTTTATGCACTAGCTATTTTCCATTGATGGCTTTTCATATGTACTCGAGAGCATGTGTTAATGTCATCTACATTTTACTGTGCATCATTCACCCTCTTTTCCATTTCCTTCCTTGCTGTATCTCTCTTTAAATTTAATTTTCTTTCTCTTCCCTTCTTTCAGGATGGCCACCAAGAAAGGAAAGGAGAAAGTAACTTCCAGACCACTAGCAAGAAGAGGAACTAAAAGAGCATTAGTGGCAGAGCCTTCTTCAACCGCAGTCAAGCCCTCAACAAAACGAGTCAAGAGGATAATAAAGGTTGACGAAAAGGAGAAAGCCTTTCCAGCAAAAGACGCTGCGCGATTTTCCAATCGCTACTGTGAGCAGATGTTCTCTATCCTGGCAGAAAGGAACTATAACAATGAATACCTTCTTATCCTCCCGTCTAATATTGCTACCTTTGTTGAGCCGTAAATTGAGCGAAGACAATGGGGTTTCCTACGGAAACAGCCAAGGCAGGTCAATCTTTTTTGGGTAGTTGAGTTCTACTCCAAATTCTACATGCCGACCCTGCAGTCTGTTTATGTCCAGCAGAAGCAAGTCCCCATCACAGAAGAGGCCATTCAGCAAGCTCTAAGTCTTCCCCCTATTCCAACAGGAATGGACGCTTTTCAAGAAGCCACCCTTCAGCGCCAGAGATACCAATTTGACTGGGACTCCGTTCTCAGAGTCATCGCATTACCTGGCAGCCGTTGGATCTACGGTTACCACCGTACCCGCCCTAAGGGAATCTTAGCTTCAGCACTTACCTTGGAGGCTCGCGTATGGGCACAGATCATGTCCCATTACGTCTTTCCGAGCACTCATGAGTCCTCTTTCACTGCAGACATGGCTGTTCTACTATGGTGCATTCTTACAGACCAACCTCTGAATCTCTCAAGATATATCCGGAATGCTATGGAACACGTACAAATTGCAGGCAACTTACCTTTCCCCGCCTTGGTCTCAGATCTTGTCTCAGCAGCCGGAGTCTCCTACAGAGCTGGGGACACCAAAGCCATGCTTCCACGGGATGATCAATATGTCCCTAACGGGAAATACCTCAGACTCTCAGCAGCCACTACAAGCCTTCCTACTGCTCCAGTTGAAGATAATCCTTCTTCAACACCACAAGCATCTACAACTGAGAAATTGCTCCAGCAGATAATCGAACGGTTGGATCGGCAAGAACAGAAAGCAAAGATGAGAGAGCGCCGTAACGAGTGCCGATTCAAACACCTCAAGGAGCTACTCAAGGGACGCTTCAGAGACTCAGACACCCCGGACTCCACTTCCTTTACTAGCACAGGGAGCCATGACGGTCCCGACGATGGAGATACTGCTACCAGCCCACCCCTGTTTCTGACAGATGGCACCGAGGACGGTGCAGAGCCTTAAGTGTGGGGAGGTCGGTCAGTACCTGACTTCCGGAGGTAAATTCTCTTCTCTGGCACCAATAATTAGGATATTTTTAGTCAGATTTTTCTTTCCTTTATAGAATAGAATAAATTGCATAGGTTAGGATAGTTGCATGCATGTTCTACTTGATTGAAAAGACAATAAGTTTCTTTTAAAATCTATCTTTGGAAAAAAAATTTCACTAATTTTTCAAAAAAATTCTTATGATAAATTTACTTGAGTTGTATTTGGAACATGATATTTGAGTTAAAGAACACACAACCTGTGGAAGATTTGAGCCTTTATGAATGGTTACATTATTTAACCATAATTATTTTATTCTTGTGTGTTTACTTCTCTATGATTGTAATCTATATTTTGTTTTATCTTATATGTCCAATAGTTATATTTGCATGCTTGCACATGATTGAGGCCATTATTTGTTTAAACTCACTCATCCAAATTGAGCCTACCCTTTTCAATTACCTTTGTTAACCACTTTGAGCCTTTAATTCCCATTTGTTCGATATTTTACCACATTACTAACCTTAAGCCGAAAAATAATTGTATATCCCAAATTGAATCTTTGGTTAGCTTAAGATAGAATTATGTGTGCTAGTTAAGTATGAAAAATTGTGGGAACAAAAGTTGTTAAGGGAATGTGTCATAAAAATTTAAGGGGAATTTGGATACCTACTCATGTGAAAATATAAGAATGAAAAAAAATCTATGTGCATTGATAAGCTTTATGTATTCAATATATATATATATATATATATATATATATATATATATATATATATATATATATATATATATATATGTATATGAAAAATCAATAAATAAGGGGACAAAATTACCCCAATGTTAAATTCAGAATTCAAAGATCAGTGCACATATGATAGAACCAAAATATAAGTTGATACATGAGTATGGATTGAAAAAGGGAATTCTGGGTAGCTAGGTATGAACTTTAAAGATTACATTAAGTGTATACAAGTTATGTTAGAGTTTGGGTTAATTAAAGATTCAATTTATTAGCTCACTTGACCAAATATATATCCCTACCTATACCTTAGCCCCATTACAACCTTGAAAGGACCTCATGATGTTTGCATTGATATATTAACTGTTGTTGATTGGTTAGGAGAAGAACAAAAGTTAGAAAGCATGATTAGAGAAGGATAGAGTGATCACCCTATACACTAGAGATTAGAGCGTACATACAGTATCAGTGAGGGTTCAATGCTTGAATTTTCATGTTTCCTGCTTTCATAAGCTATCTTCTTGCACTTTTATCGGTTTTATTGTATAATGATAGAATTAGTGGAATTTGATTTGTAATTGTTTTGAAGGGCTTATTTACTTTTGATCAAGTGGACAATAATCATATAGTTGCATTTATTTATATATGTAGGATTGCATTGCATTTCATGAGTTTCTACATGTTCATACTTATTTCCTTGTCTCCTTCAATTTAGCATGAGGATATGCTAATGTTTAAGTGTGGGGAGGTTGATAAACCACTATTTTATAGTTTATATTGTGTTTAATTGTGTGGTTTTGTCATATCCTTACCCACTTATTCATCAATTTAGCATGCATTTAGATTTCCTTCCTAAATTTAGTACATATTTGAAAATTGCTTCCTAGAGACTTTAATTATTTAATTTTAATTCTCTTTTATTCTATTCGATGCCGTGATCTGTGTGTCAATTGTTTCAGGCTTTATAGGGCATGAATGGGATGAAGATTGGAGAGGAAGCTAGCAAAAATAGAAGGAACACAAGAATTTGAGGAGATAACCAGCGAGAAGTGACGCGGTCGCATGGCTCACGCGACCGCGCGAAGGAGCGCAAATCGCAGTGACGCGGCCACATGGCTCGTGCGGCCGCGCGGATTGGAAAGCGCAAGCGACGCGGTAGCGTGGACGACACGAATGCGTGGAGAGGAAAAAGCGCAAGCGACGCGTCTGCATGGATGACGCGATCGCGTGACATGTGAGATCTGCATAATCTGCAGAATTCGCTGGGGGCGATTTTGGACCTTATTTCGGCCCAGTTTTCGGCCCGGAACAGCAGACTAGAGTCAGAGAATATGCAGAAACAACACACACATTCATTCAGTAGTTTTAGATCTAGTTTTTCACTCTCTTAGGTTTTTCTCTCTAGTTTTTAGAATTTTAATTTTCAATTGGTCTTAGCATTGGAACATTGAGAAGAGTTATTTTCCTCATCAAGACTTCATCATTCTAGTTTGTTTGCTTAACTTGGTTTTATTCTTCCATGTTCTTTGTTTTGTTCAATTTTGTCATTCAGATACTTTTATGATTATTTAATGCAAGGATTATTTCTTTTTTTTAATTCAATTTCAATTCCAATAATCATGTCTTCTTTTAATTCCCTTTCATGTGTTATGGATTCTTTATTTACAATGCGTGAGTAGTTTCCTTACTTGATGGGGAGTTGATTAAAAGGAACTCTTGAGTTGGAAGGATTGAAAGAAAATTTGTAATTGGGTTGAATGTTGGATTGCTATCCTGTCACCGACGCCAATCCCTTTGAACTAAGTGGGTTGCAACTTGTGAACAGATCTGGCATTCCAACTTGTTTGACTTTCCCTTACCTAGTAAAGGATAACCAAACAGAATAACCATTAATTATAAATTAATCTTACAATCGCACCATCAATAGTAGAAATTCCAACCAATCAACTCCCAGTCAAGGCTTTTATTCATATTATTTAAATTTCCTCAATTTACTTCCCAATTTACTTAGCTCAACTTCTTGGAACATCTGATTAATAAGATAGCACACTTTTCTGCAACTCGTTGGGAGACGACCTAGGACTTAAAACTCCTAGTAATTTTAATTGAAATTCTCTGTGACATACTTTTAAATTGATAGGCAGATTTTCGGTGTGTTAAGAACTATACTTGCAACGTAACCATTTTAATAATTTTTATTTCACCAGCTTCTGCTTCCCATCACCTACCAAGCTTTCAACTGCAAAGTGCTAACCCAACTTGCAAGAGGATTCCCGCAGAATCATGAAACACAACATAGATGTACAAAGGACCTCTAAGGACATTTATGGCTTTTTCTTTTAATTTTGCACTGTCTGCCTTTTTTCGCTCTATGGCTTTTTCTTACAAACCTCACTGTTTGCCTTTTTCCATGAGACTCAAGACAGACAAAATTAAGCAGAAAATTACAAAATAGAAAACATTGAAGGAGAAGAACTTCTGTTAGCTTAGGTAGCTATGAGAACTCTGTGCCTTGCACTCTCACTCCTTGCTTCATGCCCTGGCTGTTCACCCTTATATATAGGGAGAAGCCTCCACGGTTGAAACCAAACCAACCAAGCTAATCTTCTTTTTCTTCATGCAAACCAGTTCGGCCAGAGAGAGAGAGAGGAGAAGAAGCCGAATGTAAAACCCAACATGCAATTATCTCTAGTCCTTCCTTGGTTACCAATCTTCATCAATCCGAGCCCTCCATCTTGCCTTGCCCTCCAAGACGGACTCCTAGCCCTTGATGCTTCAAGATGATGACAACTTCATCTGCTCCAATCTTCTGCCTCTTCCATCACGTAGCCACTATAGCTACTTCCTGTGGTGGTTGAGCAAAGACAGAGACAAGCCATCCCTCCAAGGATCTTCCTCTACTGACCGAAATCTTCTTCATTCATTTTTTAGGTATGGAGAAACCAAGATCTCTTCACCAAATCTTACCATAAGTGATGAGAATCTCAGCCACAGCATACTTTTTGTTTTTTTTTTCTTGCCATCATTGTGATGATCTTGTTGCTTGCACTTTCTTCTTTTCGGTGGCTCAAGGTTTCTTCCATAGCTGTTGTGTAATGACCGAAAACAAGAAGCAAGATAAGAAAGAGAGGAGAGAGAAATTTGAACACTAACTAATGGATTTTGATAAAGTAAATCAAATTTCCACTTCCCTTGTATGTGGTAGCGTGTAGCATTGATGATGTCCATCAAATCAATAGCTAACTCTCTCTCATGTTTCCAATGTAAGTTTAATTCAAGTTAAATGAATTTGAAATCCATCACATGATGAAAGTAGGATCCGTTGGAAGCAATGAAACTTTACTTTCTTAATGGTTTCGGACCATGCAAGCTTGCTTCTAGCAAGCAATTTAGTTTTGGGCTTAGTTCAACATGATTCTGGCCCAATTAACCACAAATTGCTTCAACCACTTTATATAACAGATTTTGAACAAAGCTGAATGTTTACAAGCATATTGGGCTTGCAGCAATAATGATTCAGACTGGCCCAACAAATAAAACACTTCAGGCAACATTCATTTGACAATATTGCACAAGGCTGAAATTTGATTTCATTGGGTTTAGGATCTTTTCTTTTCTTTTCGGCCCAACAACAAAACCTGCATAGCAAAATTATTTAATTAATAAATTTGAATTGGAATCAAATTAATAATTTTGCATTTAATCATATTAATAATGTTTGATCATCACTAATTTAAATTAGAGTTTTCCAATCTCATCAATTATTATTATTATTATTATTATTATTATTATTATTATTGAATAATGATGATCATTCACGTGATAATAACTTTTACCTATAAAATATCTAAAATTAAATAATATTCAAGTATAATTAGGTGACAATTATAACTCAAATTATTGCATATGAAGTCACGTGAACTATTATTATAATTGATATAATTGATATATACTCTCAATCTTATCGATTATATCAATTTAACTATATCAATTATATTCAAATTATTAGTCAATAATTTTAATGAAAATTCTTGCTATAATTAGATTATTCTTATGTTATTATCTTGTATTAATAGTTATAATTAATTCAATAGAGATATTTATTCAGTATATATGTTATCTATATTAATTATATGTCAATATTTTTAAGTAAGAGTTAAAAAAAGAGATGTATAAATAATTTTATATATATATATATATATATATATATAGACTATATTATAAAAAAAATAAAGCCTATATATAGGAATAACGAAAAAACTCAAGTAATTATTTATTGGTTTTTATGGTTTCTATTACGTTTAATAAAAATTGAGCAATCTAAAAAGTAAATACTGAGGTGACATGCATGCGTATATTATTAATATATAAAGAATATATATTCAGAAGCATTTCTCTATTATATCACTTATTTACTCACAGTCTTAAAATCTTCAAGAATATACAATTGTATTATTATTCAAGCCACAAATTCATTCTTTATTTTCATTAAATATTTATATTAATACACGGGTTTTTCAAGTTATTATTATTATTATTATTATTATTATTATTATTATTATTATTATTAAATAAGAATTAGAATTATATTAATATTTTTAAAATTAATATAATTAAAATAACTAAAAATATTTAAAATTAATGTGCGTTATTAATATCATAAGATTTGATCATTTTATGATTAGAATCAAATATTCTTATTACGGGCCTGCTACACATACAAGCTTACAAGCTTACAAGTTGGCCCAGCCCAAATACAACTCACGCACATGAAGAGGGATTACATGGAGCGTCAACTTCACGCGCTCAACACTCAAACGGTTACGTATCCTACGAGTAATGGCAGACTCTTCCACTTCTTCCACTTCTTCCACTTCTCAAACCGATTCGAAAACAAGGCAACGCTTCCATTTTCGAGCGAAAATCAAAGTTCAAAATATACAAGTCGTCGCTAACCTTCGAAACCTCCATCAAAACACCATCAAACTCTCCATCAAGAATCTGAAGAGAAAACAAAGCAACAATACTCAAGGTAAGTTCATTACGAACTAGGTTTTACTTTTCTTCTACGTCGTTGTTCTAGGGTTTACTGTTATTCTTGCTTCTTTGTTACACTGTTCTTCTACGTTGTTGTTCTAAGTTCTCCTGTTATTTTTGTTGTTCTAGATCTTCTAGTAACTGATTTTTGGGGGTATATTCCATAGATTGGGGGGTGTATACTGCTTGACATTATAATGTTGCTTGATATTGAAGCATGTTTGAGTGATATCTGACTGATATATATATGAATGTATCTGAATCATATCTACGGGTGTATCTCACTGTTATCAATGGGTGTATCTTACTGTTATTAATGGGTGTATCTGACTCATATATATGAGTGTATCTTACTCTTATCAATGGGTGTATCTTGCTGTTATTAATGGGTGTATCTGACTCATATATATGGGTGTATCTTATTGATATCTTTGGATGTATTTTTCGTTTCAGAGAAAATAGCAGCAAGAAACCAAACAAAAGACCTTAAGTGTGCCACACATCTCCTAAGTGATAAATTCAGAAACATGAGTGAGGAGAAGAAGGCAATTGTGATGGATCTCAGATTCGGTGGGTTGATGCACATCCCACCACTAAGGGTGGATCACCAACTGTTAAGGGAGCTGGCAAACAACTTCAAACTTGGGGAGAACAGACTGAAAACAGGATATGGTTCTTTCAAAATAACACCAAAAACAATAGGTGATGCGCTTGGCATCAATGCAACAGGTAACTAGCTTAAAATTATAGGTGTATATTAAGTTGATGCTTGGGTGTATTTATGTTGATGATTGGGTGTATTTGAACCGACTTGGATACTTTGTTATTTTCCTTTTTGTAGGAGATCTATTTCCTGAGAAAGTTGAGTATAAGAAACTTTCTGATGATGACAAAATAATTTTTAGAAGATTTCAGGGTAAGACCCTCAAAAGTCTTACCGATGAGATGATGAAAATCGGCGTTGGCAACGAAGAGGAACGCCTGATGTTCAAGAGGATATTCATCCTCTATATACAGATGGCGTTCCTTTTGCCAACGACGATAAACAAAATATCGCCTGTGCACTTGTCCCCAATTTTTAAGATGGACGGCATATCGGAGAGAAACTGGGGGGGCATGTTTTGACCTTCATGGTCAAGGGCATCACAGACTACAAGGAGAAAAAGAAGAAGGCAATTGATGGCTGCCTCTTCGCCTTGATGATAATTTACTTTCATCTTTCAAAAAATAAAGGCAAGAAGAGGGCTGAAAGACCACCGAAGCCCTGGATTGCCAACTGGACTAAGGAGCAGTTGGTGGAAAGAATGACTGCAGAAAGAGAGAAAATTTTGGTAAGTAAACATAATATGTTGATTATATTTTATTTACCTGAATGCTGCTAGCTAAAATATCTAATGTTTCAGGGGATTGTGAAGATGGCGGAGACAAGAGCAAGAGAAAAAATGAAAAAAAAAAAGAAAAAAAAGAAAAAAAACAAGAAATAAAAAAAACAAAAAAAAGGAAGGCGAGTTCAACATCGTCTTCGGAGACAGAAACAACTACTGACAGTGACACTTCTACCTCTAAGTCTGAGACTCAAGAAGACTCAGAGGATTCAGGAAGAAAACACCCCAGCAAAAAGGGGAAAAAGTAAGTACCATACTTGGGTGTAATTTCTTTTTCGAGTTGGGTGTATTTTGTTGATCACGTTGGGTGTATGTAGTTTACTAAGCTGGGTGTGTTTCGTTTGCTGCGTTGGGTGTATATTCTATATTCAGTTGGGTGTATCTTGTGCATTCATTTGGGTGTATTTTTTAGTATGTTCTAAATAATGATTGTTTGCCTTCCAGAATGGACTCCAGAAAAAGAAAGAAGAGTCAAGAGGAGTCAGATTCTGATTCAGAATCTGAATCTGAATCAAGTGATGAGTAATGTCCTGAAATTATTACTCCTTTCTTTTGGCTTCATTATAAAGATTTCGTGTATTAACTGAAGTGTCTCTTATTAACTTATAGGAGCGAAGAATCATCACCGGTGGAGAAGGAAAAGAAAAAGACAAAAAAGTAAGCACTTCTTTGGATAATATTCTGTGATAAAATTAATTTTTTATTTCTGATTGGTACTCTTTTTTTTCCACCCAGAACACAACCAAAAAAGAAAGTTGTTGTGGAGGATTCACCTCCTGAAGAAGATTAATACTTTGATGGGTACAGTACCTCATAAGCTATATTACTGTCTATCATCGTAATTATTTTTGTTAACATCTTCTTTTATGAATGTAGTGAGAGATATGAAATATCAAGTGACGAACTAGAAGAATGGCTAAGGGAAAATGTTGATAAATCTGCTATAGAGGGGTATGTCTTACTGGGGTGTCTATTTCAGATTTTGGTGTGTTTTGTTTGCTAATAATTGTTTCTTGTTTCGCAGGGAGAACCAAGCTGACCTGCGATCGACAGAAGGTCGCTATGTGTCCTCTGAAACGTAAGAAGCTTTATTTAATAAAATCTTGTTATCACTATTTGGGTGTATTTTGTGGAACCATTTGGGTGTATTGTGTTGATCAAGTTGGGTGTATGTTGTTTATTAAGTTGGGATATTTCGTTTGTTGTGTTGGGTGTATATTGTCCATTCGGTTGGTTGTATCTTGTGCATTCATTTGGGTGTATTTTATACCTATATCTTATTTTGTCTAAATAACATGAAATCTGTTTTAGAATACCGGCTGTGAACTTGGGAAGTGATGATCCTTCCTCTCAAGGACGCACAGAACAGAGTAGTGTAAATCAGCCGTCAGAGAGCATGTAATTTCTCTTTTAGATAACCGTTACTTTTTTTCTTCTATTACCTTCTACTTCTAATTCTATATATATATTTTTTTAGAAAAAAAGTCCTTTATTATTTTATTCAAGAAAAAAAAGGCAGGAAAAAAAAGCAAAAACTGCAAGTATGTAAGTTCTCAAAAAATAAAGCCTGTATTCTTTTTGAATTGTTCGGGTGTATTTTTTGACCTTCTTTGGGTGTATTTTAGGTTGAGTCCCGCTGATTCGAATATGATGGTTGTGAGGGAACAGACACCGTCGGATGCGCTTACAATGTGAGTTTTCCAAGAATATTTCAACCTTATAACCTTATTATTTTCAAAGGCGTTGTTAACCCTTCATTTTTCTTCTTGTTTAGAGTCCCGATTCAGGTTTTTGTGCCGGCATCCCAAACAACCACTGAGACAGATTTTGAACCAACCCCTATGCTACAGATTGAAGGGACTACAGAAACGTAAGAAATAGTATTGGGTGTATATTTGTTTAGAGTTTGGGTGTATATTTGCTAACAGTTTGGGTGTATATTGTTCCTGATTAGTTTTTTTTACGCCATGATTAATTTTTTGTAACTGTGCAGCACTCCTGAACCCCCCAAACAACTTCAAGAGACCACACCCACGCTTCCCCCAGCTCCAACTAAAATGTAAGTTCATCAGACTAAAATCAATCTTTGCTTATCATCCGTATATTCTTATTCTTATTCTTATTCTTATACATGATGACACAGTCATTCAGACGCAGAAGACGCTGCTGCCCTGTTGATGATGGCACGGACAGCATCTTATGTTCCTAAAACAGATCCAGGGGTGCCATCATTCAGCCTTGGATTGACTGATTCAAGCCAGGAGGGAGCGTCAACGCAGGAGACAGAAAGGGCAAAATCTCCAGAAGCTGCAAATTTGATAGAACAATTAGACGATTTGGTCCAAAAAATAGCAAGCAGTGCGGCGAAGGGAAAAAACAAAAGTCCACAAATTCAAAGGGAGACTGGGGGGGAAAGTTCTGCGAAGTTTGAAACTCCTGGGGGAATAAATCAGATTACGGATGATATGAAACAAAAGTGCTACATCTGGGCGACGCGACTGAAGGAAGACGCAGATGGCAATACTAACGAGTATGAGCACATGTGCACTCTAATTGCCCAAGATAAATACATTTTGATTAGAATGCACCTTGCATCCCTCCAGGCAAAAAGTGATATAGAATCTGCGGTAATATTAGAATAACATTAATGTTTTTACACCAAAGTCAACTGCAATGTTTATTAATGTAAAATTGCTTTCGGCATATATTTCTAGATTGTATCTGCCGTCTGCCACATCCTCAACCAGAAAAATGAAAAGAGGTTTCAAGAACAAATATACTGTTTCCCCCCCCCCCCGATATTGTGGTAAGTGTTACTTCTACGAACTTTGGGTGTATTTTCTGTATTGATTTGGGTGTATTTTTTACGTTCAATTGGGTGTAAGTTGTGTAGTCATTTGGGTGTATTTAAAGTATTCACTTGGGTGTATTTTCAATATTTTATTTCTTGTTTCGCAATTCTTGCAGAACATGGCACTTTCGGATCACCCAAACGGGGAATTCATATCACCGAAAACGAATAAGGAATTCAGGGTGGAAGACTACCCGAGTTTTATTCCCTTCATAGATGCAAAAAAATTAACTTCGCATCCATATGTAAGTTTCATTTGCTAAATTTGTTAGTACGCTTCTTTACTTATATGCCAAATAAAATAACACTGTTGAAATGTGGCAATCCTTCAAATTTTTGCACCTGTTTGCTACTCGGGGCATTGGTGGTTATGGCTGATAGATACAACGAAGCGGAGATGTCATATACTTGACCCGCTACACAAAAAAGCTCCCGGCGAAGAGAGAAAGAAGGTTAATAAATTCACCGTAAGTTGCCTCTGTCTTCTTTACTTTAATATTTAGGTCTATTTCGTTAGTTCTGTTGGGTGTATATTATCCATTCAGTTGGGTGTATCTTGTGCATTCATTCGGGTGTATTACTGATTTGTTTTGGTATTTAAGGGATATGTATTTTCAAGATTGATAACATATGCCGGCGGGGAACCTCTGAAGAAAGGCGAGAAGGAGAAGGAAATTAAATCATCATATGTTAAAATATCAGGCCAAAAATCAAGGTATAAATTTGTGACTCTGAACATTAAACTTTCGTAAATGAGATTTATAATTTATTTTCTTCATTTTTAGCTATGACTGCGCTATCTACGTTATGAAGTGGATGGAGTTAATTGAGCCGGAAAACATTAAAAAGGGGAAGTATGAATGGGATAATTGGCCACAGGTAACTGTCTTTAGAACTATATAACTCTGTATTACTTTACTGAATTAATATTGCTGTTTAAACAGAATATACTTGTTAATTGTAGGAGGAGGTGGACCACTATAGAGTAGAGTATGCTTCGCGGATACTATTCAGTGAGATGAATAAAGAGAGAGATCGGGCAATTAGAGAGAGTAATGCTATAAAGCTGTCGAAGCCATCCTCTGTATTATTGAGTCCGTTTTGTCAGATAAATTCTGCTGATATAGAAACTGCGTAAATATTTGTAAATTGAACAAATGCTGTAAATATTTGCCATTTATCAACAACTTCTATTCCATGTATATTTTTTTCCATAGTTAAACTATCTGTGCCGTTAAACTGTCCGTGCTGTATTCAAAAGCTGTATTACAGGTGGTAAAATATGAAGGAAAAAATCAAGGCATATATAAACACAAATTATAAACTGTTACACCCAACGCAGGCCTAATAATACACCCAAGATTGCATAAAATATACACCCAAACTGTCTGTGCTGTATTCAAAATGTATGAATTACAAGTACTAAAATATGAAGAAAAACATCAAATCAAATATACACCCATAACCTGCGAATTTTTACAGCTTTTGTTCTATATGTATCTATATATGTATCTATATGTAAATTGTCAATGAACAAAAATACACCCAAAAGAACAGTTCTTTTACACCCATATTCTTTAAAGCTATACACCCAAAGAGTTATCCCCTGCTGCTGGTACCCTGAACTGATAATTCATAACGTGTCCTTGATATTGGCTGGAATTTGAATGCACCGCTGATGCAGCATCAAACAGGTTTATCTGAATATAACACTCACATATTAGCTAAACTATTAACGAGAAAAAAAAACTCAATCGCCACAAATTTAAAGAACATTACTTTTACCTCGCTTAAAACTTTCGTCTTCTTCTTCTTTGTGGCATTTGCGATCTGTTTGTCCAACTTTGAACCTAGCATGTTTTTTGGATGTCCTCTTGTTCGAATCCTTGGCGGGCTTTGAAGCTCGTTAACGGATTCCAAGTTGGCGTCTTCGTGGGATAAAGAAGATGTCCCCTTCCTTTTGACTTTTAATGATTCCATCTCGGCCATGACGTTATCGTACGCACGGTGCAGAATTGCAGTCAGCTCCTCCGATTCGGATGCAAATTCACAAATATTTTGCGAACGAAAAACCAATTGGTCGAACCTCTTGCTTCTTGGCTCCATCAGTGGCTCGTCGTGGCTGCTCTTGATGTGTGTGTGTCGCCTCTTTACCTTCTTGCTCCATCGTTCCAGTATATATCTAGGTGACACTTGGCTTACTTGTTTGAAGCTTAACACGCTTAGTGCGTGACGGCACACTATCCCTCTCGACTCGAATAATAAGCATTGGCATTTTACCTCGACTGCAACTGAGTCGTAAGTAACCACAAACTTGTTGAATATTGAGCTGGAAACTTGTTCTCCGACTTCGTATACTGAATAGCCTAGAGCGGAATTCTTTAATCTGGTGATGCAATTCGCCTTTCCTCTGAATTGCGCTTGGACTTCCCTAAACTTTGCATGAGTGTACGCATCTTGAAACTGAGCTTCAATGGAGGATTTGGTTGCACACGGTATGACCGTATGAAAATCTGCAGCATCTGATTCTCTCTCTGCTTGCTCCCTGCTTCCGAGGCAATTATCGTATTGTTTGAGGAACTGAATAAGCGAGCTGTTCCGGGTGATATACTTGTTAAAAAATGAATGCATGCTCTCGTTCCTTTGTGTGCTTCTCATCCCTGCCCAGAAGTGGTGATCCAGATAGATAGGAACCCATATGTGATGGTCTTCGTATAGATCTGCATAATACACCCAAACACAGACTATAAATACACCCGAGGGAACATGCAATTTACACCTCTGCTGCAGATTTTAAAAAGACATTACCTGAAAGCCACTTGTTGTCCGCAAGACCAAAATTCAGCAGAAAATCATTCCAATTCCTATCGAATGAGTCTTTGCTATGAGAGTTCCAAACAACTTGGCTCATTTCTTGTTCGATATCGGCATGTCCCTTGTACCCGTTTAATTTGCTTGGAATCTTCTTCATGATGTGCCAAATACACCAACGGTGAACTGTTGTTGGCATACAGGCCTCTAAAGCCCTTTTCATTGATGCGCATTGATCGGTGAGAAACCCTTTCGGAGCGTTTCCTCCCATGCAACGAAGCCAGCATTGAAATAACCATTTGAATGATTCAATTTCTTCGTTCTTCATCAAAGAGCATCTGAGAAGTGTTGACTGACCGTGGTGATTCACCCCGACAAAAGAACCACAGACCAAATTATACTTGAAACAAATTACCATAGTCCAGAATGCAAAATCATTAGGTACACCCTAACAAATGCTTCGTATACACCCAATGAAACAGCCAATATACACCTCTGCTGCGGATTCGTAAAAATAAATTAATTTAGCATCATAAACAGGGGCAGTTTGTTACCTGTTTGTATTGTAGGTGGTGTCGAATGAAATGACGTCTCCGAAATACTCAAAGGCAGCTCTGCTTCTTGCATCGGCTCAAAAAGTCAGCTTAATCGATTGATCCTCCTCGAGTTCGAGCTCAAAAAAGAAATTCGGATTCTTCTCTTTCATTCTTAAGAAATATTTTCCGAATTCCTTTGCATCTTCTTGTTCGGAAACATTCCGCACTTCCCTGGTAATGTAATTCCTCACGTCCTTTTCGATAAAATTTAACTCGCGGTGACCCCCGGCAGCCGCAACAAATGATTGGTAGGTTTTGCTTGGTCTGATACCGGTCTCCTCGTTATTCTCTATCGTACGACGAATGGACATGCTTAGTTCCCTGTGCTGTTTGAGCATCTCTGCTTTACTTGGACAGCAGGGGTGTGAATGATCCAGCACAACCTTTGAAATGATCCAAGCACCGACATCCTTCAATGTGTGTATATAAATTCTTGTAGGACAGTTTAAACCGGCTGTCGGATTGGTCTTCTCAGTCGGAGATATTTTAGATTTCCATTTTCTCTCTCTGCTACATGTAATCAGTTGATTTTTAATCTCGTTTCCCTTCCTATTTGTGCACCGAACTCTTGTAGAGAAACCTGCAGCCTTGGCGTAGTTCCTGTAAAATTTTTCAGCATCTTCAAGGGTGGTAAAGGTCATTCCAACCTTCGGAACAAGCTCGTCATCAACAACCGAGAGAGGCTACACAATACACCATGTCAGAAACTGTGAATACACCCATAGATATGATTCGAATACACCCAATCATGTCTAATATGATACACCCTTTACCGCAACAACTCAACTACAGAATGACCTTTAAAGTCATAAACTGTAAATACACAGGCTGCAGAATACACCATGTCAACAACTAAAAACACACCCAATCATGTCTGATATAATACACCTGAACAACAACAACTCAATTAAAATAACAAAAAACCAGTAAAGTTTAAATACATCCACACTTCTAGCAAAAATACACCCAAAAAAGACCTGATCTACACCCGAGCATCTGCTACAAATTCCAGATAATTAATCACAACTAATACATTGAATCGACAGATTCATGTTAACGTGTTAGTTTCACAGTCAATGTTCAGCAATTTTTCAACTACACAATGCTATACAAATTACTGAAAGAAAATTCATACTAATCTTATGTAAATCAAACCTCAGGAACTTCATTAGATTCAAATTCATAATCCACTTCGCCTGGATTCAACTGACAATCTGAGGTTGAATGATCCATTATCTTCAAAACGAGTTCAAACTTTGATTTCAGAAAACAACAAATCAAAATAGAAAACGAAGCTCGAGTTGCACAGAGAGAGGAAAGTAACATAAACGAAGAACATACCAGTGAGAAAAGGAGAGAAAAAGAACGATGGAGAAGAAGGAGGGAAGACGCGCGAGAAGAAGAACAACCAAATCTCAAAATAACGAAAACGAAGAAGGAAACAAATCTTTTAAATTTGGTAGTTAGATATACGCGGGATCTTATATAGCGCGTGTATACAACGTATGTGGAGCAGCGCGTATTTTTGTTTTATTGCTTAATGAACTTGTAAAGCATACAAGGGCTTGTATGCAGAGCTTTTCCGTTCTTATTATGATTACCACGATCGGTGCCATTATCATATCATTATCATATTATTATTATTATTAAAAGTATTTTTAATTGATGATTGATAAGTAGTTTAATAATGCATTGAATATTAATTTGATATAATTATAATGAAGATATGTTCCTAAAATAGTATAATTATGTATTATTTATTAAATATTAATTATAATATAATTATAATAAAGATATTTTTTATAAAATAATTTAGAATAGAAAAAAGTGCATTCATTTTGGAGGGAAAACGGAGTCACTAGGGATGATACCTCACCTTTATTAGTTGGGAGAAAACCCAATTTTAGTATATTAAGTAGAAGTAAGTAGATATTAATTCATTATTGGGGAGGACCAGAACAGAATAATTTTCTTAATTATGATAAATTTATATATTTTATTTTATTATTAAATTAATCCGAAAAATACCGTAGTAGAATAAAAAATAAACTTAATAAATTTATTAGAATAAATTAAATATACAAAATATAAAATCATAACATAATTTAAATAATAACAGATTTTATATATTCTAAAAATTAGTTATTAAATTAATTAATATAAAATAAAATAATTTTATTTTATATATTTTTATGTTAAAAAGTATTATTCATATATTAAAATTATCTATTAAAATTAATCACTAATATATTTGTATATAAATATATGTATGATTTAATTTATTTTTATTTATATTTTAATATATATTTTATATATAGTTGATTTTAATGTACAAATAATATAACCGTTTTATGTTATAGTTATTTTGATGATTAATTTTTGTTTTACGATTGTTAAATAATAAAATTTATACAATTGAGCTAAAAAAACAATTAATTTTATTAATGTATGGTTATATAATTAAATGCAAATGCAATTAGGTCTTAGGACTGACTTTGGTGGTAGGTAAAGGGATGTAGAAAGGGTGTGTCGCGAACAAAAACGAAACCAATCCAAAACTAGAAAATATAGCTGCTTTGGTTGGTACCTGAACCTACAACACGCCTCGACCACCCAAACACTTCCATAGCCATGGCTGCAACCTCATCATCACTCGCTTCTCATCTCTCCATTGGCCTTCGCCGCCATTCCCCCAAGCTCGATTCTCTCGGCTCTCAACCTTCTCTCTCTGCCACTCACTCCTTCTTCGACACTGTTCACTCCAACCTCCGCTTATCCTTTACTGCTTCCAAACCCTCCCGCCCCGTCGTCGCCATGGCCGGCACTGGAAAGGTTTCTTCTTTTCCCCCTTTTTCTTTTCTATCTCTATTAAACATGAAGGTTTTGTTTTGTTTTTTTTGGCAAATTTCAACTTTAGAAAAGAAAAAAAAAAGGGTTAACTTTTGTTGATTAGGTTAAACGATTGATTGTGTTTTTCTGTGGAGAATGTAATTTTCCTTAACGGGTTTGGATTGATCCGCTTGTTATAGCTGGATTAGCATAACTCAACTCACTGTGTTCTGAAACAGTTTGTGGAATAATACTAAAGTTATTATCCACTCACTCAGAAGCATTTCTACTAATTTTCTTTCTCAATGTACTGTTTTCTTTTTAGTGTTTATGTATCCGTCTTGCTACTTGTATATTGGTTATTGATATTATTCATTCCCTTTTTGTGATTCCAGTTCTTTGTTGGTGGCAATTGGAAGTGTGTAAGTGTCTATCCCTCATATTCTTTTACACTATTTATGGTTTCTTTACAGTGCTCCATGTAGGTGGTTGAATATTTCAGTCCTTGTTTTTTCTTATTTTAGCATAAGCAGCTTTTATTTTTGGCACTACAGCAATTATGGATTCTAACTACCAAATCACAACTCTCAATATATTTTCTTACACTTATAGCAGCACATTATGGAATGTAAAATCCGCAGTATAACTCACTAGGTATGTTTTGTTGAGGATATAATATTAAAATATGTAGCCTTTGCGATTTCTGTCATTTTTTTGGGTAATAAGATTTTCTTTCCCTTGAGTCTCCCTGTGGGTTTTGTTGAACTCGGTCCCTTATAACTTCCTATAACACAAGTTGATTGCACCATATAGTTTTCTGAAGTTAGCATCCTGCCCCCTTTTTTATATGAGAAACTCCTCTTCATTACAGAACTAAAGAAACACATTTTGCTTTTTTCTTTTCATGGCTTCATCACTAAGTGGAACAGTTTTGGACAGTGAAACCTATCCTTTAGACTGTTAAAATATTTCCAATGAGAAAGCAGCCTGTATTTCTCATGATACATGGTCATGTTGTGAATTTCCTGCATGCTTCAAAGGTTTTTTTTTTTAATTGCATTTTTCAGTAGTTTTTTTTTTCTGTTTTATATGCTTTCAACCACCTATAACTAAGCATGCTTTTGGTCTCATGGGTCAGTTAATCGCTATTGCAGTTGGAAACATCATCACATGATCTCATGATTCAATCAATTTGAAGTTCAGTAATAAATAGGATTGCATTTCACATTTTCTCGTTCAATACTATGTGTATACTTGTATATAATTTTTCATTACTTTTGTTGTTGTCTCTAGAATGGAACAAAAGACTCCATCAGTAAACTTGTCTCTGACTTGAACAATGCGAAATTGGAGGCTGATGTTGGTGAGATTTGGTGTTCAATCTTCAATTTTAAGTGTTTCCTGTTGTAAGCTTTAGTCAATGACAAATATATTCTTCTTTTCAACTTTGTACCATATAAATTAAGAATGGCTCAGTTACTGAAATAGAAGCCTATCCCTCCCCTCCCCTCCCCTCCCCCCCTTTTCTTTTTTTTTTCTGTTTTATTTTCCCCAGTTTTCTCTTCCTTTGATGGAACACCAAATTAGCAAAATGGCAATGAGATAATAAACGTGTATTGGAAAAATGATGTAATAACTTGGAGGCATAATTACCTAAAAACATATACGTTGATCATATTGTTTTACCAGAAGTTTTTTCTTAATTATCATTATCATTTATTTATTATTTGTTATTCTGTTTTGATAATCCCTTATAATTTTGTGAGAAGTACAGATGTTGTCGTTGCGCCTCCCTTTGTGTACATTGACCAGGTGAAAGGCTCAATTACAGATAGGATTGAAATTTCTGCACAGAATTCTTGGGTGGGAAAAGGTGGTGCTTTCACGGGAGAAATCAGGTTAGATTGGGTTTTCCCGGATGACATAGGCTCAATTAGATTGATCTTTGGATTTTTGTGTTAGTGTGATGATTATAGATGCCCTTTTATTGCTCACATTTGCCTTGCTGTCGATATTCTTATTTTCTGGTCCTTGTGTGCCGCACTGTACTTCAACATTTTAATTGTGTCACTTATTACTGTCTGACCTTTCTAGTGTGGAACAACTCAAAGACCTTGGATGCAAGTGGGTTATTCTTGGGCACTCAGAGCGAAGACATATTATTGGAGAAAAAGACGATGTAATACAAACACAGATATTTTCAGTGCCTTTATTAGTGTTTTCTTTTTTCGTTATTATTTTATTTTAAGGTATATCATGTTAATCAAAGCTTGTCAATGCCAGTTTATAGGAAAGAAAGCTGCTTATGCTTTGAGTGAGGGTCTTGGAGTGATAGCGTGCGTTGGTGAACTCTTAGAAGAGAGGGAAGCTGGGAAAACTTTCGATGTTTGTTACCAGCAATTGAAGGCTTTTGCAGGTAAATTTATGCTTCTTACGACCGATTTGAAATCCATTTTCTTTCAGGGAAAACCAAGTGTGTGGATTGGTGATTACTTCCATAAAATCAATTATGCGGGGCATTATGTACAGATGCAGTGCCTAGTTGGGACAATATTGTGATTGCGTATGAACCTGTTTGGGCCATTGGAACTGGTAAAGTGGCCACACCCCAGCAGGCTCAGGAAGTACATGTAGCTGTTCGTGATTGGCTCAAAAACAATGTTTCCGCCGAAGTTGCATCCAAAATCAGAATTATTTATGGAGGTAGTAAATCATTAACTGCTTGTTTGGTTGTCATTAAATTATTAGAAAAAGATCTTTTTTTTTTCCAACAAAAAAGTAATTTTATTTATTTTTTTAGTGTGCTTGACAAAATTTTAATAGTAAAAGTAAAAGCACTAGAAAAATAAAAAAACCATCGTATTTTAAAAGCTACAATTTATATTGTTTTTCAAAAGATCTTTTTTACTTAAAAAAAGATATTTTAACATAATAAATAAACAAAAAAGTATTTTTATATTGTTGTACTCAAATGTAATTGCTAAATGAAAAAGATATTTTTATGTGAGATATCCAAACAGGAAAATACTTTTATTTTTCTAAAAGATTTTTTGAAAAGTGATCACTTGAGAAAAGATTTTTTCCGTAAAAGCTCATCCAAAAATGTCCTAATTCTATCTTTAGTTCCTCGTTGAACTTAACCTGTTAGAGTGACTCAGAAATTTCAGAAAGTTTAAGGTTTCATGTTGTCCTTATCGGTTTTCAGGGTCTGTAAATGGGGGCAACTGTGCTGAGCTTGCAAAGCAAGAAGATATCGATGGATTTCTCGTTGGCGGTGCTTCGTTAAAGGTAACATGGTTTCTTCAAGATTTTATTGGCCATACTGGGGTTACTATGAGTTGATCAAAGAACTCCAGTGATTACTTTTTCTTACGGCCTTCGCTTGTGGTGCAGGGTCCTGAGTTTGCTACCATTGTCAATTCAGCCACTGAAAAGAAGGTCGCCGCTTGATTACTCACTGTGGTTTTGGAAATAAGAGCGCATTAAGGACAAAGACTTGATAATCTTATATATGACAATAATATGGAGTGTATTATAACAGTTTCATCCCGATCAATCTTTGTTGTAATTTTCTATGCCATAGTAGAAAAAGCATGGTCGCAGTTTTCCAATGAGCCTGTATTCTCTTGTAACGATTAGAGATAATTAAGCATTTTAAAGGGCAATAAATGTTATTCAATAAACATAGTTTATCATACATATCTATCTTAAGACTTAAGAGACCTTGGTTTATTTTGCGCATGGGATAGTCCGTATTACTATTAATACTGTATTAGATAGGAGAGTGTTTGTCATACTCAATTCATTTGTTTACCATTTATCGTCTACTGTTAGATAACATGAGAATCCTGTTGGGAGTCCAATTCAATGGTGGACGATGGAAGAGTTTATATAGTACTTTATATAAATTGAGTACACTTAATAATTATATAACTCTTTTGTTGGCATTGGTTTAGATTTGGGAATGTGGCAGGTTCTAATTTTTGGTATTTAAATTGCCCTTGATTGTTGTTTACCTGCTTTGCTTTCTACACTGAGTATTATGTTATTCTTGGTTTGACTAGTAATCCAATTCATAGTCTGGGCGAAAATTATTGGTATTGTTGAGGCGATACGTCTTTTTTTAGTGTACGTGGATTCAATTTCACCGATAATGAAAAGGTTGATTTCAACTTTCAAGTTTAAATGTTTAATTGGGATCACTGTCGTCATTATAAGAAATGTTAACGGTGCGGTTCTCGATGTGATTTCTTTAAAGGTCTTTTTTGGACCGTAGAATTTTATTGATAAGAAAATGAAGGCTTAGCCTTTTAGATGCCTAGGTTTATCCTTACAAAGCACAGCTTTTAAATTAAAGAGTGAATACTAATTGTCAGGGACTGATTTGGGTTTTATTCTAAATTTAAACCAACTATTTAAGCAATGAAAAATTAACCTACACAAGATTAAATTTTTATGGTTAGATGGATTGGACATCTTCAATCCTAAATATTAAAATATTTTATACATATAATAAACTCAAACACACAATACTTAAGAGTCTTTATCTATTATTTGGCCTTGCCAAATTTCAAACTGCGATGTAGCATATTAAAAATCATCATGATTATTATTTGAATTAAGTCTTCGTTGCAGATTAAATCATTTCTGTTCATACCTACCCCAAAATAAAGCCAGGCTCGAAAAGAATAAGAGCTCACCTGATAAAAGTGGCCTCTTCTACTCCTGCCGAACACGACAAAGGTAATTCAACCCTACTTATCTGAATAAGTAACTACCTCTTAAGATATCTCCTGCTTATCTGGAAGAGATATCTTAACAACTTCCTTAACAAAAGGGAACAGTTATCCACCATCAAAGGTAGAACTACTCTAAAAAGTGGTTATCAACTCTACTATAAATACACTGACACCCTCAGGTATATTCAAGACACAATATACTAAAAACCTACTAAAACACTTGCTAATTTAAGCATCGAAGTCCCTTGCAGGTACCACCCCCACCTCTTCTCAAACAATTCGGACGGATTCATCCTTCTTGGAGAAGACGTCGGACAGATCATCTAAAGGCATTTGGACCTCACGTTTAAGCCCAAAGCAACCCAATTTCAGATAACCTTAGAAACATTGACATCGTTGCCGGGGGACCTAGAAGTCCACACCTACATATGGCGGACAATCAATTTGAGGACGGTCATACGGCATCCGAATCGGAACAAGAGCCTCAGAACGATGACCGAGCACTTGCATTACCTCCACCACGGGAAAAAACAAGTGCCCCCCACAGGGAAGGAACGTTAAGAAACCCCCATCCACGACGAATTCACTCGGAAGTCCACCCACCTGAAGACGAAGAACTTTCTCATCCAACAGAAATATTAGGAATGGAACATGGGCATCACGACTGATTGGAATAGCTGGAGTAGGAGGATGAACGACAACGAGAGGCAGAAAGAGTATTATAAAAAGAAGTACGGCAACGAAGAGAGTTGGAAGACAAGCTTTCGAAGTTAGAGGCCGACCTTCAAAGTCGGAACAATCGGGTGAATTAGGAAGAAAATCCTCTAGGAGAGGAGGATCCGTTCATTGAAGAGATAATGCGAGTCAAGGTTCCCAGAAACTTCAAAACCCCTGACATGGACCTCTATAACGGAATGACCGATTCGAGACATCACCTTAGTAATTTCAAAAGCCGGATGTACTTAGCTGATGCATATGATGCGTCTTATTACAAGGCCTTCCTGACAACGTGATAAACTGCTATTTTACGGTTTATCTTCTGCTTAATTGAGTGGATTTTATCCACTATTCTCACACTTATTCATAGAATTCACATGTTTTACATTTTCCTTCCGAATTTTGTGCTGTGATTGAAAACATATTTCTTTGGCCTTAAAATTGCTAATTATTAATCCTCTCTTATTATCATTCGATGCTGTGATATGTGTGTTAAGTGTTTTCAGAGTTTATAGGGCAGGAATGGCTTAGAGGGTGGAAAGGAAGCATGCAAAAGACACAAAAGTGGAAGGAATACAAGAAACTGAAGGAATTGCTAAGCTGTCCAGCCTGACCTCTTCGTACGTAACTGACCATAACTTGAGCTACAGAGATTTAAATGAGGCGGTTCCAGTTGCGTTGGAAAGCTAACATCTGGGGCTTCGAAATGATATATAATTTGGTATAGTTTCCCTGAAGATAGGCGACGCGCATGCGTGCATCACGCGCACGCGTGCATCTACGAAAATTCAGCGTATCAGAATTCGCCCCCAGCGATTTTTGGGCTCTTTTTAACCCAGTTCTCGGCCCAGAAAACACAGATTAGAGGCTGCAGAGTGGAGGAATGAGGGGACACTTCTCGTTATTCACAATTTAGGTTTTAGATGTAGTTTTATAGAGAGAGAGGCTCTCTCCTCTCTCTAGGTTTTAGGATTCCTAGTTTTTGTGCTTTTTGAGTTGGATATTGAGAAGAGTTACTAGCTCCGTTAAAGTCTTTATCATTCTAGTTTGTTTCATATTCCTTTACTCTTTTTATTCCCCATTTACTTTGTTTAGAGTTATATGGATACCTTCGATTTTGGAATTAATTAATGCAAAGATACTTTTCTATTTAATTTCATTATTTCTTGATTATTTTCAGTTGAGTCTAATTATCATGTCTTCTTTCTACTCCTTTTACATGTATGCGAAATTGGCATCCATGTCAATGGAGTAGGCTTCCAACTTAGCTTTGGAGTTGATTAATATTTGGAGACCCTTGAGTTGGAAGACTCAAGAGTTAAATTGTAATTGGAAGTTGTTAGCTGGCTCTCTGGCCACTAACGCTAATCCTTCCCAAGGGAGAGGATTAGGACTTGTGAATAGAAGTTGGCTCCCTGATAAACCCCATTTGTAGGGTTTATCTTGTGTTGAATTCAGAGCATTTTGTTAACCTTTCCTCACATTTATTAAATGGATTAGCGTAGTTTTGTGATTGTCTCCATATTTGTGCTTAAGTGCAAAAATATGCTTTTTAGGTCATTAATTTGATAGTTTTAATCTCCCTTTGATTCCACTAGATGCCTTGATGTGTTTGTTAGTAATTTCAGATTGAAAAGGGCTAGGAATGGATCAAAAGAGTGAAGAAAAAGCATGCAAAGTGGAGAAATCATGAAAAACCAAAGATTTGGAAAACGCCTATGGACGCGCGCACGCGCACACCGTGCGCTCAAGCGTGGATTGCGAAAAGCTCCATGGACGCGTACGCACACCGTGCACGTACGCGCCGAAGGCTGCACGTGATTCTTTTAGTCAAACTCGTGCCTGGCGATTTTGGAGGGTTTCTGGCCCCATTTGGAGCTGAGTTTTTGGCGGGAAAAGATAAAAGGAACCAAGGATTGAGGGGGAAGGATCACTTCACACATTACACTTTAGATCTAGCTTTAGTTTAGTTTTCTAGAGAGAGAAGCTATCTCTTCTCTCTAGAATTAGGATTAGGTTTAGGTTAATCTCTCTTCTTAGATCTAGGTTTTAATCTTTGCTTTCATCTACTTCTACCTTTCAATTCTATGTTTCTATATCTTGTTCTTTCATTCTCTTGTTGTAATTTCTTCTATTTTGTTTCTATACTTTGTTGTTGATGCACTCTTCCTTCTTCTATTTTCCTTTAATACAATTTGAGGTAATTCATGTAGATCTTGTTTTCTTTGATTATTGTTGTTAATTCTTTGCAATTAGTTATTGTCAGAATTCATTCTTGTTATTGAATTACTATGCTTTTCTTTTGTGCCTTCCAAGTGTTTGTTGAAATGCTTGAGAAGATGTTAGAGTAGAATTTAGTGCTCTTGGCTTGGGAAGGTAACTTGGGAACTCTTGAGTTACTAATGTCCAAGTAATTGATAGTTGATAGCCATTAACTCTAATTCTCACTAATTCAATTAGTGGAGAGCTAGGACTTATGGACTTGGATTGGTATAGCTCACTTGACTTTCCTTTACTATCAGTTAGGGGATGACTTAGTGAGATTGATCCTTGCAATTATCATGTTGTGGTTAGTGATAAGGATAGAGATCCTTGACCACCAAACCATGCCAAGACCGTTTTATCATTTCATTTTAATTGTCATTTACTTTTCTTGTTTCCTAATCAAAACCCCAAAATATACAAACCCTTAACCAATAATAAAAACACTACCCTGCAATTCCTTTGAGAGACCACCCGAGGTTTAAATACTTTGGTTTATAATTTTAGGGGTTTGTACTTGTGACAAACAAATTTTTTGTATGAAAAGGATTATTGTTGGTTTAGAAACTATACTTTACAACGAGACTTCATTAGTGAATTTCTAAACTGTCCAAAAAATCCATTCATCAAAATGGCGCCGTTGCCGGGGACTTGCAATGGTGTTATGTTATTGGTTATTGTATATATGTGAATATTGTGAATAGCTTGTCTTTTACTTGTTTACTAGTTTTTGTTAGTTTTATTTTTCTTTTCCACCATGAATTCTCACTTTGGCTATGAGTTTGGTTCTCACTATGTTGTAGGAAATGTGGAGTTTAATGACAACATGTACCAAGGATGGAACACTTCAAGATGGGAGGAGTCTCAAGGAATTGATCACTCCTATTGGCAACAACCTCTGGATACTTATAGGTATAATTCATATCCTAGTGCATGCCAACTCAATCACTATGGTGACTCTTTTTGTGATAATCAAGTACCACTACCATATGCTTATGAACCTTATCCTCAACATGACTATCAATCATACTCACAAGCCCATTTTTACCAAGCACCTTCTTGTGACCCATATCCATCATATGACCAATCATCCATACCACATCCTTGTGACCATCATGAGCAAGAACCTTTAGAACCACCATGACCTTACCATGATTACCACCAAGAACCACCTCAATGCATACCATCTCTATACCCTTATCAAGAAGAACTGCCTTCCCACTATGAACCCTTTCTCCAAAATAATGAACTTTCCTATCCACCCCAAGTCCCAATAGATGATTTTTTCACCTTGCTACTTCAAGGACAAGCAGATATGCAATGGAACACCCTAGAGTTTGTGACTAACTTGACAAAGGTAGTGCATACTTTAGCCTACCAATGCTTGAACACTCAAGGTGCTTCCGTGGCTACATGTGAGAAATCGAAAGATGAGCAAACCATGAAAGAGAGATTGGAAAATCCAGTGAAGAAGGAAGAGTTAAGCTTTGTATTGGAACAATTGGAGAAGCCTAGGGTCATTGAAGAAAAGGAAGAAGTGGTTGAAGATCTAGGAGATGCAGAACCACTATGGAGATCTCAACAACCTCTGGAGCATATAAAGATTGAAGAATATGAAGATGTTGATCAAGAGATGGATTCAATCATAAATGATTTCTTATCAATAATTGAATCCTCTCCCATGGGGCGTGCAATTGACGCTATTGAAGACAACTCAACACCAAATGATGTTGGTGATCTCATTGAAGACTCTTCCATAAAAGGTGAAGTTGATATGGAAGTAGATTTCACACAACCTCCTAAGTTTGACTTGATTGATGATGAGGAGGAATTGGAAGAAGTCAACAAGCAAGAAGAAGATGAAAGAAGTTATCAAGAGGTGGAAATACCCAAAAAAGAGCATAAGGAAGTCGACCTTGCATTGTCTAAGTGTGGGGAGGTTTCCCTCCCTAAATCACCATCCAACACAATATTCAAGTGGGTAAAACTCTTACCCTTAAGCTCCACTTTCTCACTTGAATATGGCTTGATTGAAACGGATAGAAAACTTAGAGCTCTTTGTAGAACTAAGAGTAAGAAGGAGTTGTGTAGTGGTTGGAAGTTGGGAATTAGGCTCATTGAGGTCAAAGCTTCAAAGCATAGGGACCATGATTGGAGGAAAGCTACTTCACGTGGGTCTAGGAAGAAGACTTGGTGCACTAAAGAGAATTTAATTTGTCAACCACCCGAACGGAAAATTCATGAAGATCAACTAGAAGGCGGGTGCGAAAATAAGATATGGGATCCCGGATCGAAGCATGAAGATGATGCGTGAGCATCTTTCCTATCTTTTCCTAAGTGAATTTGCATCTAATTTGTTGAGTTTAATTAAGAATTAATTATATTTTAACCACTATGGAAGCTATTTTGAGTTTTGTGCAATTTTATTTATTTTAGGTAGCATTCGGATGGATTTGATGAAGTTTCTGCAGAGAAAGAGAAGAAACGAAGGAGATGACCAGCGAATACCGACGCGGACGCATGGCTCACGCGACCGCACGGAATGGAGGAGATCGCAATAACGCGATCGCGTGCCTGACGCGAACGCATGGACTGGAATCTGCACAAATGACGCGAACGCGTGGACGACGCGGATGCGTCACATGTGCCACGTGCAGAAAAATGCAGAAAATGCTGGGGGCAATTTCTGGGCTGTTTTGACCCAGTTTTCAGCCCAGAAAATACAGATTAGAAGCTGCAGAATGGACAAAACAAGTGGTTCCCATCCATCCCTTAAAGACTTGATTATTTAAATTAATTCAAATTTAAATTCAAATCTGAAGTTAGGAAAAGATATTATTTTAATTTTTAGTTTTAGATATTAGATTTTAAATTTATTAGGATTAGTTATAAAAAAGGGAAAAACTTTCCTTCCTTGGTAGAGAGGTCCTGGGGAGATTCCACCTCATCCCATCAGGGGAACATAATTGACAATCCTAATTTTCTCTCTTTTCTATGAGCAACTAAACCTCCACTGTTAAGGTTAGGAGGTCTGTCTATTTGTATGGATTGATTTTATTGCTTTTTCTATTTTAATTTTTGTATGGATTTATAATTTAAGAATTGTTTTCGCTCCTTATTTTATGAATTTGGGTGGAACGGAAGTATGACCCTCTTTCTATTTGAGTTCTTGCAAAACTTGGAAAAACTCTTTACTTGAACAACAGCTTGAAAACAATTTCTCCTAAATTTTAATTATTTGGATTTAACGGGATACATGACATATAATCATTTTATTTTTGGGTAATTAGAGTTTTTGTGGCATATAAACTAGAAATTGATTATCACCCTCTAATTGGAATTAATTGACCAAATAATTGGCTGTTGATGAATTTTAGAGGAGACTAGGAAGGTCTAAGGAATTAGGGTCTAGTCACATATAGTTTGCCATAAATTAAATCCTACATGATTAAAATAGTTAGTAAGAAAAATTAATCAGGAAAAATAGATAACTCTGAAACCTTAACTATTTTCTCCATATTTTCTTCCCAATTTATTTACTTTACTATTTTAATTTCTGCACGATTGAATATTCAAATACTCTTTTCTGTTTGTCTAACTAATCCTATCAAATACTATTGTTGCTTAATCCATCAATCCTCGTGGGATCGACCCTTACTCACGTAAGGTATTACTTGGTACGACCCGGTGCACTTGCCGGTTAGTAAGTGTGGTTGTAAATATCGCATCAAGTTTTTGGCGCCGTTGCCGGGGATTGATTGTGATTAACAACTATTAGTTGTTTGATTGTTTAGATTAGGCGTTTTAATTTTAATTTTATTTAAATATTATTTTATTATTTTTCGAAAAAAAATTCCTTTGTTTCCTTTTTTTCCCATTCCCGTGTCCCCCTTTGCATTAATTTTTTTCTTTTGATTTTTCAAAAAAAAAAAAAGAAATAAAAACTTACGGCTTTGAATTTTTATTCTTTTCTTTTTATTTCTTATTTTTCGTTTTTGTTTTCTTCAAATTTTTTTTATATTCTATTAATTTTGTTTTATTTTTATCTTTAATTTTCAAAAAAAAAAATAGTATTAATAAATTATTTTTCTTAATTTCTGAAATTAAGTTTGGTGTTTCCTAGTTAATTTTAATTTTTTTCTTTTTAATTTTTAGAATTCTGTTCTTTCTTCTTTGCTTTTCTGTTTACCACATGGTGCGTTTAATCCTTTTTGGTGTTATGTGCTAAGGAAGAATAATGGAGAGAGATCATATGGGTTACTACTCACACCCGAGTAGTGATTCATATCCTTATGAATGGGGAAACTACCCAAATTTTGGTTGGCAAGGTCAAAACCAAAGAAACCTCAGTGCTCCATGTTCCAACTATCAAGAGCCACCACCTCCATATTCATATCAAGAATCACCACCTCTCTATCCGTATCATGAACCATCATCTTTCTACCCATATCAAGAGCCACTATCTCTCTATCCATACCAAGAACCATCCTCTTTTTACACTTATCAAGAACCATCACCTCTTTCTTATTCATCTCAAATACCATCAGATCTTGAGCTTCTCATGAAAGAATGCTTACATGATATAAAGACAAGTGTCAAAAATATAGAGAAGCATATGCAGTCGATTATCAAGTACCAGGAAGAGGAACAAGCAAATTCCTTCCCAAAAGATACAATGCAAGATCCTATGGAAGAAAGTGAGGAAATCAATCAAAGGAGTTTATACTCCAGTGCATTAGAGAACTTTCCATCCTCACACATGGAAGAAGAGGAAGATGCAAAAACAAAGGAGGAAGATGCACCCAAAAAGGAGGAAGATACACAACCTCCCATGCCCTTAGTAAGCAATGAAGAAGAAATTGAATTAAAAGAAAGCTACCAAGAAGAAGAGGTTGAAATTGAGGAAGCTTGCAAGGAGGTGGTAGAATTCAAAGTAGAACACAAGGGAGTAGAGCTTGCAAGACCTCTTCCAAAGCCATCACCATCCAATACAACATTCAAGTGGGTAAAATTCCTATCTTTAATCCTTGCTTTCCCACTTGAATATGGGCTACTGGAGACAGATGGTCAACTTAGAGCTCTTTGTGGTATTAAGAGTAAGAGGAAGATGGTTAGTGGTAAGAGTTGTCAAGCAAGGTTCAATATGGTTGCATGCTCCAAATTGAAGTGCAAGAATTGGTGTAGAGCTAATCTGAATGGGTCTAGAAGGTTGTTTGGATGTCTCTATGAGAATTCAGATCGCTTGCCACCCGGTGGGAACAATGGTGATCCACAAGAAGACGGGTGTAAAAGCAAGGTTTGGGACCCTGAAATTCATTCCCACAATCAACACTCTTGGGGCCTTGTCACTTGCTTCAACTTGCTCAAAGGCTTTATGCGCCTAGTTTGGGATCCCGGTAGCCATTGGAATTACAAACATTGGTGGAGATTCCTGGATCAGTACAAGCATAAGCCACCATGACAAGAAAGCTCACAACATGTCCAACTTAAGGACTTTAACTAAAATTGCTTGGTGGGAGACAACCCACCGTGGTATGATCGTTCTTTTTCATCCTTAAATGTTTTTCGTAATAGTAGTTTTCTTACTTAGTTGATTTTTATTAAGTCCTTACTAATTTTCTGATCATGCAGCCATTTTATCACAGGAGCCGAACACTTCAAGCTAAAAAAAAAAAAAAAAACACACGACGCGTACGCGTCATTTAGGGGTGCAAGAAAAATAAAAAGTTACAGAGAGTTGCGCGGGAGTGGCGCCAGAATGAAGTTTTTCGCACAAACAAGCCCACGCGGACGCGTGGCCCACGTGTTCACGTCGTTTGTGATTTTCGTCATTCACGCGGTCGCGTCACCGACGCGATCGCGTGACCTGCAAATTCGACGTAAAAGAGCATTTGGGTAGAGAGTTGTGCCAGCTTGGGGCAAGAAGTGTGCTAAAAGCACAAATTTGGTCACGCGGACGCATGACTGACGCGTTCGCGTCAGTTGCATATATGGCCATTGGTGCACGAATTATGAATCACACTTTTCACAACTCGTACCACTAACCAGCAAGTGCACTGGGTCGTCCAAGTAATACCTTACGTGAGTAAGGGTCGAATCTCACGGAGATTGTTGGTTTGAAGCAATCTATGGTTATCTTGTAAATCTTAGTCAGGAAGTCAATTACGTTTATCAGTTGAATTGCAAATAAACAATAGAGCATGGATTAAAGGTTACTTGTTATGCAGTAATGGAGAATATGTTGGAGTTTTGGAGATGCTTTGCCTTCTGAATCTCTACTTTCCTCTGTCTTCTTGTTCACGCACGCATGTCCTCCTATGGCAAGCTGTGTGTTGGTGGATCACCGTTGTCAATGGCTACCTTCCATCCTCCCAGTGAAAACTACGCTCACGCGCTCTGTCACAGCACGGCTAATCACTGGTTGGTTCTCGATCCGGTTGGAATAGGATTCACTATCCTTTTGCGTCTGTCACTAACGCCCAGCCTTCAGGAGTTTGAAGCTCGTCACAGTCATTCAATCCTTGAATCCTACTCGGAATACCACAAACAAGGTTTAGACTTTCCGGATTCTTATGAATACCGCCATCAGTTCTAGCTTATACCATGGAGATTCTGATTAAGGAATCTAAGAGATACTCATTCAATCGTATATAGAACGGAGGTGGTTGTCAGGCACACGTTCATGATTTGAGGAAGGTGATGAGTGTCACAGATCATCACCTCCATCACAGTTAAGCGCGAATGAACATCTTAGATAGGAACAAGCGTGTTTGAATGGAAAATAGAAATACTTGCATTAATTCATCGAGACACAGCAGAGCTCCTCACCCCCAACAATGGGGTTTAGAGACTCATGCCGTCAGAGAATACAAAGTTTAGATCTAAAAATGTCATGAGATCCAAAATAAGTCTCTAAAAGTTGTTTAAATACTAAACTAGTAGCCTAGGGTTACAAAATATGAGTAGACTATGATGGATGATGCAGAGATCCACTTCTGGGGCCCACTTGGTGTGTGCTGGGCTGAGACTTAAGCAATTCACGTGCAGAGGCCATTTGTGGAGTTGAACGCCAGTTTTTATGCCAGTTTGGGCGTTCAACTCCAGCTTTTGATCCTTTTCTGGCGCTGGACGCCAGAATTGGGCAGAGAACTGGCGTTGAACGCCAGTTTACGTCGTCTATCCTTGTGCAAAGTATGGACTATTATATATTGCTGGAAAGCTCTGGATGTATACTTTCCAACGCAATTGGAAGCATGCCATTTAGAGTTCTGTAGCTCCAGAAAATCCACTTTGAGTGCAGGGAGGTCAGAATCCAACAGCATCAGCAGTCCTTTTTCAGCCTGAATCAGATTTTTGCTCAGCTCCTTCAATTTCAGCCAGAAAAATACCTGAAATTACATAAAAATACACAACTCATAGTAAAGTCCAGAAATATGAATTTTTCCTAAAAACTAATAAAAATAGACTAAAAACTAACTAAAACATACTCAAAACTATATGAAATTATCCCCAAAAAGCGTATAAAATATCCGCTCATCACAACACCAAACTTAAACTGTTGCTTGTCCTCAAGCAACTAGACAAATAAAATAGAAGACTAACAGGTTGAGAAGCAATAATATCTCAGAGCTTTTTGCATGAAGCTCAGATTCTAATTAGATGAGCGGGGCTAGTAGCTTTTTGCTTCCGAACAGTTTTGGCATCTCACTTTATCCATTGAAGCTCAGAGTGATTGGCATCTATAGGAACTCAGAATTCAGATAGTGCTATTGATTCTCCTAGTTCAGTGTGATGATTCTTGAACACAGCTTCTTTATGAGTCTTGGCTGTGGCCCTAAGCACTTTGTTTTCCAGTATTACCACCGGATACATAAATGCCACAGACACATAACTGGGTGAACCTTTTCAGATTGTGACTCAGCTTTGCTAAAGTCCCCAATTAGAGGTGTCCAGAGTTCTTAAGCACACTCTTCTTTTTGCTTTGGACCTTGACTTTAACCGCCCAGTCTCAAGTTTTCACTTGACACCTTCACGCCACAAGCACATGGTTAGGGACAGCTTAGTTTAGCCGCTTAGACCAGGATTTTATTCCTTTAGGCCCTCCTATCCACTGATGCTCAAAGCCTTGGGATCCTTTTTATTTGCCCTTTCCTTTTGGTTTTAAGGGTTATTGGCTGTTTGCTCTTGCCTCTTGGTTTTAAGAGCTTTTGGCTTTTTCTGCTTGCTTTTTCTTTTTCTTTCTATTTTTTTTTCTGCAAGCTTTGTTCTTTGCTGCTTTTTCTTGCTTCAAGAATCATTTTTATGATTTTTCAGATTATCAATAACATGTCTCATGTTCATCATTCTTTCAAGAGCCAACATATTTAACAGTCTTAAACAACAAATTCAAAAGACATATGCACTGTTCAAGCATTCATTCAGAAGACAGAAAGCGTTACCACCACATGTTACTAATTAGAATTTTTCTTATTAAAAACTCGAAATTTTATTGCCTCCTATTCAAAAGATCTACTATTTTATTCATGTTTGCTGATGATGAGAAAAATAGACTATAACTTAATTGGGGATAAAATCAAACTAGACACTAATTACTACTAATGATCATGTAATGAAGACACAAACATAGATAAGCACTTAACATAGAGAAAACGAAAAACAGAGAGAGTAAGAACAAGGAACGAGTCCACCTTAGTGATGATGGCATTTCCTTCTTGAGGCACCAATGATGTTCTTGAGCTCTTTTATGTCTCTTCCTTGCCTTTGTGGCTTGATTCCTAGTGATTTTTGGTATTTCTATCCTCAGTTGCTTCCAATAATTATGTGGAGGGAAGTGCATCCCCTGAGGTATCTCTTGATTTGCAGCCACATGTTCTACCACTGAGCTATAGATCCTTCACATAATTGTTTTACCACACCAAACTTAGAATGTTGCTCGCCCTCGAGCAAAAGAAGAGGGAATAGATAAAGAAGAAGATGTGGAAAGAAAAAACTAGGATTATGAGGAGGGAAGGTGGGGATCCTGTGGGGTCCACAGATCTTGAAATGATCCTGTGAGGTCCACAGATCTTGAGGTGTCAAGGCATTTACATCCCTGCACCAATTTGGGCATGCAAAATGCCCTTGCACACAACTCTGGGCGTTCAGCGCCAGGTTGGTGCCCATTTTGGGCGTTCAACGCCCATTTACTAGCCATTTCTGGCGTTGAACGCCAGAACCATGCTTGTTCTGGGCGTTCAGCGCCAGAACCATGCTCTGTTCTGGCGTTGAACGCCAGACAGGTGATTCCTCCAGGGTGTGATTTTTCTTCTGCTGTTTTTGATTCCGTTTTCAATTTTTAATATTTATTTTGTGACTCCACATGATCATGAACCTAATAAAACATGAAAAACCATGAAAGAAAATAAAAATTGGGTTGCCTCCCAACAAGCGCTTCTTTAATGTCCTTAGTTGGACCTTGCTGAGCTTTTAATCCAGCTTCAGCCTTGAGCATTCTTGCTCAATGTTGCCTTCTAGATAATGCTTGATTCTCTGTCCATTGACAATGAACTTCTTATCAGAATCAATATCTTGAAGCTCCACATAACCATATGGTGATACACTTGTAATCACGTATGGTCCCCTCCACCGGGATTTCAGTTTCCCGGGGAATAGCCTGAGTCTAGAGTTAAACAACAGAACCTTCTGTCCTGGTTCAAAGATTCTAGATGACAGCTTTCTGTCATGCCACTTTTTTGATTTTTCTTTATATAGCTTGGCATTTTCGAAAGCTGTGAATCTGAACTCCTCTAGCTCATTTAGCTGGAGCAATCTTTTTTCTCCTGCTAATTTGGCATCAAAGTTTAGGAATCTGGTTGCCCAGTAGGCCTTATGTTCCAGTTCCACGGGCAGGTGACATGCCTTACCATACACCAGTTGGTATGGAGAGGTCCCTACAGGGGTCTTGAATGCTGTTCTGTAAGCCCACAGAGCATCATCCAAGCTCCTTGCCCAATCCTTCCTACGGGTATTTACTGTCCGTTCCAGGATTCTCTTTAATTCTCTGTTAGCGACTTCAGCCTGCCCATTGGTTTGTGGATGATATGGAGTGGCCACCTTGTGGCGAATTCCATACCGAACCATGGCAGAGTAAAGCTGTTTATTGCAGAAGTGAGTGCCCCCATCACTGATTAGTACTCTAGGGACACCAAACCTGCTAAAAATATGTTTCTGGAGGAACTTCAGCACTGTTTAGTATCATTGGTGGGTGTGGCAATAGCCTCAACCCATTTTGATACATAGTCAACTGCCACCAGAATATAAGTGTTTGAGTATGATGGTGGGAAAGGTCCCATGAAGTCAATTCCCCATACGTCAAACAACTCAATTTCCAAGATTCCTTGTTGAGGCATGGCGTAACCATGAGGCAGATTACCAGCTCTTTGGCAACTGTCACAATTACGTACAAACTCTCGGGAATCTTTATAGAGTGTGGGCCAATAGAAGCCACATTGGAGGACCTTGGTGGCTGTTCGCTCACCTCCGAAATGGCCTCCATATTGAGATCCGTGGCAATGCCACAGGATCCTCTGTGCTTCTTCTCTAGGCACACACCTACGGATAATTCCGTCTGCACATCTCTTAAAGAGATAAGGTTCATCCCACAAGTAGTACTTTGCATCAGTAATTAATTTCTTCTTTTGTGTCCTGTTGTACTCCTTGGGTATGAACCTTGCAGCTTTATAGTTTGCAATATCGGCAAACCATGGTGCTTCCTGAATGGCGAATAAATGCTCATCAGGAAACGTTTCAGAGATCTCAAGAGAAGGGAGGGGCGTCTCTTCCACTGGCTCTATCCGGGACAGATGATCAGCCACTTGGTTCTCTGTCCCTTTTCTGTCTCTTATTTCTATATCAAACTCTTGCAGAAGCAATACCCATCTGATGAGCCTGGGTTTTGAATCCTGCTTTGTGAGTAGATATTTAAGAGTAGCATGGTCAGTATACACAATCACTTTTGATCCTACTAAGTATGATCTGAACTTGTCAATGGCGTAAACCACTGCAAGTAGTTCTTTTTCTGTGGTTGTGTAATTTTTCTGGGCATCATTTAGAACGCGACTGGCATAATAAATGACATGCAGAAGCTTGTCATGCCTCTGTCCCAATACTGCACCAATGGCATGATCACTGGCATCACACATTAGCTCAAATGGTAATGTCCAATCTGGTGCAGAAATGACTGGTGCTGTGACCAGCTTAGCTTTCAGCGTTTCAAACGCCTGCAGGCACTTTGTGTCAAACACAAATGGCGTGTCAGCAGCTAGCAGATTGCTTAGAGGTTTTGCGATTTTTGAAAAATCCTTTATAAACCTCCTATAGAATCCTGCATGCCCCAGAAAGCTTCTGATTGCCTTAACATTGGCAGGTGGTGGTAATTTTTCTATTACCTCTATTTTTGCTTGATCCACCTCTATTCCCTTGTTTGAGATTTTATGCCCAAGAACAATTCCTTCAGTCACCATGAAGTGACACTTTTCCCAGTTTAAAACTAGGTTGGTCTCTTGGCATCTTTTCAGAACAAGTTTCAGGTGATCAAGACAGGAGCTGAATGAGTCTCCATATACTGAGAAGTCATCCATGAAGACTTCCAGAAATTTTTCCACCATGTCAGAGAAAATAGAGAGCATGCATCTCTGGAAGGTTGCAGGCGCATTACATAGCCCAAATGGCATCCTTCTATAAGCAAACACTCCAGATGGACATGTGAATGCTGTTTTCTCTTGATCCTGGGGATCCACTGCAATCTGGTTGTAGCCTGAGTAGCCATCCAGAAAGCAGTAATAATCATGACCTGCTAGTCTTTCTAGCATCTGGCCTATGAATGGTAAAGGAAAATGATCCTTTCTGGTGGCTGTATTGAGCCTTCTGTAGTCAATACACATGCGCCACCCTGTAACTGTTCTTGTAGGAACCAGTTCATTTTTTTCATTATGAATCACTGTCATGCCTCCCTTTTTTGGGACGACTTGGACAGGGCTCACCCAGGGGCTATCAGAAATAATCCCAGCCTCTAGTAACTTGGTGACCTCTTTCTGCACCACTTCCTTCATGGCTGGATTTAGCCGCCTCTGTGGTTGAACCACTGGTTTGGCATTGTCCTCCAATAGGATTTTGTGCATGCATCTAACTGGGCTTATGCCCTTAAGGTCACCTATGGACCACCCAAGAGCTGTCTTGTGTGTCCTTAGCACTTGAATAAGTGCTTCCTCTTTCTGTGAATTTAAAGCAGAGCTTATGATCACTGGAAAAGTGTCACCTTCTCCCAGAAATGCATATTTCAAGGATGGTGGTAGTGGCTTGAGCTCGGGTTTAGGGGGTTTTTCCTCTTTCAGAAGAAAGTTCAGAGGCTCTTTCATGTCCCCTGAATCCTCCAAATCAGGCTGAACATCTTTAAAGATGTGTTCCAACTCTGATTCGAGACTCTCAGCCATGTTGATCTCTTCTACCAAAGAGTCAATGAGATCAACTTTCATGCAGTCTGTTGATGTGTCTGGATGCTGCATGGCTTTGACAGCGTTCAACTTGAATTCATCATCGTTGACTCTCAGGGTTATTTCCCCCTATTGGACGTCAATGAGGGATCGTCCAGTTGCTAGGAAGGGTCTTCCTAGGATGAGAGTAGCACTCTTGTGCTCCTCCATCTCCAGCACAACAAAGTCAGTGGGAAAGGCGAATGGCCCAACTCTGACAATCATGTCCTCAATCACGCCTGATGGATATTTAGTGGAACCATCAGCAAGTTGGAGACATATCCGGGTTGGTTTAACTCCTTCAGTTAAGCCAAGCTTCCTGATAGTGGATGCAGGTATTAGGTTGATGCTTGCCCCAAGATCGCATAAAGCTGTCTTGGTGCAATTACCTTCTAATATGCATGGTATCAGAAAACTCCCAGGGTCTTTAAGCTTTTCAGGAAAGCTCTCTAGAATGACTGCACTGCATTCTTCAGTGAGGAGAACTCTTTCTGTTTCTCTCCAATCCTTTTTATGACTCAAGATCTCTTTCATGAACTTGGCATAAGAAGGTATTTGCTCAAGTGCCTCTGCAAATGGAATCTTTATTTCAAGAGTCCTGAGGTAATCTACAAAGCGAGCAAATTGCTTATCCTGCTCCTCTTTCCGGAGTTTTTGAGGATATGGTATCTTGGCTTTATATTCTTCAACCTTAGTGGTTAAAGAAGCCTTTTTAGAGGGGTTGTTATCAGCACTTGTGTGTGTCTGATCCCTCATTGGCAATTGAGTGCCAGAGTCAGAAGCTGGAGTGAAACTGGACGCCAGCTCCTTGTCTGCTTCTGGCGTCTGAACGCCAGAACTGTGCCCATTTTGGACGTTCAACGCTGGATTCTGCACTATTTGGGCGTTCAACGCCAGATTCTTGCCCATTTCTGGCGTTGAACGCCAATCCTGCTTTGTTTCTGGCGTTGAACGCCAGTTTTGGGCATGGTCTGGGCGTTCAGCGCCAGCCTTCCACCAATTCTCTGTCGTTTTAGCGCCAGACTTATTTTTCCCTGGGCTCTTACTGTCCTCAGGTGAATCTTTGGTGGGTTGCTCATTTCTTGACTTTTTGATGCCTTGAAGTGGGGTATTTAATGTTTTCCCACTTCTTAATTGAACTGCTTGGCATTCTTCTGTTATTTGCCTTGACAGCTGCTGCTTTGTTTGCTTAAACTGTTCTTCCATATGTATATTAGCCATCCTTGTCTCTTGTAATCTATCTTTGAATTCGGCTAACTGCCTTGTTAGGAAGTCCAATTGCTGATTGAATTCAGCAGCTTGTTCTACAGGACTGAGTTCAGCAGTTACTGTTTTAACCTCTTCATTCATGGAAGGGTTGCTGCTTAGGTACAGATGCTGATTCCTGGCAACTATATCAATGAGCTCTTGAGCCTCTTCAATTGTCTTTCTCATGTGGATAGATCCACCAGCTGAGTAATCTAGAGATATCTGAGCTCCTTCTGCAAGCCCATAGTAGAAGATGTCTAACTGAACCCACTCTGAAAACATTTCAGAGGGGCATTTTCGTAGCATCTCTCTGTATCTCTCCCAGGCATCATAAAGAGATTCATTATCTCCTTGTTTAAAGCCTTGGATGTCCAGCCTTAGCTGTGTCATCCGCTTTGGGGGAAAGTATTGATTCAGGAATTTTTCTGTTAGCTGCTTCCATGTCCTTATGCTGGCCTTAGGTTGGTTATTCAACCACCTCTTAGCTTGATCTTTTACAGCAAATAGAAACAGTAACAGTCTGTAGACATCCTGATCTATTTTTATATCATGTACTGTGTCAGCAATCTGTAGAAACTGTGCCAGAAACGCTGTAGGTTCTTCCTGTGGAAGACCGGAATACTGGCAATTTTGCTGCACCATGATAATGAGCTGAGGATTCAACTCAAAACTACTAACTCCAATGGAGGGTATGCAGATACTACTCCCATATGAAGCAGTAGAGGGGTTAGAATATGACCCCAGAGTCCTCCTGGACTGTTCATTTCCGCTTAGGTCCATAATGGAGAAAGGGAGATGATGTAAAATAGAGAAAATATTATTTATGTTTTTTTATTTATTTATTTATTTATTTATTTATTTATTTATGTATTTATTTATTTCAAAAATAAAATAAAAATAAATAAAAGTGGGTGAAGATTTTCGAAAAATTGAGGAGAGAGAAAGTGGTTAGGAAATTTTGAAAAAGATATGATTTTTTTTAAAATTGATTTTTGAAAAAGATGCTTTAAAAATAGAGGGAAAAGATATTTTTGGATGTTTAAGGGAAAAGGGAGAAACAAAAAGATAGCACAAGATTTAAAATTTTTAGATCTAATGCTCCTTATTTTTCGAAAATTTTTGGAGGGAAAACACCAAGGAACACCAAACTTAAAAATTTTAAGATCAAGACACAAGAAAAACTCAAGAACACTAGGGAAGAACACCAAACTTAAAATTTTTTAGAAAACCAAAAGAAATTTTCGAAATTTTTTTTCTTTTTTTTTTTTTTTGAAAAATCAACAAGAAAACACCAAACTTAAAGTTTGGCACAGGATTTAATAAAAAAAATATTTTTGAAAAAGATTTTAAAAATATGATAGCCAATTACCATGAACATAAACACCACGTTCTAACTAATTGAGCTATAAATTTAAAGTGTTTTAACAAGGGATAAATAATAAAAGACTCTAAACCAAAAAAGAAAAATTTTTCCTAATCTAAGCAACAAAATAAACCGTCAGTTGTTCAAACACGAACAATCCCCGGCAATGGCGCCAAAAACTTGGTGCACGAATTATGAATCACACTTTTCACAACTCGTACCACTTACCAGCAAGTGCACTGGGTCGTCCAAGTAATACCTTACGTGAGTAAGGGCCGAATCCCACGGAGATTGTTGGTTTGAAGCAATCTATGGTTATCTTGTAAATCTTAGTCAGGAAGTCAATTACGTTTATCAGTTGAATTGCAAATAAACAATAGAGCATGGATTAAAGGTTACTTGTTATGCAGTAATGGAGAATATGTTGGAGTTTTGGAGATGCTTTGCCTTCTGAATCTCTGCTTTCCTCTGTCTTCTTGTTCACGCACGCATGTCCTCCTATGGCAAGCTGTGTGTTGGTGGATCACCGTTGTCAATGGCTACCTTCCATCCTCCCAGTGAAAACTACGCTCACGCGCTCTGTCACAGCACGGCTAATCACTGGTTGGTTCTCGATCCGGTTGGAATAGGATTCACTATCCTTTTGCGTCTGTCACTAACGCCCAACCTTCAGGAGTTTGAAGCTCGTCATAGTCATTCAATCCTTGAATCCTACTCGGAATACCACAGACAAGGTTTAGACTTTCCGGATTCTCATGAATACCGCCATCAGTTCTAGCTTATACCACGGAGATTCTGATTAAGGAATCTAAGAGATACTCATTCAATCGTATATAGAACGGAGGTGGTTGTCAGGCACACGTTCATGATTTGAGGAAGGTGATGAGTGTCACAGATCATCACCTCCATCACAGTTAAGCGCGAATGAACATCTTAGATAGGAACAAGCGTGTTTGAATGGAAAATAGAAATACTTGCATTAATTCATCGAGACACAGTAGAGCTCCTCACCCCCAACAATGGGGTTTAGAGACTCATGCCGTCAGAGAATACAAAGTTTAGATCTAAAAATGTCATGAGATACAAAATAAGTCTCTAAAAGTTGTTTAAATACTAAACTAGTAGCCTAGGGTTACAAAATATGAGTAGACTATGATGGATGATGCAGAGATCCACTTCTGGGGCCCACTTGGTGTGTTCTGGGCTGAGACTTAAGCAATTCACGTGCAGAGGCCATTTGTGGAGTTGAACGCCAGTTTTTATGCCAGTTTGGGCGTTCAACTCCAGCTTTTGATCCTTTTCTGGCGCTGGACGCCAGAATTGGGCAGAGAACTGGCGTTGAATGCCAGTTTACGTCGTCTATCCTTGTGCAAAGTATGGACTATTATATATTGCTGGAAAGCTCTGAATGTCTGCTTTCCAACGCAATTGGAAGCATGCCATTTCGAGTTCTGTAGCTCCAGAAAATCCACTTTGAGTGCAGGGAGGTCAGAATCCAACAGCATCAGCAATCCTTTTTCAGCCTGAATCAGATTTTTGCTCAGCTCCTTCAATTTCAGCCAGAAAAATACCTGAAATTACAGAAAAATACACAACTCATAGTAAAGTCCAGAAATATGAATTTTTCCTAAAAACTAATAAAAATAGACTAAAAACTAACTAAAACATACTCAAAACTATATGAAATTATCCCCAAAAAGCGTATAAAATATCCGCTCATCAGCCATCCACGCGAACGCGTGCCTGACGCTATCGCATCATTATGAAGAATGCGCGATGTATGCGATCGCGTCATTGACGCGAACGCGTCGCTTGCGCCGCCCAATTTTCTTTCTCTCTCTCTCCTAATCCTAATTCTCTCTTATTCTCTTATCCTTTTATTTTTCTTTTATCTTAATATTTTTCTCTTCTATTTTTAGTTCTTCTTTGCTTGAGGACAAGCAAACCTTTAAGTTTGGTGTTGACACTTTGCTTAGAAGTTTTCTGTTTATTCCTATGGCACCAAAAGGGAGGCGAATCATCTTCACTGAGGAGCACAACCTGAAGAATAAAGCGACCGCTAGGATAATTAAGGTGGTTGATTTCCTTTCATTTTTTATTCCTCTCCTCTTTGTCTATGTTATGTTCCGGTTTTCTGCTATTTTTTTTTTGTTTGTTGCATGATCTTTTATTAGTTAGAATCCTAGAACTAGTTTAGTTTTTCCTATTGCTTTAATTCTGAAAAGATGTCTCATGTATTACTCACTAAGCTTAAATAAAAAAAAAAGTACAGGAGTAATATATTGCATGAGAAAGTGGGTCTATATTGAAGAATAGTCTTATTTACTTAAATGTGGTGGTATTTCCAGTGATTTTGAATGCATGCTTGAACAGTGCATATTTTTGATAGTGAAGTTTATGAATGTTAAAATTGTTGGATCTTGAAAGAATGATGACAAAGAGAAATGTTATTGATAATCTGAAAAATCATAAAATTGATTCTTGAAGCAAGAAAAAGCAGTGAAAAACACAAAGCTTGTGAAAAAAAAAATAATAATAAAAAAAAGAAAAGAAAAAGCAAGCAGAAAAAGCCAATAACCCTTTAAACTAAAAGGCAAGGGTAAAAAGGATCCAAGGTTTTGAGCATTAATGGATAAGAGGCCATAAGGAATAAAATCCTGACCTAAGTGGCTAAATCAAGCTGTCCCTAACCATGTGCTTGTGGCGTGAAGGTGTCAAGTGAAAAGCTTGAGACTGAGCGGTTAAAGTCGTGATCCAAAGCAAAAAGAGTGTGCTTAAGAACTCTAGGCACCTCTAACTGGGGACTCTAGCAAAGCTGAGTCACAATCTGAAAAGGTTCACCTAGTTATGTGTCTGTGGCATTTATGTATCCGGTGGTAATACTGGAAAACAAAATGCTTAGGGTCACAGCCAAGACTCATAAAGTAGCTATGTTCAAGAATCAACATACTAAACTAGGAGAATCAATAACACTATCTGAATTTTGAGTTCCTATGGATGCCAATCATTCTGAACTTCAAAGGATAAAATGAGATGCCAAAACTGTTCAGGATTGCAGTTGTAAACCCCATTATAAGAAGAAGACATGGGCTTAATTGAACTCTCATTCTCATGCAAATTCACATCTTAAGCCTATATTAGTTTTGGTTGCTTGAGGACAAGCAACAGTTTAAGTTTGGTGTTGTGATGCGTGAGCATCTTTCCTATCTTTTCCTAAGTGAATTTGCATCTAATTTGTTGAGTTTACTTAAGAATTAATTATATTTTAACCACTATGGATGCTATTTTGAGTTTTGTGCAATTTTATTTATTTTAGGTAGCATTCAGATGGATTTGATAAAGTTTCTGCAGAGAAAGAGAAGAAACGAAGGAGATGACCAGCGAATACTGACGCGGACGCATGGCTCACGCGACCGTGTGGAATGGAGGAGATCGCAATGACGCGATCGCGTGTCTGACGCGAACGCATGGACTCGAATCTGCACAAATGACGCGAACGCGTGGACGACGCGGACGCGTCACATGTGCCATGTGCAGAAAAATGCAGAAAACGCTGGGGGCGATTTCTGGGCTGTTTTGACCCAGTTTTCAGCCCAGAAAATACAGATTAGAAGCTGCAGAATGGACGAAACAAGTGGTCCCCATCCATCCCTTGAAGACTTGATTATTTAAATTAATTCAAATTTAAATTCAAATCTGAAGTTAGGAAAAGATATTATTTTAATTTTTAGTTTTAGATATTAGATTTTAAATTTATTAGGATTAGTTATAAAAAAGGGAAAAACTTTCCTTCCTTGGTAGAGAGGTCCTGGGGAGATTCCACCTCATTCCATCAGGGGAACATAATTGACAATCCTAATTTTCTCTCTTTTCTATGAGCAACTAAACCTCCACTGTTAAGGTTAGGAGCTCTGTCTATTTGTATGGATTGATTTTATTGCTTTTTCTATTTTAATTTATGTATGGATTTATAATTTAAGAATTGTTTTCGCTCCTTATTTTATGAATTTGGGTGGAACGGAAGTATGACCCTCTTTCTATTTGAGTTCCTGTAAAACTTGGAAAAGCTCTTTACTTGAACAACAGCTTGAAAACAATTTCTCCTAAATTTTAATTATTTGGATTTAACGGGATACGTGACATATAATCCTTTTATTTTTGAATTATCACCCTCTAATTGGAATTAATTGAACAAATAATTGGCTGTTGATGAATTTTAGAGGAGACTAGGAAGTTCTAAGGAATTAGGGTCTAGTCACATATAGTTTGCCATAAATTAAATCCTACATGATTAAAATAGTTAGTAAGAAAAATTAATCAGGAAAAATAGATAACTCTGAAACCTTAACTGTTTTCTCCATATTTTCTTCCCAATTTATTTACTTTACTATTTTAATTTCTGCACGATTGAATATTCAAATACTCTTTTCTGTTTGTCTAACTAATCCTATCAAACACTATTGTTGCTTAATCCATCAATCCTCGTGGGATCGACCCTTACTCACGTAAGGTATTACTTGGTACGACCCGGTGCACTTGCCGGTTAGTAAGTGTGGTTGTAAATACCGCATCAGAAGACCAACTATGGGAGCTCGTATCTTGGGTGGAACTTTGCCCAAACTTGGTGAAGATGGTTGGGATTTCTGTCAACCATTTGAGGAGCGAAGATCCTTGGAGATTCAAGGATGAGTACAAGCATAAGCCACCATGACAAAGAGCTTCCCAAATGTCCAACTTAAGGACTTAAACTAAAAGTGCTAGGTGGGAGACACCCCACCATGGTAAACTCTTTCCACTCTCTTGTATTTTTGATTAATAAGTGATTTAAGTTACCATTGTAGATAGTTTTCTTTCCATATACTTGTTTCAATAATTTGGTTATAGGTTGCTTGTGGAGCAAGTCTCTTTTGCTTGTATTTGAAGATTCTCAAAAAAGCCAAAAAGATTTTTTGTCATTTGTATTTTTGGCTAATTTTGAGCTGTAGGTAGTGTTAGGAGGATTTTGAGTTGTTTTTTCTATTTCTAAAAAAAAAAGGGGTAGGGACGCGTACACACGCCGTGCGCACACGCGTCCATACGCGGATGCAGGCCCCTACATTTTCCAGAGAGTTGGGCCACCCTTGCACCAGCACTAAGCTCCTGGCATAACTTCATGCACGCGTATGCGCACTGCACGCATACGCGTCGATCCACTAACAAAGTTTCCAGGCCTATAACCCAAGAGTTGCGCCAACTCTAGGCTAGCATTAAGCCCTTGGCCCAACTCACCTCACGTGGACGCGCACTGTACGCGTCCGCGCCCATGCCTACATCCCCCATCTACGCGAAGGCGCACCTGGCGTTTCCGCACCCCCGCTCCATTCGCCCATCCATGCGCGCACGCACTGTGCGTGTACGCGTGGATTCAAATTAATTAATCCCAAGGGACGCGAGAACCCTAGCATTCTCTTCAACGTTCACTCTTCCCTCGCCTCCTCTCAAACCTCCATAGTCACCGCGCCCACTGTTCGGTGCCGGACTCGTCACCGCCGCCGAACCGCCGCAACTTCTTCCCTCATCTTTTTCTCTCTTCCTCGCTTCGCTTCTCTCACCGTTTCTTCTCTCGCCCCTTCCTCTCTCATCTCGGCCGACCAACCGCTGCGGCAGCCATTGTCGCTGGCGGTCCTCACCCACAACCATCAAACCTCATCAAAACCCGTTTCTGCTCCTTGCTCCCCTGTTCTCTGAGCCACACCTCTACCCACTTCCCCTCCTCTCCATTAACAACCACCGCGAATTCCACTGCACCGCCATGATTCCTGGGCAGCGCTACAATTCTACCACTTCCTCTTTTCCATTTTCAAATTCCTTCTCTCTCTGCCTCTGCATTCCAGGTTAACCACCTCCTGCTCTGTTCTTCTTTTCTATTTCCAATTTTGTCAGTTAGTTTAGTTCTTTGATTCTGTTCATCTAGGTTAGTTAGATATGCATGTTTTAGTTGATTCTAGGTTGTTAGGTAGTTAGGATGTGGTTAGATGATTCTAGGCCTAATAAGTACTCCGTTTGTGTTTATTTGTGTGACTGTTGCATGCTTTACTGAGTGCTAGTGATATGCTTTGCTGTTTCTGTTTCATGTGACTTGATTCTCCTACTGCCTTGCTTGCTTAATGCATCCTGAGTCATATGAATTCTGATGCGTGGCAGAAGTTAACCAATTTAGAGATTTTAATTAAGAGACAGCGTTGCACGTATAGCTCTTAATCGGCTAAGATCCGTCTCACCAATTTAAAAAGGGTTGTCACAAAATTTTAGAAATAAAATACTGGGAGTATGAGTCCCAGGTCGTCTCCCAACGAGTTGCAGGAAAGAGTGCTAATTTATTAATTAGAAAATTCCTAGAAAGTTGGGTTTGATAATGAGTAATTAAAATAATTGTGAATTAAGGCAATAAAAATAATTGATATTATGAATAAAAGAGCTTGACTGGGGGAATAATTAAGTGGAACTTCTATCCTTGTTGGGATCTTCTCAAGTGTGGTGTAAAAAGGTTGTTGTTCTCACTCGATTACCCCTCACTAAATAAGGAAAAGTATGGTGATTGAACTAACTCTTACCCTCAGGTCCTAGTCTTCTCCCTTAGGGGAGGTCTAGTGTTAGTAGGTATGGAATTAACTAACAATGTCCAATTCAACCAAGTACTTGAGCATTCCAACTCAAGTATCACCTCTTAATCAACCCCCATGTCAAGTAGAAATTCTACTCCATTGACATGAAATTAATAATCATAAAAATATGAGAAGACATAATTAAATAAATTAAAATAGAGAATTAAAATTAATTAAAATAAAAATAACTTCATATATTAATAAATTCAAAATGTAACATACTTATTTGAATAGAGTCAATGAGTAACTAATTAAAAATAAAGGAATAAGGAAACAAACTAAAGTAATGTCTTCGACGGAGGTAATGACCTTCAGCATCCAAAAATCCAAGCAAAAGCATAAAACTATCAATGTAACGCAACTCTAAAAACTCAGATCGGAAACTAAGTATAATCCTAATGTGATGAATCTGAATGTGTGTGGATGCCTGTTGAGTCTCTGCATGTTTCTTAGGTTTAGTCTGTATTTCTGGGCTAAAAACTGGGTCAAAAAGCGGCCCGAAATCACCCCAGCGTATTCTGTTATTTTTGCAGATCACGCAGGTCACGCGTACGCGTCGTCCATGCATTTGCGTCAGTCAGCAATTTTCCATGTCACGCGTTCGCGTCACTCGTGCAGACTCTAATCCACGCGTTTGCGTCAGTCACGCGTCCGTGTCATTGCGAATTCTCCATTTCGCGCGTCCGCGTGGGCCATGCGCTCGCGTCATTCCTCGCTGGTCATCTCCTTAGTTTCTTGTTTTCCTTTCATTTTTGTAAGTCTCCTATGCAATTTCCAAGTCATTCATGCCCTATGAAGCCTGAAACACTTAACACACGGATCACGGCATCGAATGGGATAAAGGAGAATTAAAATACATAATTAAAAGTCTCTAGGAAGCAAGTTTTCAACCATGGAGTAATTTTGGGAAGGAATTGTAAATACATGCTAATCATATGAATAAGTGGGTAAAGAATTTATAAAACCACACAATTAAACACAATATAAACCATAAAATAATGGTTTATCAACCTCCCCACACTTAAACATTAGCATGTCCTCATGCTTAGTTGAAGGAGATAAAGTAAATGAGTAGGGACATGTAAAACTCATGCAATGCAATGCAGCCTATGTATATATGTAAATGCAACTATATGCTTCTTGTCTAGTTGGTTAAAAGTAATTAAGCTCTTCAAGATAAATATAAATTAGATTTCACTAACTCAATTCATATAGTAAATACAGGTAACATTGTAAGAAGACAGCTCATGAAAGCAGGGAACATAGAATCAAGCATTGAACCCTTACTGGTAGTGTATGTGCACTCTAATCACTCAAGTGTATAGGGTAATCACTCTACTCTTCTCTAGTCATGCTTTCTAAAATTTGTTCTTCACCTAACCAATCAACAATATTTAACATACCAATGCAAACATCATGAGGTCTTTTTAAGGTTGTAATGGGGGTAAGGTAAGGGTAAGGGTATATGTATATGGCTAAGTGAGCTTTATAAATTGAATCTTTAATTAACCTAAGCTTTCACCTAACATACATACACTCTATATAACTCTAGAATCATGCCTAGCTACCCATAGTTTTCCCACTTTTGCATATTTCACATACTCATGTATTAACTTTTCTCTTAACTTGCATCACATATGCATTGATTTTTTTCATTAGACTTAACATTGGGGTAATTTTGTCTCCTTATTTATTTATTTATTTAATTACTTAATTACTTGAATATTTTTGGATTTTTCTCTTTTTTCTCTTTTTTTTTTAATCTAAAAGTAAAAGTAAACATAACTTATCAATGCACATGGATTTTTAATTTTTTTCTAGTTTCACATGAGTAGGTACCCAAATTCCCAATATTCTATCATGACACATTCCCTTATTAACCTATGTTCCCACAATTTTCCCATACTCAATTAACATACCATTCTTATCTTGAGCTAACCAAAGATTCAATTGGGATATTTAATTGTTTTTCCGCTTTAAGGCTAGTAATGTGGTAAAATATAGAACAAATGGGATAAAAAGGCTCAAAGTGGCTGACAAAGGTAATTTAAAGGATAGGCTTATTTGGGATAAGTGAGCTAAACAAATAATGGCCTCAATCATACGCATGCATATAACACATTAAACATTGGACATATAGTGTGAAACAAAATGAAGATTTCAATCATAGAGAAGCAAACACACAAGAATAAAATAATTATGGTTAAATAATATAACCATATAATTAAGCTCAAATTCTCACAGGTTGTGTGTTCTAGCTTTAAACTATGTTTCAAGTACAACTTCAAACAAGTTTACACAAAGGTCTTGATTTAAATTAGTGAAATTTGTCAAAAAGTAGGGTCTTAGAAGAAACTTATTATTTTCAATCAAGTAGGACATGCATGCAACTAATTATTACTATGCAATCTATCCTATTCTACAAAAAAAATTAACTAAAATATCCTATTTTACTGGTGTTTAAGGGAAAGAAATTACCTTCGGAAGTCAGGTACTGACTGACCTCCCCACACTTAAGGCTTTGCACCGTTCTCGGTGCCATCTGTCAGGAACAAAGGGGGGCTGGTAGCAGCATCTCCACCATCGGGATCGTCATGGCTCCTTGTGCTGGTAAATGAAGTAGACTCCAAGGTGTCTGGGTCTTTGTAGTTTCCCATAAGTAGCTCCTTGAGGTATGTAAATCGGCGCTTGCTACGGCGCTCTCTTAGCTTTGCTTTGTGTTCCTGCCGATCCAACCTTTCAAGTATCTGATGGAGCAGTTGGTTTGTTGTAGGTGCTTGTGGTGTTGAAGGAGGAATGTCTTCAGCCGGTTCTGTAGCCTGGCTTGTAGTGGCTGCTGGCGGTCTGATATATTTCCCGTTAGGGACGTACTGATCATCCCGTGGGAGTATGGCTTTGGTGTCCCTAGCTTTGTAGGAGACTCCGGCTGCTGAGACGAGATCTGAAACCAAGGTGGAAAAAGGTAGGTTGCCCGCAATTCGTACGTGTCCCATTGCATTCTGGATGTGTCTTGGTAAGTTTAGGTGCTGGTCTGTGAGGATACATCAGAGTAAAACATCCATGTTTGCAGTGAAGGAGGATTCGTGAGTGCTCAGAAAGACATAATGAGACATAATCCGTGCCCATACTCGAGCCTCCAAGGTAAGTGCTGAAGCCGATATCCCTTTTGGTCGGGATCGATGGTATCCGTAGATCCAATTGCTGCCAGGTTGTGCTATAACTCTGAGAACGGCATCCCAGTCAAATTGGTATGTCTGGCGCTTGAGTGAGGTTTCTTGGAATGCGTCCAATCCTTCTGGAGTAGGGGGAAGATCTAAAGCTTGTTGAATGGTCTCTTCAGTTATGGGGACTTGCTTCTGACGGACATAAACAGACTGCATGGTTGGCATGTGAAGGTTGGAGTAGAATTCGACTACCAATGAGAGATTAACCTGCCGTGGCTGTCTCCGTAGGAATCTCCATTATCTTCGTTCAATTTGCGGCTCAACAAATTCAGCAATGCAGGCTGGGAAGATGAGAAGGTATTCATTGTTGTAATTCCTCTCTGCCAGGATGGGGAACATCTGCTCACAGTAGCGGTTAGGAAACCGCGCAGTGTCCTTGATGCCAGGGCATTTTGGCCAGTTTCACTGACCTTTTCTTTACTATTTTTAGGATAGTTTCATGCATTTTCTTAGGAAATAAGCTAGTTTTGGGTAGATATTCACTTACACCTTGATTCAAGTATACATTGTGCATTTTACATGATTTCATGAGGATTTTGCATGAGTTTAGTGACAAATTGTATTCTGCATTACCCATGACTTGGACTAGAACTTTGATGCACTCTATTGCCTGATTTCAGGACCAAAGGAAGCAAGGAATGGGAGGTAACTTGCAAAGTTAATGAGAAAAGTGACTGCCAATGACGCTCTCGAAGCCATCATTACCCACGTTAAGAGTCACGTTAACTAAGTTAACGTGAACTCTAATGTGAAGAAGGGAATTTGAGCCAACGTTAGTGACACTTATCATTATCACTAACGTTGGCCAATGCTCACAAGTGGCCACGTTAGAGTCCACGTTAACGTAGTTAACGTGGCCTCTAACGTTAAAAGGGGGGAAATTCTGGAAGGGGGATTGAAGAGGGGTCTTTGGACTCCCTCCCCTCAGACACTTTTCCTTCTCTTTCTTTTAGTTGTAATTTTCATTTATAAATGTTGAATTTTCAATTTCAGTTTCAATCTTCATCTTTACTTTTCTGCATTTTTTTCTTTCTTTTCTATTTTTGTAGAGCAATGATCAACTAACTCTTTACATTGGGTTAGAGAGCTCTATTGTGATTCAATGGATTAAGTGTAGTTCTTATTCTTCTTCTTCTTTCTTTCCTCTTGATTTTACTAGAGAGCTTTCGATCTTCATCCAATTGGGTAGTAATCTTGGGAAAGAAACTATTCATACTTGGATCTCTTTTGAACCTTGAAAGAGGAATGAAGAGATCATGCTAGAAATGCTTTCTCATGCTGGACCAAATTGGGTGTGAATGGATATGTGACTATAATCCTTCCAACACTTGATTTGGGAAATGCATGTGGTATAATCAGTGACCATACTTCATCTCTTCTCATGAGCAATTGACCAAGGAATTGGCTATTGATCAAGATTTGAGAGATTGAATTCCAAGAAATTGGAATTCGATCAATTAAGATTGCCAAGGAGATCAATGAATGCATTGATTGAGGAAGAGATGAGAATGAACTTGATCCAGAGGATTGCAATATCTCTTGATCCCAATGTTCATTTTATTTTTAGTTCTTACATTTACTTTTCTTGCCATTTTACTTTTCTGCACTTTATTGCTTTCTTTACTTTTATGCCATTTACATTCCCTTTTTACTCATCATCCAAATCTGAATCGTCTAAATAGGATAATCAATTAACTATTGATTGCTTAATCCGTTAATCTCTGTGGGATTCGACCTCACTCTATTGTGAGTTTTACTTGACGACAATTCGGTACACTTGCCGAAGGAGAATTTGTTGAGAGACAAGTTTTCCGTGCATCAAGTTTATGGCACCGTTGCCGGGGATTGATTGTGCATCAACAATGATTAGATTGGAGGATAACTAGATTGAGCATTTTATTTTTGTTTGATTTAAATTTCTGTTTGAAGTTATTTACTTCATGTTTTAGTTAATTTCTTCCTTTCCCCCTATATTTTTTTTCTGTTATTTACATTTCATCTCACTAACCCACTAACTGTTTGATATATTGCATCACTCACACTAACAGAAATTCTTACAGATATACTTTCTACACCTATTCTCTTTGCTTGTACTTGTTGGTTGTATGACAGGGAGAAGAAGCGGGGCTTCAACTTCCTTTGATTCTGAACCTGAGAGAACCTTCCTTAGACTAAGAGGGAGGCAAGAGACAAACGTGTAGTTGGTGCTGAAGAAGAGGAGGAACACTTTGAGGAATACTTTGAACTAAACATGGAAGAAAACATGGAAAACCATCATGAAGAAGAGGCTCACAACCATGGCGGAAGAGGTCGAGCAAATCATACTGGGGAGGATAGAAGAGTTTTAGGCTCTTATATCAATCCAAACCCAGGAAACTGTGGAAGTAGCATTCAAAAGCCAACCATCCATGCTAACAATTTTGAACTGAAGCCACAGCTCATCACCCTTGTGCAGAACAACTGTTCGTTCGGAGGAAATGTCCAAGAGGACCCAAATCAACATTTAACCACCTTCCTGAGAATATGTGACACAGTGAAGTCTAATGGTGTTCATCCTGACACCTATAGACTGCTTTTATTTCCATTCTCACTCAGGGATAAGGCAGCCAAGTGGCTGGAATCTTTCCCAAGGGAAAGCTTGACAACTTGGGAAGACGTGGTGAACAAATTCTTAGCAAGATTTTACCCTTCTCAAAGAATCAATAGGCTGAGAGCTGAGGTCCAAACCTTCAGGCAACAAGATGGTGAGACTCTATATGAAGCATGGGAGAGGTTTAAAGACCTAACAAGGAGGTGTCCACCTGACATGTTCAACGAATGGGTGCAGCTGCACATTTTCTATGAAGGGCTCTCTTATGAGTCAAAGAAGGCCGTAGACCATTCATCCAGAGGATCTTTGAACAAGAAGAAAACCATTGAGGAGGCTATAGATGTCATTGAAATAGTAGCAGAGAACGACTACTTCTATGCTTCCGAAAGAGGGAACACAAGAGGAGTAATGGAGCTAAACAATGTAGATGCTCTGTTGGCCCAAAACAAGCTCATTACCAAATAGCTGGCTGACGTCACCAAGAAGATGGAGAGGAACCAAGTGGCAGCAATCTCCGCTTCATCAACAACCCAAGAAGGAGTGAATGAAGAAGCAGAGGGTAGTCAGGAGCAAGCCAACTACATTGGGAATTTACCTAGGCAGAACCATGATCCATACTCCAAGAATTACAACCCTGGATGGAGGAATCACCCAAACTTTGGGTGGAGAAATCAACAAGACCAAAGCCTTGATCAAAGACGCCCAAATCCAAACAATTTCACATCTAGACCATATCAACATCCCAATAACAACACCTCTCCACATTCATATCAAGGCCAGAATAACCCTCCTCAACCTAACCTATCATCATTTGATGAAAGAATCCCAAGGATTGAAAATCTACTTGAAGGCATATACAAGGATATCCAAGACAACAAGGTGTTCAAGGAGGAAGTGCGAGCCAGTTTCAAGAATCAGGGAGACACAATCAAGAGGTTGGAATCTCAAGTAGGATATCTCTCTGAGCAAATTCCCAAACCCACAGATGGATTCCCAAGTGACACAGAGAAGAATCCGAGAGGTGAAACAAATAAAGTAAGATGGGAAGATTGCAAGATGGTCACTATAAGTGATAAGGAGACTGAGGACAAGCCAAGCAAGCTGTCAGAACAACCTGAAGATACCTCAATAGAGAAGGAGGAAAAAGAATACCAAGAACCAGAAATATCAAAACAGGAGCTGTTGAGACTCTATGCACCTTTTCGCCAACTGCTCAATGGTGCTGTGGAGAAGAGAATATACTCAAGATTTCTTGACTTGTTTGCATCTTTGCATGTGAACATACCATTCATCAAGACTATCCAACAAATGCCTGCATATATCAAGTATATGAAGGAGCTGCTTCCTAGGAAAAGCTCACTCAAGGGAGGCCAGACTATAGTGATGAACAAGGGGTGCAGTGCCCTCATTCAACCATAGTTGCCTACGAAAAGAAAAGATCCAGGGAGTTTTCATGTCCCCTGTGCCATAGGAGAAACAATGTTTGATAGAGCACTCTGCGATTTGGGAGCAAGCATCAACTTAATGCCCTTAGCCCTGGTGAAGAGACTGCAGATCAATGAGATATTGCCCACAGATGTGGTCATCAGGCTGGCTGACAAAACTCAAAAACAAGCAATAGGGGTGGTGGAAAATGTGTTGTTAAAGGTTGGGAAATACTACCTCCCAACAGACTTTGTCATCTTGGACATGGAAGAGAGTCACACTCACCCAATCATATTGGGAAGACCATTCCTAGCTACAGCCAGAGCACTCATAGATGTGGAGCGAGGGGAGCTAATATTGAGGATCCATGATGAACAACTTAGCTTAAATGTCTTCAAACTCTCCCAAGAAGCTGACCAAGAAAATAAAGAACCAAGCAATGATCATAATGAGATGCTGGCAGAGGAAACAAGCACTGAGGCACCACCAACGCATCCAAAAACCCCACTGAATGATGAACAAGGCAAACATCAATCGTCACAGCTCAAGGAGAAGCTGGAGGAACCTAAACCACCAGAGGCATGTGAAGACAACAACAAAATTCACTTAGAAGAAGAAGTCGCCAAGAGCAGGGAAGCATCAAAAGAGACAAAGAAGAAGGTACCAAGGGGGTGGAGGAACAAGAAGATCCCTACGAAAGATTTCTCTCCAGGAGATAAAGTGATCTCAGCTTACTTCCCAGATATCCCACCTGATCTCCCCACTGTACCATCTCAGTTACCTAAGGTCTTCACTATTAACAGAGTCCTCTCCTTGGAACATGTGGAGATCATTGATACAACCAATGGATATAAGTCCAAGGCAAGAGGGGAGGACTTGAAGCATTATCAACCTCCCTGATGAAGGAGAAACGTCAAGCTAGTGACGCTAAAGAAGCGCTTCATGGGAGACAACCCATGTTTTATTAGCTTTTACTAATAAATAAGTCAATATTCATAAATTCCAACCCAAACTTGGCGACGTTCTTATATTGCAGTATATATAGTGAAGAACAAGTTTAGTGTTCAAAGCATACCAAGAAAGCATGAATGCAATAGAGAGCATGCTAGTCTTGGAGCTTTGAACAGAACTTTTCATCACAGTGCTTCAAATTAAGTTTGGTGTCACCCCATGGTGCCACCAAAATGCATATAAGGATACACAGTTAGTTAGTTAGTTGGAGTTCATGAATAAACAATCTAATCTTTTCTTTTCTTTATTAATTATAGCCGTAAAGGCTAAATTGTCTTTTTGATATTATGTCTTACATTTCTTATTTTATCTTTATAGGAAAAGAAAAGAAGCATTAAAAGGGATGGATTGGACAACTAAACAAAGAAGGATCGGACACCACAAAAGGAGGGGCTACACACTTGTTCTAAAAAGGAAATACATTGGAAAATGTTGCCATGCAACATTGGAAAAATGGGACCCCTAAAAGACCGAGCAATCTCCATCATAAAGTAATGATCCTTGTCTTTTGTCCATGCATAACCCCAACCGTCCATCAAGTAACCACTCCATCAATCCACACCCTCCACTCTCTCACAACGTCCCTATATATGACCCTTGTTCCGTACCCACCTTCATGGTCATCACCCACTCTTCACAACTCTTCATTTCGGTACAAGAAACTCCTTACTCCATTACAAACATTTCCCCCTCACTCTCTTCATTGCAATAAAACCCTAAACAACCAAAAGTCTCCACAACTTTACCACCTTCACAAATTAACTATCATTCATGGCGTCTTCGAGTTCTAAAAGAAGGAAGGGAAAGGAACCCATGGAGCAGCACCCGTATGATGAAAAGAGATTTAGAAGCTTGCATCATGCATTGCAATACGGGTGGATAGTTGACAAGGAAATCATTTATGAGCTGGGATTTCAAGTGAAGAAAACTGAATGTCCTGAAATCACAGAGAAGGTAGAAAAGAGAAGATGGGAGCTCCTCACTGACCCTGTCACTAAGGTGAATGCAAATCTCATAAAAGAATTTTATGCAAATGCGGTCCGATATGATAAGAAAGATGAGTCATATACAAGCTTTGTGAGAGGAAAGATGGTGGATTTTGGTCCCATGAATGTCATGAGGGCACTGAAGCTACGGTCTATACAGTTTGAAGAAGAAAGTTATCACTCAAGATTGGACAATCCCAATTATGACCACATTTTGCGAGACATTTGTGTACCCGGAGCTGACTGGGAAAGGGGTGCGGGAAAGAAACCAAAGTTCATCAAGAGAACAGATCTTACTCCTGAAGCCAAGGGGTGGTTTGAGCTAGTGAGAAGGTCTATTCTCCCAGCTGCAAATAACTCGGAGGTGAATATCAAGAGAGGCATGATGGTGCACTGTATACTGAAGGGAGGATAAATCAAGGTTCATGAACTCATAGCTGAAGGCATTAGAAAGATGGCAGAAAAAAGCGACTCAAGAGGAACGTTAGGTTACCCCAGCACTATTTACCGAATATGCAAGAAAGCTGGGGTAGTTTATGAAGATGAGGACCCCATGTGGATAAAGGAAGGCATCCCAATAACTGTACGAAGGATAAATACTACAACATCCCCCCTGCCTCAACGGAAGCAAAGGAAGAGGACATCCCCTCAAGTAGTGGAAGGACAAGTCTTAGAGGGGCAAGCACAACAGACCTTGGACATGCACCAATTGCAGGAAGCCATTGATGGCTTGTCTAGACAATATTTGGAAAGCCAAGGAGCACAGAAAGAGCTTCAACTACAGATGATGGGGCAGCAAGAGGAAGCACTCTCAAGATGGATGACTCAGCAAGGTGAGTGACAAAGGCAAATGATGGAACAACAACTAAGTCAAGGACAACAATGGGGAGAAACATTCAACAGGATGGAACAAAGGCAAAATGAGCAACAAGAATCCATCCAGAGGCTAATCAACATCCAAGCACATCAAGTGGCACACATACATGAGATGCATCGAAGACAAATAGAACAGGCAGAACTATTGGACGAGCAAAGGGCATTCGCAGAAGGAGTTTACATGAGCGAGACAGGACATCACATAAACACTCAAGCCAGGCTCGGCTACTTAGTAGGACAGCTGCCAATATTGCATCCAGGAATAGCCCGGTATGAAGAAATGAAGGGTGAATTAGCACGAGAGGAAAGACAAAGGGTGGAAGAGAGTCACGAGTCAGTGAGGAAGGCACTTGAGGATTGGAAGCAAGCAAGATTGGCACGGATGCGAGGAAATGCAAGAGGAAACAAGGAGGACAAGCAAGGAAAAGAGCATGGACGACCACAAGAGTAAAAGGTGGTGGAGTTCCTTCTTTGTTCCATCTTTCTCTATGTTTTAAATAAGGAAGATCTTGTATGAAATAGAACTTGCTTCCATGTTATGTTTAAACCTTTTTCAATTCTGTCTTTTAAGTTTTTGGTATTGAAGAAAGTCTCTTTGTACTAGTCTTTATGTTACTACACCATCTCCTTACTTAATTGTATGTTTGTCCCTTTAAATCAAATGAAAAAGAGAATGAGTGTGTTTTAAAAAAAAGACCAGAGTGGAGTTCATAATATGGAAGTGCATTCATGAGTTTTTGGTGGGATCATAAGTTAGCTAAATTGGTTCAACCATAAGGTGGGAAGACAACTATCTGTCATGAATAATATACTTGAGACACACCCATGAGACTAGATAAATAAGAAGATCCTAATAAGAAAAAGGGAAAGAACAATCAAAGTTGAGGAATAAAAGAAAAAGACTAAGCAATAAGGCTAGGCACCAATGGTTTTAAATCTTGAGGCATGTGTCTGTGGTGTTCCTTTGTGAGGGATCTACTTGGATTAATAAGCTCTTAGGGGTGCCTTATCACTTGGTAACTTGGGTTAACTAACTCGGGATTATCAGCTGAAAGTCCACTATCAAGAGTAACCCTCACCACAGAACATTTAGTAACCCAAAGAGGTGCTGGACACCAAGGCCTCAAGAAAAGAAAATGAATAAACTATATGCCTGTGGTGTGTATGTATGGGGGAGAGACTTGAGGGAGTAAGTCCTTAGGGGTGTCTCAACACCTGGCACCTTGAACCAACTGGTTCGGGAGTGTTGGCTGAAAGCTTATTTTAAAGAGTTGCCCCCTTACAGAACACTTAGCCTAAGAACACAAATAAGCCCTGAAATAACAACAAAAGGATCAATAAATAAAAGTTTCATGGGATGCAATCATCGTGAGTATTCTAGGATATGATAAAGGTCTGAAAGCCAGGAATGAACCTAAGTTGCTATGCATGAAACCACCATAAAACCAGGGACATGACTTCCACAAGAATGACTCATTTCTCTTGGTATCCCATTCATCATTCTCTTGTTCCAGTACTTGCTTAGGGACAAGCAAGCTTTAAGTTTAGTGTTGTGATGCCAGGGCATTTTGGCCAGTTTCACTGACCTTTTCTTTACTGTTTTTAGGATAGTTTCATGCATTTTCTTAGGAAATAAGCTAGTTTTGGGTAGATATTCACTTACACCTTGATTCAAGCATACATTGTGCATTTTACATGATTTCATAAGGATTTTGCATGAGTTTAGTGACAAATTGTATTCTGCATTACCCATGACTTGGACTAGAACTTTGATGCACTCTATTGCCTGATTTCAGGACCAAAGGAAGCAAGGAATGGGAGGTAACTTGCAAAGTTAATGAGAAAAGTGACTGCCAATGACGCTCTCGAAGCCATCATTACCCACGTTAAGAGTCACGTTAACTAAGTTAACGTGAACTCTAATGTGAAGAAGGGAATTTGAGCCAACGTTAGTGACACTTAACATTGTCACTAACGTTGGCCAATGCTCACAAGTGGCCACGTTAGAGTCCACGTTAACTTAGTTAACGTGGCCTCTAACGTTAAAAGGGGGGAAATTCTGGAATGGGGGATTGAAGAGGGGTCTTCGGACTCCCTCCCCTCACACACTTTTCCTTCTCTTTCTTTTAGTTGTAATTTTCATTTATGAATGTTGAATTTTCAATTTTAGTTTCAATCTTCATCTTTACTTTTCTGCATTTTTTCTTTCTTTTCTATTTTTGTAGAGCAATGATCAACTAACTCTTTACATTGGGTTAGAGAGCTCTATTGTGATTCAATGGATTAAGTGTAGTTCTTATTCTTCTTCTTCTTTCTTTCCTCTTGATTTTACTAGAGAGCTTTCGATCTTCATCCAATTGGGTAGTAATCTTGGAAAAGAAACTATTCATACTTGGATCTCTTTTGAACCTTGAAAGAGGAATGAAGAGATCATGCTAGAAATGCTTTCTCATGTTGGACCAAATTGGGTGTGGATGGATATGTGACTATAATCCTTCCAACACTTGATTTGGGAAATGCATGTGGTATAATCAGTGACCATACTTTATCTCTTCTCATGAGCAATTGACCAAGGAATTGGCTATTGATCAAGATTTGAGAGATTGAATTCCAAGAAATTGGAATTCGATCAATTAAGATTGCCAAGGAGATCAATGAATGCATTGATTGAGGAAGAGATGAGAATGAACTTGATCCGGTGGATTGCAATATCTCTTGATCCCAATGTTCATTTTATTTTTAGTTCTTACATTTACTTTTCTTGCCATTTTACTTTTTTGCACTTTATTGCTTTCTTTACTTTTATGCCATTTACATTCCCTTTTTACTCATCATCCAAATCTGAATCGTCTAACTAGGATAATCAATTAACTATTGATTGCTTAATCCGTTAATCTCTGTGGGATTCGACCTCACTCTATTGTGAGTTTTACTTGACGACAATTCGGTACACTTGCCGAAGGGGAATTTGTTGAGAGACAAGTTTTCCGTGCATCAGTCCTTTGTTGGGAAAGCTCTTTCTTTTTCGTCAACCTTGATAATCCTCTTGATTCTTTTTGTTGAGGGCTTTACTGCTGTTAAAGATGGCTCTGCCACTAATGCTCTTTTTGTTCCTCTCCTTGCTGGTGGTTTGGGAGTAGCTTTCTCCTTGCCTTTCTTGGTGGCCATCCTAAAAAAAGAAAGAGAGAGTAATATGTAAAGCGAAGGGTTCGAGCAAGGGAGCGAATATTATGAGTGGTAATCAATGCACGGTAAAGAGGGATGTCGTTAACACATGGTCTAGACTACATGTGAAAAGTTCATCATAGGTAAGATAGTATGTGCATGTGATGACAATTAAATGCAAGATGTTTATTGGCATGCTGGCAAAGGCATGAGTATCATAGATCAAGCATTCAATGTCCAAGTTAGATTACCACATCATTCAAACTAACAATCTATTTGTATGGACAATTATATTTTAATCAATAAAATATAAAAGGTTTTTTGTGAAAAGCAAGCATTAAGGTAGTATCATAACATGAAAGTAGTACAAGATTCCATACGGACTTTTTCACAAACACTTGGCATACATGGTAAATATGTTTTTGAAAATATAAAGTAGACATGCAAGTAACCCTTTAAAGAGTGAGAATAATTGTCAAACAGATCCATGATAATCTACAAGCAAAATATAGAAAATAAAGACCGAAATAAGTTTCTAACACCAATTAAAAGGAAAAAATAAAGAAACGAAAAGAAAATGTAGAGAAAGAGAGTAGAAAGAAAAAGAAAGAAGAAAACATAATAAAAATAAGAATAATAATGAGAAAGTAAAGAAGGAAAAAGAAAATAAAAACCTTGATAATGGTGGTAAAAAAGAAAGAAAAGAGGGAGAGTAAAAATTAAGAAAGAGTAAGAAGGAAGAAGGGGGAAGAAAGAAATAACAAAGGAAACAAAAAATTAGGATTTGGGGAAGAAAAGATAAGATATTTTAGCTGATCTGGATATTTTGTGCGCCGCATGCGACACAGACGCGTGGGTCACGCGGTCACGTGGCATGTGAATTTATCAAGTGACGCGAACGCGTGGGTCACGCGGTCGCGTGACTTGAATTATGCGAATGGCGCGAGAGCAGCCGTGCGTTTGCGCAACTCTCTGTTTCAAACTCTTTTTGCCAAATTTTTAATGTGACGCGATCGCGTGGTTGACGCGTTCGCGTGAATGGTGATGTTTTGAGGACGACGCGGCTGCGTGGGCATGTGGTCGCATGACGAGGCTGGTGCTTCTAGCATCATTCCAGCCCAGCTCCATCGCAACATGCTGCCATACACCTATTTACGTCGAATTTTTAGGGTCACGCGTTCGCGTGGGTGACGCGAACGCGTGGGAGGCTTATGTCGCAAATGACACGGCCGCGTGGGTGACGCAGTCGCGTGATCATATTTGTGCCTAAGGCACGCCTCCAGCGACGCTCTCACGTGACTCTCTGTTCACTTTGTTTTCTTCCCAACGCACTGGTGACGCGGACGCGTCAGCGACTCTGTCGCGTCGCGTGCATTTTTCTTTTTTTCTTTTTTGAATTATGCAGGATGCTCATGCAAACTATATGCAGCTATATGCAGGGATGATGAGAAGAGTCATTAACACAATAAAATAAAGTAAAAATAAAACTAAGACTGAAATGGAACGATCATACCATGGTGGGTTGTCTCCCACCTAGCACTTTGCTTTTACGTCCTTAAGTTGGACGTTCGTTAGGCTCATTCAGCTTCTCTTGGTGGATCTTCCAAGAGGAAGATCTCTAGTTCCTTTTGATTCTTCATCTTCTCACCATGGTAAAGCTTTTGGCGATGTCCATTAACCTTAAGAAATTTGGAGTTAACAGGATGACACAGGTGGAAAAATCCATATGGCTCTACTTTCTCTACTCTGTATAGACCTTCCCATCTTGATCTCAATTTACCTGGTATGAGCCTCAGTCTGGAGTTATATAGAAGAACTAACTCCCCTGGTCTAAATTCTCTTTTTTTAATGTGCTTGTCATGGACAGCCTTCATTTTCTCCTTGTAACGCCTAGAGTTGTCATATGCTTCTAGGCGTAGAGTCTCTAGTTCTGCTAGTTGCAGCTTTCTTTCAGCACCAGCTTTTGTAGGATTCATGTTGCATTCCTGTACATCCCAGAAAGCCCTGTGTTCCACCTCGACGGGGAGGTGGCAAGCATTTCCATATACCAAGCGGAAGGGGCTCATCCCAATGGGTGTCTTGTATGCTGTTCTATATGCTCAGAGTGCATCTTGTAGCCTGGCACTCCAGTCCTTCCTATGAAGTTTTACTATCTTCTCCAGAATATGTTTAATCTCTCTGTTAGAGACTTCTGCTTGCCCATTGGTCTGGGGATGGTAAGCTGTTGCTACTTTGTGAATTATCCCATGCTTTTTCAGTAATCCTGTTAGTCTCCTGTTACAAAAATGGGTGCCTTGATCGCTCACGATCGCTCGTGGTGATCCAAAGCGGCAGATAATATGATTTCTAACAAAAGAAACAACAGTGTTAGCATTATCAGTACGGGTAGGAATTGCTTCCACCCATTTAAAAACATAATCTATGGCTAACAGTAAATAAAAATAACCATTAGAATTTGGAAACGGACCCATGAAGTCAATGCCCCAAACATAAAAAATTTCACAGAAAAGCATAAGCTGTTGAGGCATCTCATCCCTCTTGGATATATTACCAAACCTTTGGCATGGGAATTAAGATTTACAAAATTTAGCAGCATCTTTAAAAAGAGTAGGCCACCAGAATCCACAGTCTAGAATTTTTTTGGCTGTTCTTTGAGGGCCAAAATGTCCTCCACTCTCAGATGAGTGGCAAGCCTCTAAAATAGACTGGGATTCTGATTGAGGCACACAGTGTCTAATTACCTGGTCAGCACCACACCTCCATAAATATGGATCGTCCCATATATAATATTTGGACTCGCTTTTCAGCTTGTCTCTCTGGTGCTTAGTAAAATTTGGAGGAAAAGTGTGGCTAACTAGATAATTAGCTACAGGTGCATACCAAGGAATTACTTCGGATCCTGCTTGTAGGTTATCAAATGGGAAATTATCAATTATAGGAGTGGAGTCACCCTTAATGTGCTCAAGGCGACTCAGGTGGTCTGCCACTAAATTCTGGTTACCACTCCTCTCCTTAATTTCTAAATCAAATTCTTGTAGCAGTAGTATCCAACGTATTAGCCTTGGTTTGGACTCCTTTTTAGCTAACAAATATTTTAGAGCTGCATGGTCTGAGTACACTACTACCTTAGTACCAAGTAAATAGGCTCAGAATTTATCCAGAGGAAAAACAATAGCAAGAAGCTCTTTTTCAGTAGTAGTATAATTAGACTGAGCGACATCTAGAGTCTTAGATGCATAAGCAATTACAAAAGGGTCCTTACCTTCGCGCTGAGCCAGCGCTGCTCCTACTGCATGGTTGGAAGCATCACACATAATTTTAAATGGCTGGCTCCAGTCTGGTCCTTTCACAATTGGATCTTGAGTCAGGGCGGTCTTTAGCTTATCAAACGCTTGCATACAACTTTCACTGAACTCGAACTCAATTTCTTTCTGCAGTAATCTGGATAAAGGTAATGCTACCTTACTGAAGTCCTTAATGAATCTCCTGTAAAAACCTACATGGCCAAGGAACGAACGGACTTCCCTCACGGAGGAGGGGTAAGGTAAACTAGAAATAACATCCACCTTTGCTGGATCTACAGAAATGCCAGTGTTAGACACAACATGTCCTAGTACAATTCCTTGTTTGACTATAAAGTGATATTTTTCAAAATTTAACACAAGGTTAGTACTAACACATCTGTCTAACACTCTAGATAAATGATCCAAGCAAAGGATAAATGAATCACCATATATGCTAAAATCATCCACAAAAATCTCCATACAGTTCTCAATAAGATCAGAGAAAAAACTCATCATGCATCTTTGGAAAGTAGCAGGTGCATTGCATAAGCCAAAGGGCATTCTCTTATAAGCATACGTTCCAAAGGGACATGTGAAAGTGGTCTTCTCCTGATCTTCAGGAGCTATATGAATTTGAAAGTAGCCTGTATAACCATCTAAGAAACAATAATGAGATTTACCTGACAGGTGATCAAGCATCTGATCAATGAATGGCAAGGGGTAATGATCCTTGCGAGTGGCTTGGTTGAGACGCCTATAGTCAATGCAAACTCTCCATGAATTCTACACTCTAGTTTTCAGAAGCTCTCCATGCTCATTCTTTATTGTTGTGACTCCAGACTTCTTGGGCACTACTTGTACTGGACTGACCCATTTACTGTCTGAAATCGAGTAAATAATATCTGCTTCAAGTAGCCTGGTCACTTCCTTCTTGACAACTTCTAAGATGGTGGGATTCAATCTTCTTTGAGGCTGATGGACAGGCTTTGCTCCCTCTTCTAAGAATATTCTGTGTTCACAAATTTGGGGGCTAATGCCTACTATATCATCCAAGCTCCATCCAATTACTTTCTTATGTTTTCTCCGCACACTGAGTAGTTGTTCTTCTTGTTGAGAAGTGAGTTCCCTTGCAATGATAACTGGGAACTTCTGCTTGTCCTCAAGGTAATCATACTTGAGATGTGGAGGAAGTGGCTTTAATTCTAGTTTATGCTCATAGCTAGGCTCTGGATCATCTGGGACTGGTGATAATGGTAAAGTCTTTTCATTGTTTTCAGAAAGTGTCCCAACACTTGGACCTTGATCCGTGTACTTCTCTTCTAATTCTTCCTGGTAAACTTCAGCTACAGTTTCATCAATAATGTTGCATTGGAAGATAGAATGATCTTCTGGAGGATGCTTCATAGCTTCATTTAAACTAAAACTCACTGTTTTGCCATCTATCTCAAAGGAGTAAGTTCCTGAGAATGCATCCAGCTTGAACTTTGAAGTCTTCAGGAATGGTCTTCCAAGCAGGATTGATGATGGTCTTCCTGAGTCATTAGGGGGCATTTCCAGGATGTAGAAGTCAATGGGAAATGTGAGCCCCTTAATGCTCACTAGTACATCTTCAGCAATTCCAACTACTGTAATAATGCTTTTATCTGATAACACAAAACGAGCTGCCGACCTTTTTAAGGGAGGGAGCCTCAAATTATCATATATAGACAAAGGCATTATACTAACACATGCTCCTAAATCACACATACAGTCAGAAAATATTACACCTCCAATGGTACAACTAACCATACATGGACCTGGATCACTACATTTTTCAGGTATATTTCCCATTAAAGCAGATATAGAACTACCTAAAGGAATAGTTTCTAATTCATTAATTTTATCCTTATGTATACACAAATCTTTTAGAAACTTTCTGTATTTAGGTACCTGTTGAATAACATCAAAAAGGGGAACAGTTACCTCGACCTTTTTGAATATTTCTACCATTTTGGGATCAAGTTCCATTTGCTTTCTGGGCTTCCTTGCAAGTTGTGGAAATGGAATAGGAGGGGCACGATCTGTAGCTTCAGCATCCCTTGGTGTTTCATTTTGTGGCTGAGCTTCTTCTTCTTCAACTATGTCTTGAACGTCCTCTTCCTCTTCAGCATCTTCCACTTCCACCACATCCTCTGCTGGCACATTTTCTGGTAGGTTTGGCTCTTCATGGTTCCTCTCCTACAGTGTAGTTCCGGACCTTAGAGTGATGGCATTGATGCCATCCTTGGAATTAGGCAGTGGTTGAGAAAGAATTCCGTTAGAGCTTGTAGGTTGATGTGTAGAATTAAGTAAGGAATCCATTCGGGAAACGAGATCTCGTAAAGTGGAAGTTAAGCCATTCAGACTAGAGTTCAGCTGAGCATGCATGTCTTGTTATCCTTGTGCAAGAGAACAAAGCATCTCGTCATTTGATGAGGAATTAGAATAAGCAGTCTGAGAAACTTGTTGTTAGTTTTGCTGGGGTCCTTGTGCTTGTCTTAGGTGAGGTGCTCTGTAAGGTTGGTTCTGATTCTGCTATCTGTTGTTGTTATTGTTATTCCACCTCTGGTTTCCATTATTGTCTCTGCCTCCTCTGTTAAATTTATCCCTCCAGCCATGGTTAGATAACTCTCCAGCCTTGGTTGGAGTTGTCTTGCCATCCATGGTTATTGTTGCCACCTTGTTGATTGTATCCTTGATTCGGGCGGTCATAGAAGTTGTGAGTGGCTGCCACAATGTTGTCTCCTTGGAGCTGTGGGCATTCATCAGTATAATGACTATAATCAGCACAGATCCCACATACTCTTTGTGGAACTAACTGTTGGCTCTGTTGTGGTGAAGGCTGAGCTTGTTGTGCTTGTTGTTGATTCAACTGCATTTGCTTCAGTAAGTTGGTCATTTTACATATACTCTGGGTTGGAGCAGTGGTTTCTTTGCTAGTGGAAATTTCTGCAACAGCTTTGGGAGTGCGCCTCTGTCTGTGGTTCCTAGTGGACTTAGCTAAGTCGCTGATCAGTTGCCATGCTTTATCTGCGGTTTTGTACTTTTTCAAAGAACCATTACTAGCACCTTCCAGTGTAGTCTTATCCTGGGGGTTCATGCTTTGAGTGAATTAGCTGATCAACACTAGTTTACCAATCATGTGATGGGGACATGCGTCCAGGAGATTGTTGAAGTGCTCCCAATATTCATAGAGAGTATCTGATTCACCTTGAACAATGCAGGAGATCTCCTTTCTCAGTCTATCTGTGACTTTAGATGGGAAGTATTTTTCCAAAAATTCTCTCCTGAGTGTATCCCAGTTGGTAACAGTTGCTTTAGGTTGGGAGTAGTACCACTCCCTTGCCTTTCCCTCAAGAGAAAATGGGAAAGCGGTTAACAGGATGGAAGTTTCATCTGCACCATGATGCCTAACAGTAGAATAGGCTATCTGGAAATCCCTGAGGTGCTTGATAGGCTCTTGAGCAGGTAAGCCATGAAACTTGGGCATCAACTTGGTCAGTGTGGTTTTTAGTTCAAAATCTGTAGCTGCAGTATGGTGATGCACTTGATACGGCTGCAGTGTAAAATCTGGGGCTTTTGCCTCCTGGAGAGTAATCTTCCTAGGTGCTGCCATGTTTCCTGCACGCAAATCAACTGAATCCATAGTAAATGAGCTTGTCTCGCTCTCAGATGGCGGTTTAGATTCGCCTTCAGATGAGACTGGTGAATTGATAATAACCACTTCACCGCCCTCGGACGCTAATCGATGTTGAGTTCGTCTAATATGTGAAAGAGTTCTTTCAATTTCAGGATCAAATGGGACTAAACTCGGATCAGACAATGAATGCGTCATTCAATGAGAAAGACATGTAACTCATGGTAACAGAAATAAAAATAAAATATGCAAATAAAAATAAAATATATACACTAATTAATAATTTAGCACACTAAATTATTAATTAGAGATTTTAATTAAGAGACAGCATTGCACGTATAGCTCTTAATCGGCTAAGATCCATCTCACCAATTTAAAAAGGGTTGTCACAAAATTTTAGAAATAAAATACTGGGAGTATGAGCCCCAGGTCGTCTCCCAACGAGTTGCAGGAAAGAGTACTAATTTATTAATCAGAAAATTCCCAGAAAGTTGGGTTTGATAATGAGTAATTAAAATAATTGTGAATTAAGGCAATAAAAATAAACCAAAAATAATTATTGATATTCTGAATAAAAGGGCTTGACTGGGGGAATAATTAACTGGAACTTCTATCCTTGTTGGGATCTTCTCAAGTGTGGTGTAAAAAGGTTGTTGTTCTCACTCGATTACCCCTCACTAAATAAGGGAAAGTATGGTGATTGAACTAACTCTTACCCTCAGGTCCTAGTCCTCTCCCTTAGGGGAGGTCTAGTGTTAGTAGGTATGGAATTAGCTAACAACGTCCAATTCAACCAAGCACTTGAGCATTCCAACTCAAGTATCACCTCTTAATCAACCCCCATGTCAAGTAGAAATTCTACTCCATTGACATGAAATTAATAATCATAAAAATATGAGAAGACATAATTAAATAAATTAAAATAGAGAATTAAAATTAATTAAAATAAAAATAACTTCATATATTAATAAATTCAAAATGTAACATACTTATTTGAATAGAGTCAATGAGTAACTAATTAAAAATAAGGGAATAAGGAAACAAACTAAAGTAATGTCTTCGACGGAGGTAATGACCTTCAGCATCCAAAAATCCAAGCAAAAGCATAAAACTATCAATGTAACGCAACTCTAAAAACTCAGATCGGAAACTAAGTGTAATCCTAATGTGATGAATCTGAATGTGTGTGGATGACTGTTGAGTCTCTGCATGTTTCCTAGGTTTAGTCTGTGTTTCTGGGCCAAAAACTGGGTCAAAAAGTGGCCCAAAATCGCCCCCAACTTATTCTGTTATTTTTGCAGATCGCGCAGGTCACGCGTACGCGTCGTCCATGCGTTCGCGTCTGTTAGCGATTTTCCTTGTCACGCGTTCGCGTCACTCATGCAGACTCTAATCCACGCGTTTGCGTCAGGCATGCGTCCGCGTCATTGCGAATTCTCCATTTTGCGCGTCCGCGTGTGCCATGCGCTCGCGTCATTCCTCGCTGGTCATCTCTTTAGTTTCTTGTGTTTCTTTCATTTTTGCAAGCCTCCTCTCCAATTTCTAAGTCATTCATGCCCTATGAAGCCTGAAACATTTAACACACGGATCACGGCATCGAATGGGATAAATGAGAATTAAAATACATAATTAAAAGTCTCTAGGAAGCAAGTTTTCAACCATGGAGTAATTTTGGGAAGGAATTGTAAATTCATGCTAATCATATGAATAAGTGGGTAAAGAATTGATAAAACCACACAATTAAACACAATATAAACCATAAAATAATGGTTTATCAAATTCCTTGATTGTTTTGCCTATTTGATATGTTGCACTCATATGACTATTTTTGCTGCTATTTGCTATCTGGAAACGTCTAAATTACTGCCGAAATGCTGCCCGAATTTCTGAAAATTGTTGTTCTTCAACTTGTTACTTAGGATTGAACTTGGTACTTTTCAAATTGAGCCTCGATTGAGTTTACTAAGTTCAACCCTAGGTTACTTGGGTTGGCATTTCCGCTTTTGTCATGATTCCCGTGATATGCATCCATTCGAACCTTTACGTGCTTTCACTTTTCCGGTTAATCAAATGCCCTTGGAATTGTGCTATATTCACCATTTGGTTTAACTTGACAATTTCTTTGTACATGGTTCACTCTTCTGCAATATTTGGTGCATTTCACTTGTGTAACCCACTTGATTCAAATTGGTTTCTAACTTGGTTTATGTTACACAAAGTGCATTTCACCCTTTGTAACACCAATTATTGCATAATCAGTGACCGTGGCATTGATTGATGACTTGCTTTCAATTAATTGATCTTTTTGAAATTTCATATTTCATCATCAATGACTGCTTCTCCATCATGATTGTGAGTATGCTTGTTATCCTTAATCTTCTGCATTCTTCTTAATTAAGCAAATGACCGTCATACCCCCAATCTTTGAACTAGTTTTTCTAACTTTTAACTTGCCTAACATACTGATTTTTCCTTTTTAGTTTTCAACTAACTCTTTAACCATTCTTTTTGGGTATGATGCTCATTGAGCTTATTGAACAAGCATGATGTGATTATTGTTTCCATTCTTGGTTTGTGACCTTGTTTTCTTTTCTGCCTTGTGATTACTTGCATTCCAAGAATTCCATCCTCTTTACTCACTTCATGAACATATCATACCTCGCTTGCTATACCTCTACTTGGCTAATTGCTTATATCATATCATATCATATCTATTTTTCAGGATGTTGGATAGAGGAAAAGCCAAGGCTACTACCTCAAGAAAGAGGAAGAAATCTCAAGCCTTTACCCTCTCCGCTTATGCCAACTATGCCAAGAACCTACTTAATGAAGTGGATAAGGAGAATCAGCAGCTTTCACCCACTGACACAGATAGATTTCTGAATCTGTACTGTGAGCTTCGTTTCCCCACCTATCGGAAGAAAAATCTGAACATTGAGAAGAAATTAGCCCTCTCCAATGACCTGAGACGCTCCATTAATACCCGTATTTAGGGATTGGGCTAAGGTTTTATTGATAGGGATTTGGGAAGAATAAACACTTTATGGGTCAAGGAATTTTACTGCAACTTCTTTCGCACGACTCTTGATTTGGTCCACCTACGGGGCGGGCAGATCTTAGTGACTGAGGCTGCTATTGAGGGTGTATTGCATTGCCTACCCCAGACTGGTGACACATGTGCCTACCAGCAGGCAGAGATAGCAATAAATGCTATGACCTTTGATTATGAGGCGCTGAAGTGCGTTATTGCCATACCGGACGCCCCTTGGGTGATGGATTCTGACAACAAGAGGCCCAAGGAGATATTATTTACTTATCTGTCTAGAGAGGCTAGGACTTGGTGGCAGATATTTGCCCACTATTTCCTGCCTACTACCCATTTTTCTTAGATTCCGATGGATATGCTTCTTCTGATTGGATGTGTTATGGAGGGGAAGGAGGTATACTTTCCCCAGTTGATCAGGTGATGTATGTGGCGAGCATACATCTGTGACTTGCTACCATTTCCCACATTGGTCACCAGGATGATTGAGTTAGCCGGTGCCCCATGGAGGGATGACGATGTGTCACCACCACCCCTAGACGATGACGACAAGGAGGTTACTATTCTGTGGGGTACGTGGGTGCACGAGAAGCCCCCATCCAAGTGCCGATCTCAAGCTAGAGCAGCAGTAGAGGCAGCTAGACTTTCCTCTTCAGCAGCGGCAGGACCCTCTACTTCAGCAGCAGCGGTAGCACCTTTACCACCACCAGCACCCGAGCCGACCTATCTTCTGGTTCAATGTCTGTTTCGATTCATAGAGCGTAGTGAGCACCGTATTATGCGGTGCCTTGATAGAGTGGATCAGAAATTCGCAGCACAGGGCATTCAGCTACCCCCTCTCCCCGACTCTCCCGCTTCCGATGAGGAGGATCATGAGGCAGAGCACGAGGAGGAGCATGTTGAGGAGCCGGCTCAGCAGGAGGCACCTCCACAGACGCAGGCTACCCAGGATACTCAGCAGCCTCCCGAGGAGCCAGTGCCCCAGTCTGAGACCCAGCCAGAGCCAGATGCGACAGTTGTTCCTCACCATGAGCCCGATCAGTAGCATCGAGGATGATGCTTCATCTTAAGTGTGGGGAGGTCACCGTCGTCGCCGTCGGTAGATTTGGTGAACATTTTTGGATACTATCTCCTAGTTTATGTCATTTTGCTTTATCTTGCACCTTTTGGATCATTGTATATATTAGAATTGTGGATTGTGGATACTCTTGTTTAGTTTGTTGGATTTTACACTTTTGCTTTATATATGCATTTTTGCTTTATATAGTTGTTTTAGCTTTTGGTTGTGATTAGAAAAATATTTTGGTTGTTGAGACCTAGTTGACCCTTTTTACATATGACACCGTTTTGATTGAAAAAGGGATTAACTAAGGAATTTTTGAAATTTCTCAATCACAATATTGCATTTGCATTTAGAATAAGCCTAGCAAAACAAGGAGATCTTTCCAAAGAATTTATTTATAGAGCACCACCCTAATTGATTGAGAAATTTTTAATAAACTTGCATGAATTCATATTTTGTGAAGCATGTTTTGAGCTAAGAACACAAGCTTGTGAGTTTTGAGCCTATTGATTTGGTTACATCTTATAACCACTTATTTTTCTTATTGTGTGAAATTGTTCTCTTCCTATGATTGTGATCCTTGATTTGTTTAATTCTATGTGTCCCATTATTCCTTGTATTCATGCATTTATATGATTGAGGCCATTATTTCATTAGCTCACTTACCCAAATAGCCTACCTTTTACTCTCCATTGTTAACCAATTTTGAGCCTACGCTTAACTCAATTGTTCTTTATTCTAGCACATTACAAGCCTAAAGCAAAAAACAATAAAGTCCCTTGTTTGGATCTTTGATTGGCTTAGGCTAGTGAGAGTGTTTTATATTCAAGTTTAGGGAGATTGGGAACATTGGTTAGGATAAAAGGGTGTTTTGTATTTATATATTTAGGAATTGGGTGCATACTCATGTATGGATTAAATGTATAGACCTTATGCATTGATGTTCTTGTATGTGGCTAGAAAAAAAAGGGTGAAAAAGAAAAAAATGTGAAAAAGAGAAAAAAAGAAGAAAAACAATAAAAAGGGGACAAAATGCCCCAAAGTAAAGTCCAATAAGAGTCAATGCATAAGTGTTGTAAAAATCAAAAGAAAATGCATGAGTATGTGAAAAGTAAAGGATGGGTAGTTAGGTTAGTACTTAATTATATAGGTTATTATATAGGTTAGGTGGGAAAGTTTGGGCTAATCAAAGATTCAAATTCTAGTCCACTTATCCATATATGATCCTACCTCGACCCTAGCCCCATTACAACCTTATGAAAAAGACCTCATGATATTTGTATGCGTGCTTTGAATGATTGTTGATTGTTAGATGAAGAACAAATTTTGGAAAGGATGACTAGGGGAGTACTGAGTTAATCAACCCCTAAACACTTGAGTGAATAGAGCGGATACACATCCGATGAGGGTTCGATTGCTCAATTACATGTATTCACCATAATCATTCTTGTTCATGCAAGTTTGTGAACCTTTTTGATAATTTAATGCAATTGTGGGTTGGATTTGATTCCTATTGCTTTAGTGGTGCACGAATTGTGAATCACACTTTTCACAACTCGTACCACTAACCAGCAAGTGCACTGGGTCGTCCAAGTAATACCTTATGTGAGTAAGGGTCGATCCCACGGAGATTGTTAGCTTGAAGCAAGCTATGGTTATTTTGTAACTCTTAGTCAGGATATCAATTATAATTATCAGTTGACTTGCAAATGAACAAGAGAGCATGGATTAAATAATACTTATTATGCAGTAATGGAGAATATGTCAGAGTTTTGGAGATGCTTTGTCTTCTGAATCTCTGCTTTTCCCCTGTCTTCTTCACGCACGCAAGGTTCCTCCTATGGCAAGCTGTGTGTTGGTGGATCACCATTGTCAATGGCAACCATCCATCCTCTCAGTGAAAATGGTCTAGGTGCGCTGTCACTGCACGGTTAATCATTTGTCGGTTCTCACTCATGCTGGAATTGGATCCATTGATCCTTTTGCGTCTCTCACTATGCCCAACCCTTGTGAGTTTGAAGCTCGTCACAGTCATTCAATCCCTGAATCCTACTCGGAATACCACAGACAAGGTTTAGACTTTCCAGATTCTCAAGAATGCTGCCAATGGATTCTAGCTTATACCACGAAGATTCTGATTAAGGAATCCAAGAGATACTCATTCAATCGAAGGTAGAACGGAGGTGGTTGTCAGTCACACGTTCATAGGTTGAGAATGGTGATGAATGTCACAGATCATCACATCCATCATATTGAAGTGCGAATGAACATCTTAGATAGAAACAAGCGTGTTTGAATAGAAAACAGAAATAATTGCATTAATTCATCGAGACACAGCAGAGCTCCTCACCCCCAACAATGGAGTTTAGAGACTCATGCCATCAAAGAGTACAAAGTTCAGATCTAAAATGTCATGAGATGCAAAATAAATCTCTAAAAGTTGTTTAAATACTAAACTAGTAACCTAGGTTTACAGAAAATGAGTAAACTATGATAGATAGTGCATAAATCCACTTCTGGGACCCACTTGGTGTGTGCTGAGGCTGAGACTTGAGCTTTACACATGCCTAGGCTGTTTCTGGAGTTAAACTCCAGGTTGTAAACTGTTTTGGGCGTTTAACTCCAACTTGTAACCTATTTCTGGCGTTTAACGCCAGAATAGGGCAGAGAACTGGCGTTGATCGCCAGTTTGCGTCATCTAAACTCGGGTAAAGTATGAACTATTATATATTGCTGGAAAGCCCTGGATGTCTACTTTCCAATGCAATTGAGAGCGCACCATTTTGACTCTTGTAGCTCCAGAAAATCCATTTCGAGTGCAGGGAGGTCAGAATCCAACAGCATCTGCAGTCCTTTTTCAACCTTTGAATCAGATTTTGCTCAGGTCCCTGAATTTCAGCTAGAAATTACCTGAAATCACAAAAAAACACACAAACTCATAGTAAAGTCCAGAAATGTGATTTTTATTTAAAAACTAATAAAAATATACTAAAAACTAACTAAATCATACTAAAAACTATGTAAAAACAATGCCAAAAAGCGTATAAATTATCCACTCATCACAACACCAAACTTAAATTGTTGCTTGTTCCCAAGCAACTGAAAATCAAATAGGATAAAAATAAGAGAACATACTATAAATTCCAAAATATCAATGAAACTTAGCTCCAATCAGATGAGCGGGACTAGTAGCTTTTTGCCTCTTGAATAGTTTTGGCATCTCACTTTATCCCTTGAAGTTCAGAATGATTGGCATCTATAGGAACTGAGAATTCAGATAGTGTTATTGATTCTCCTAGTTCAGTATGTTGATTCTTGAACACAGCTACTCTATGAGTCTTGGCCGTAGCCCTAAGCGCTTTGTTTTCCAGTATTACCACCAGATACATAAGTGCCACCGACACATAACTGGGTGAACCTTTTCAGATTGTGACTTAGCTTTGCTAAAGTCCCCAATTAGAGGTGTCCAGGGTTCTTAAGCACACTCTTATTTTGCTTTGGTTTAGTTGCGTAGGCCAGAATTTTATTCCTTTAGGCCCTCCTATCCACTGATGCTCAAAGCCTTGGATCCTTTTTATTACCCTTGCCTTTTGGTTTTAAGGGCTATTGGCTTTTTGCTCTTGCCTTTTGGTTTAAAGAGCTTTTGGCTTTTTCTGCTTGCTTTTTCTTTTTCCTTCTCTTTTTTTTTGCCATTTTTCTTTTCTCTCTTTTATTTTTTTATTTTTTTGTAAGCTTTTGTATTCACTGCTTTTTCTTGCTTCAAGAATCATTTTTATGATTTTTCAGATCATCAAATGACATTTCTCCTTTTTCCTTATTCTTCAAGAGCCAACATATTTAACATTCATAAACCACAATATCAAAAGACATATGCACTGTTCAAGCATTCATTCAGAAAACAAAAAGTATTGTCACCACATCAAAATAATTAAACTAGTTTCAAGGATGAATTCGAAACCCTGTACTTCTTGTTCTTTTGTTTTTTTAGAACATTTTTCATTTAAGAGAGGTGATGGATTCATAGGACATTCATAACTTTAAGGCATAGACGTTTAGACACTAATGATCATATAGTAGAGACACAAACATAAATAAACATGAAGCATAGTAAACAAAAAATAGGAAAATAAGAACAGGGAGATTAAGGAACGGGTCCACCTTAGTGAGGGTGGCGTCTTCCTCTTCTTGAAGAACCAATGGTGCTCTTGAGCTCCTCTATGTCTCTTCCTTGCCTTTGTTGCTCCCAATAGTTGTGTGGAGGAAAATGTATCCCTTGAGGTATCTCAGGGATTTCTTGGTGAGGGAATTCCTCATGCTCTTGTTGAGGTCCATGAGTGGGCTCTCTTGTTGTGTAGTCAAATGCTCTACCACTGAGCTATGGACCCTTGAGATGAATCTCTCCATCTCCCATGACTTATAGGTGGAAGCTTTTGTCTTCTCTTTCCTCTTTCTAGAGGTTTCTCCGGCCTTAGGTGCCATAAATGGTTATGAAAAAAAAACAAAAAGCAATGCTTTTACCACACCAAACTTAAAAAGTTTGCTCGTTTTCGAGAAAAAGAAGAGAAGAGGGAGTAGAAGAAGAAAAAAATAGATGAGATGGAGAGGTGTGAGTTGTTCGGCCAAGGGGGGTTTTAGGTGGTTATGTTGCGTGAAAAGGAAGGAGTGATGGTTTGAATTTGAGTGGGTGGGTGTAGGTGGGTTGTATGATGGTTTTGGAGGAGGAATGGAGGTGATTGGTGGAGGTTATTTTGGGGAAGAGTGTTATGAAAAGGTGTGAAGAGGAGAGAAGAAGAGGTGGGGTAGGTGGGGATCCTGTGGGGTCCACAAATCCAGAGGGGCCAAGGATGTATCATCCCTGCTCCTATTAGGCGTGTAAACGCCCTTGCAGTGCAATCCTGGCATTAAACGCCAGCTTGCTGCTTGTTTCTGGCGTTTAACGCCACTTCCATGCTCTGTTTTGGTGTTAAACGCCAGTCTGGTGATTGTTTCTGGCGTTTAACGCCAGCTTGATGCTTCCTTCTGGCGTTAAACGCCAGCTTGATGCTTCTTACTGGCGTTTAAATGCCAGTAAGCTCTTCCTCCATGGTGAGCTATTTATGATGCTGTTTTTCATTCAGTTTTTGATTTTTCAGTAGTTTTTGTGACTCCACATGATCATCAACCTAAAAAAAACATAAAATAACAATATAAAATAAATAGATGTAATGAAATAACCTTGGGTTGCCTCCCAACAAGCGCTTCTTTAATGTCAATAGCTTGACAGTGAGCTCTCATGGAGCCTCACAAATGTTCAGAGCATTGTTGGGACCTCCCAACACCAAACCTAGAGTTTGAATGTGGGGTTCAACACCAAATTTAGAGTTTGGTTGTGGCCTTCCAACACCAAACTTAGAGTTTGACTGTGGGGGCTTTGGTTGGCTCTACAGTGAGAGAAGCTTTTCATGCTTCCTCTCCATGGTTACAGAAGGAGAACCTTGAGTCTTATAGTTTGCAATGTCTGCAAACCACAGAGCTTCCTGAATAGCAAACAATTGCTCATCCGGAAAGGTTTCAGAGATCTCAGTAGGAGGCAGGGATGCTCCTGCTACTGGTTCTATCTGAGACAGGTGATCAGCTACTTGATTCTCTGTCCCTTTTCTGTCTCTTATTTCTACATCAAACTCTTGCAGAAGCAACACCCATCTTATGAGCCTAGGCTTTGAATCCTGCTTTGTGAGTAGATATTTAAGAGCAGCATGGTCAGTGTACACAATCACTTTTGATCCTACTAAGTATGATCTAAACTTGTCAATGGCATAAACCACTGCAAGCAGCTTTTTTTCTGTGGTTGTGTAATTTTTCTGGGCGTCATTTAAAACACGGCTAGCTTAATAAATGACATGCAGAAGCTTGTTATGCCTCTGTCCCAATACTGCACCAATGGCATGGTCACTGGCATCACACATTAGTTCCAAAGGTAATGTCCAATCTGGTGCAGAAATAACTGGTGCTATGACCAACTTAGCTTTCAGGGCTTCAAACGCCTGCAGACACTCTGTGTCAAACACAAATGGCATGTCAGAAGCTAGCAGATTGCTCAGAGGTTTTGCGATTTTTGAAAAATCCTTTATAAACATCCTATAGAATCCTGCATGCCCCAGAAAGCTTCTGATTGCCTTAACATTGGTGGGTGGTGGTAATTTTTCAATTACTTCTACCTTAGCTTGATCCACATCTATTCCCTTGTTCGAAATTTTATGCCCAAGGACCATTCCTTCAGTCACCTTAAAGTGACATTTTTCCCAATTTAGAACCAGGTTAGACTCTTGGCATCTTTTCAGAACAAGTGCTAGATGGTTAAGACAGGAGCTAAATGAGTCTCCAAATACTGAGAAGTCATCCATGAAGACTTCCAGAAATTTCTCTACCATATCATAGAAGATAGAGAGTATTGATGCGGGCGGAAATTGGCAAGTTAAGAATGATTATAAAATATGCGTTGCAAGTATAGTTCTCAACCAACCAGAAATCCGCTTTATCAATTTAAAAAGGGTGTCACAGAAATTAAAAATCAAAATACTGGGAGTATGAGTCCCAGGTCGTCTCCCAACGAGTTGCAGAAAAGTGTGCTATTTTATTAATCAGATATTTTCAAAAAGGTTTGAGTTGAATGGCTGAAAATTAAATTAGAGAATTTATATAAATTTAAATAAAAGCCTTGATTGGAAGTTGATTAGTTGGAAGCCCTATTCTTGTTGCAGTACTCTCAAGTTTAATTGATAATTGGGGATTATTCTGTTTAGTTGTCCCTCACTAAGTAAGGGAAAGTTAAACAAGTTGGAATGCTATTTCTATCCACAAGTTCCAATCCGCTCTTGGGAGGATTGGTGTTAGTGACTAGAGAGCAATCCAACAATAAACCCGACTACAATCTTTCTCTTGAGCATCCCAACTTCAAGGGTTTCTTTCAACCAACTCCCCATCAAGTTAGGGAACTACTCGCTCATTTTAAATGTAAAAGTCATAACATAAGAAAGGGAATTAAAGAAAGACATAATAAATAATGATCAAAAGATTAATTAAAAATAAAAGTAATTCTTGTATTAATAAATGCTAAAATAATCCAATAGTAAAATTAAGTAAATTAAGGAACATGGAAGAGTAAGAGACAAGTAAAGAGAACGAACTAGAATGTCGAAGTCTTGATGAGGCAATAACTCTTCTCAATATCCCAATGCAAAAACAATGAACATAACAAATCCTAAAAACTATGAATGTGTAGAGAGAAAACCTAGAGGAGAGGAAAACTAGATCTAAAACTAAAAACTATGCGGAATGAATGTCTCCTCTGGTTTCTGTATGTTCTCTGGCTCTAGTCTGCTCTTCTGGGCCAAAAACTGGGTCAAAAACTCGTGCTATTCCATGCCACGCGGTCGCGTTGTCCATGCGGCCGCGTCACTACGATTTCCGCTCTTTCGCGCGGTCGCGTCATTTATGCGGCCGCGTCACTGCGATTTTCTCTTCTTCGCGCGGTCGCGTCATCCATGCAGCCGCGTCGCTTCTCGCTGGTCATCTCCTCAATTTCTTGTGCTCCTTCCATTTTTGCAAGCTTCCTTTCCAATCTCTAACTCATTCATGCCCTATAAAGCCTGAAACACTTAACACACATATCACGGCATCGAATGGAATAAAGGAGAAATAAAATACATAATTAAAGTCCCTAGGAAGCAAGTTTTCAATCATACAATAACTTTAGGAAGGAATTATAAATGCATGCTTATTTAATGAATAAGTGGGTAAAGATTATGATAAAACCACACAATTAAACACAATATAAACCATAAAATAGTGGTTTATCAACCTCCCCACACTTAAACATTAGCATGTCCTCATGCTTAGTTGATGGAGATAAAATGAATGAGTAAGAACATGTAAAACCTATGAAATGCAATGCAACCTATATATATGAATGCAACTATATGATTTTTGTCCACTTGATCAAAAGTAAGTAAGCTCTTCAAAATAATTACAAATCAAATTCCACTAACTCAATTCTTATACAGTAAGAACAGATAAAAATGCAAGAAGATAGCTCATGAAAGCAGGGAACATAGAAATTCAAGCATGGAACCCTCACTGATGATGTATGTACACTCTAGTCTCTCTAGTGTATAGGGTCATCACTCTATCCTTCTCTAATCATGCTCTCTAATTTTGTTCTTCTCCTAACCAATCAACAACATTTAATATACCAATGCAAACATCATGAGGTCTTTTCAAGGTTGTAATGGGGCCAAGGTAAGGGCAAGGATACATATATGGCTAAGTAAGCTTATAAATTGAATCTTTAATTAACCCAAGCTTTAACATAACCTATATATATATATATATTCTATATAACTTTAGAATTCATACCTAGCTACCCAGAAATCCCTTTCACATCCATGCTCATGTATCAACCTTTTATTTTGATTTTATCATACATGCATTGATCTTTGAATGCTTGTCTTAGCATTGGGGTAATTTTTGTCCCCTTATTTATTTATTGAGTATTTTTGAATTTTTTTTCCATAAACATAGAAACATAAAAATAACATAGCTTATCAATGCACATAGAGTTTTAATTCTTATAGTTTCACATGAGTAGGTGATGAGCGGATAATTTATACGCTTTTTGGCATTGTTTTTAGTATGTTTTTAGTATATTTTAATTATTTTTTATTATATTTTTATTAGTTTTTATTTAAAAATCATACTTCTGGACTTTACTATGAGTTTGTGTATTTTTCTGTGATTTCAGGTATTTTCTGGCTGAAATTGAGGGACCTGAGCAAAAATCTGATTCAGAGGCTAAAAAAGGACTGCAGATGCTGTTGAATTCTGACCTCCCTGCACTTAAAGTGGATTTTCTGGAGCTACAGAAGCCCAATTGGCACGCTCTTAATTACATTGGAAAGTAGACATCCTGGGCTTTCCAGCAATATATAATAGTTCATACGTTGCCCGAGATTTGATGGCCCAAACAGGCGTTCCAAGTCAGCTCAAGAATTCTGGCGTTTAACTCCAAAACTGGCACAAAAGCTGGAGTTAAACGCCCAAACTGGCACAAAAGCTGGCGTTTAACTCCAAGAAAAGTCTCTACACATGAAAGCTTCAATGCTCAGCCCAAGCACACACCAAGTGGGCCCGGAAGAAGATTTTTGCATTAATTACTGATTTCTATAACCCTAGGCTACTAGTTCTCTATAAATAGAAACTTTTGCTATTGTATTTGACACAGGAGACATATACTTTTGATCTTTGAGAGTCTTATGCATGTTTGGAGGCTGGCCTCATGGCCATGCCTGGACCTTGTTCTTATCTATTTTCAATGGTGGAGTTTCTACACACCATAGATTAAGGTGTGGAGCTCTGCTGTTCCTCATGAATTAATGCAATTGCTGCTATTTTTCTATTCAATTCACGCCTACTTCTTCTCTAAGATATCACTTGTTCTTCAACCTGATGAATGTGATGATCCGTGACACTCATCATCATTCTCACCTATGAACGCGTGACTGACAACCACTTCTGTTTTACATGAACAAGCTTGAATGTGTATCTCTTGGGTTTCTGATCTAAGATTGGAACCTTCGTGGTATAGGCTAGAATTATTGGCGGCCATTCCTGAGATCCGAAACGTCTAAACCTTGTCTGTGGTATTCTGAGTAGGATCTGGGAAGGGATGACTGTGACGAGCTTCAAACTCGCGATTGTGGGGTGTGTGACAGACGCAAAAGGATCAATGGATCCTATTCCGACATGATTGAGAACCGACAGCTGATTAGCCGATGTTGTGACAGAGCATCAGGACCATTTTCACTGAGAGGATGGGATGTAGCCATTGAAAACGGTGATGCCCAACATAAAGCTTGCCATGGAAAGGAGTATGAATGATTGGAAGAAGGCAATAGGAAAGCAGAGGTTTAGGAGGAACAAAGCATCTTCATACGCTTATCTGAAATCCACCAATGAATTACATAAGTATCTCTATCTTTATTTTATGTTTTATTCATCTTTTAATTATCAATCCTCCATCACCATTTAAATCTTCCTGACTGAGATTTACAAGATGACCATAGCTTGCTTCAAGCCGACAATCTCCGTGGAATCGACCCTTACTCACATAAGGTTTATTATTTGGACGACCCAGTGCACTTGCCGGTTAGTTGTGCGGAATTATGACAAAGTGTGATTCACGTTTGAGAGCTCCAAGTCCTTTGGTGCCATTGTTGATGATCACAATTTCGTGCACCAGTAGGTATCCAAATTGCCATAATATTATCATGACTCATTCCCTTATTATCCTCTGTTTCCACAATTTCCCATACTTGATTGACTCACACAATTCTATCTTAAGCTAACCAAAGATTTAATTTGGGATATATAATTGTTTTTCCGCTTAAGGCTAGTAATGTGGTAAAATATAGAACAAATGGGATTTAAAGGCTCAAAGTGGCTAACAAAGGTATTTGAAAGGGTAGGCTTAATTTGGATAAGTGAGCTAAACAAATAATGGCCTCAATCATATGCAAACATATAAATATAATAAACATTAGACATATAGGATGAAACAAAATATAGATTACAATCATAGAGAAGTAAACACACAAGAATAAAATAATTATGGTTAAATAATGTAACCATTCATAAAAGGCTCAAATCTCACAGGTTGTGTGTTCTTTAGCTCAAAAATCATGTTCCAAATACAACTTCAAGCAAATTTAACATAAAAGAAGTAATTAAAATTAGTGAAATTTTGTTCCAACGATAGGGTCTTAGAAGAAACTTATTGTATTTTCAATCAAGCAGAACATGCATGCAACTAAATATCCTATTCTACAAAAGAAAAATCTAACTAAATATTCTACACTTAAGGCTTTGCACCGTCCTCGGTGCCATCTGTCAAGAACAAAGGTGGGCTGCTAGCAGTATCTCCACAGTCGGGTCCATCATAGCTCCCTGTGCTGGTAAAAGAAGTGGAGTCCAGGGTATCTGAGTCCTTGAATTTTCCCATAATCAGCTCCTTTAGGTATGTGAATCGGCGCTTGTTACTGCGCTCTCTCAGCTTAGCTTTCTGTTCCTGCCGATCCAACTTTTTAAGTATCTGATGGAGCAGTTGGGCTGTTGTAGGTGCTTGTGGTGTTGAAGAAGGAATATCTTCAACTGGTTCAGTAGGCTGGCTGACAGTGGCTGCTGGAAGTCTAAGGTATTTCCCGTTGGGGACAAACTGATCATCCCGTGGAAGCATGGCTTTGGTGTCCCCAGCTCTGTAGGAGACTCCGGCTGCTGAGACAAGATCTGAGACTAGGGCGGGAAAAGGTAAGTTACCCGCGATTTGTACGTGTCCCATGGCATTCCGGATATGTCTTGGTAGATTCAGAGGTTAGTCTGTAAGGATGCACCATAGTAGAACGGCCATGTCCGCAGTGAAGGAGGACTCGTGAGTGCTCGGAAAGACGTAATGAGACATAATCTTTGTCCATATGCGAGCCTCCAAGGTAAGTGCTAAAGCCAAAATTCCCTTAGGGTGGGTACGATGGTATCCGTAGATCCATCGGCTGCCAGGTAGTGCGATAACTCTGAGAACGGCATCCCAGTCAAATTGGTACATCTGGCGCTTGAGTGCAGCTTCTTGAAAGGCATCCAATCCTTCTGGAACAAGGGGAAGACTTAGAACTTTTTGAATGGCCTCTTCTGTAATGGGGACTTGCTTTTGACGGACATAGACAGACTGCAGAGTCGGCAGGTGGAAGTTGGAGTAGAACTCGACTACCCAAGAAAGATTGACTTGCCTTGGCTGTCTCTGTAGGAAACCCCATTGTCTTTGGGCAATTTGCGGCTCAACAAAGGTAGCAATATTGGGCGGGAGGAGAAGAAGGTATTCGTTGTTGTAACTCCTTTCAGCTAGGATGAGGAACATCTGCTCACAGTAGCGATTGGGGAATCGCGCAGTGTCCTTTGCTGGGAAAGCTCTTTCTTTATCATCAACCTTTATAATCCTCTTAATTTTCTTTGTTGAGGGCTTAACCGCAGTTGAAGAAGGCTCTGCCACTAATTCTCTCTTCATTCCTCTCCTTGCTGTTGATTTGGGAATGGCTTTCTCTTTTCCTTTCTTGGTGGCCATCCTGAAAAAGGGAAGAGAAAGTAAATTAAATTTAAAGAGATAGAGCAAGGAAGGGAACAGAAAGGATGGTTATAAATGCACATAAAAAGGTAAATAATATGAACACACGCTCATGAGTACATGTGAAAACTCATTAATGGAAAATAACTAGTGCATATGATGACAAGTGAATGCAAGGTGTTTATTGGCATGCCGGAAAAGGGCATGAGTAGCATAGATCAAGCATCACTCGTAAGAAACCATCACATTTGTATTGACAATTAAATTCAATGAATAAAATAGTAAAGGGAATTTGTGAAAAGCAAGCATTGAATATTAGAGTAGAAAAATGTAGAGAAGTTCATAATACCATATGGGCTTTTTCACAAACACATAGTATGCATGTAGAAGAGGCTCTTGAAAATAAGAATTTGAACATGCAAGTAATCCCTTAAAAATAAATATATAATTGTCAAAAATCCACAAGCATATAATAAGAAATAGTGACTCAAATAAATTGATAACACCAAGTAAAAAGGAAAAAGAAAGAAAAAGAAAATATGAATAATGAAGGGAAAAAGAAAAGAAAAGAAGATGACATATAAAAATAAGAAGAATAATAGAAAAGTAAGGAGAGGAGAAGAAAAGAAAACCTTGTTAATGAAGGTGAGAGAGAGAGTAGAAAGTGTAAAAAGTGAGAGAGAAGGAAGAATGGGGAATTAAGGAGGGAAAAAGAAAAATAAGATTTGGGGAGAAAAAGATAAGATAGTTGGCAAATCAGGGAAGCTGTGCGGCGCAATTGACGCGGTCGCGTGGGGCACGCGGTGGCACGACTTGCGCTGAAGTAAATGACGCGATCGCGTCGGTCACGCGACCGCGTGACCCGTTTTATGCCATTGGCGCGAGGGCAGCGTCGCACTCGCACAACTCTCTGTTCAAATTCATATTAGTGCCAAATTTTGGGTGACGCGATCGCATGGGGCATGCGATCGCGTGAGTGGTCAATTATTGGGATACGACGCGGTCACGTGAGGCACGCGATCGCGTGAGAGGGACTGCGCGTCCAGCGCCAGTCCAGCACCACTCTAGCACAACTTTCGGGTGTGCACCACTTTGACGTCGAAATGCTGGTCACGCGGCCGCGTGGGGCACGCGGTCGCGTGGGAGGCTATTATTCCCATATGACGTGGTCGCGTCAGCGATGCGGTCGCGTAGGGTGATTTGTGCCATTGGCACGCCTCCAGCCCTGCTCCTGCGTAACTCTCTGTTCATATTATTATTGTCTCCCAGCTCCTTGCGATGCGGACGTGTCAATGAGGCGGTCTCGTCGCGTTTTTTTTAAATAAAGGTATGTAAATGCAGATGCATGAAATGTACTAACGAAAAGAAGAGTTATTGAATAAGAAAACTAAAAATAAAGAAAAGAACGATCATATCATGGTGGGTTGTCTCCCACCTAGCACTTTGCTTTAACGTCCGTAAGTTGGACGCTCCACTAGCTCAGTCTTCAGCTATGTGGGGATCTTCCAAGAGGAAGATCTCGAGCTACTTGTTTTTCTTCAGCTTCTCGCCATGGTACAGCTTTAAATGATGTCCATTAACTTTGATAGGTTCAGAGCTTGAAGGATGGCTTAGGTGATAAACTCCGTACGGTTCGGCCTTCTCTACTCTGTATGGACCTTCCCATCTTGATCTCAACTTGCCTGGCATGAGCCTCAGTCGAGATTTGTAAAGGAGGACTAAGTCCCAGGTTGGAACTCTTTCCTCTAGATGTGTTGATCATGTACAGCCTTCATCTTCTCCTTGTATAGTCTTGAGTTCTCATAAGCTTCTAGGCGAAGGCTCTCCAGTTCCTGCAGTTGCAACTTCCTTTCAACTCCGGCTTTGTCAATTCCCATGTTACATTCTTTTACTGCCCAGAAGGCTTTGTGCTCTACTTCAATAGGGAGATGACAAGCTTTTCCATAAACTAAGCGGAAAGGACTCATTCCAATGGGTGTTTTGTATGCTGTTCTGTATGCCCAGAGTGCATTTTGTAGCCTGGTGCTCCAGTCTCTTCTATGAGGTTTGACTATCTTCTGCAAGATACGCTTTATCTCTCTATTTGACACCTCGGCTTGCCCATTAGTTTGAGGATGGTAGGCAGTTGCAACTTGATGAATTATCCCATGTTCTTCATTAGTCCTGTTAGTCTCCTGTTACAAAAATGGGTGCCTTGATCACTCACGATTGCTCGTGGTGATCCAAAGCGACAAATAATATGGTTTCTCACAAAGGAAACAATAGTGTTAGCATCGTCAGTGTGGGTAGGAATTGCTTCCACCCATTTGGAAACGTAATCCACAGCTAACAATATATAGAAATAACCATTAGAATTTGGAAATGGACCCATGAAGTCAATGCCCCAAACATAAAAAATTTCACAAAAAAGTATAATTTATTGAGGCATCTCATCCCTCCTGGATATATTACCAAATTTCTGGCATGGGAAACAAGATCTACAAAATTTAGTAGCGTCCCTAAAAAGAGTAGGCCACCAGAATCCACAGTCTAAGATTTTTTTAGATGTTCTTTGAGGGCCAAAATTTCCTCCACTCTCAGATGAGTGACAGGCCTCTAAGATGGACTGGAATTCTGATTGAGACACACACCGTCTGATTACCTGGTCAGCGCCACATCTCCATAAATATGGGTCATCCCATATATAATATTTAGACTCGCTTTTCAGCTTGTCCCTTTGATGCTTAGAAAAGTTTGGAGGAAAGGTGCAGCTAACTAGATAATTAGCTACAGGTGCGTACCAAGGGACTATCTCAGATACTGCTTGCAGGTTATCAAATGGGAAATTATCAGCTATAGGAGTAGAGTCATCTGTAATATGTTCAAGGCGACTCAAATGGTCTGCCACTAAATTCTGGTTACCACTCCTGTCCTTAATTTCCAAATCAAATTCTTGTAATAGCAGTATCTAACGTATAAGCCTTGGTTTGGACTCCTTTTTAGATAATAAATACTTTAGAGCTGCGTGGTCTAAATACACTACTACCTTCTACCAAGTAAATAGGCTCGGAATTTATCCAGAGCAAAAACAATAGCAAGAAGCTCTTTCTCAGTAGTAGTGTAATTCGACTGAGCGGCATCTAAAGTTTTAGACGCGTAAGCAATAACAAAAGGATCCTTACCTTCACGCTGAGCCAGTGCTGCTCCTACTGCATGGTTGGAAGCATCACACATTATTTCAAATGGTTGGCTCCAATCTGGTCCTCTCACAATTGGGGCTTGAGTCAGTGCGGTCTTCAGCTTATCAAACGCTTGTTTGCAATTTTCACTGAACTCGAACTCAATATCTTTCTGCAGTAATCTGGATAAGGGTAGTGCTACCTTACTGAAGTCCTTAATGAATCTCCTGTAAAAACTTGCATGGCCAAGGAAAGAACGGACCTCCCTCACAGAAGAGGGGTAAGGTAAACTAGAAATAACATCCACCTTTGCTGGATCTACAGAAATGCCAGTATTAGACACAACATGTTCTAGTACAATCCCTTGTTTAACCATAAAGTGACATTTTTCAAAATTTAATACAAGGTTTGTACTGACACATCTATCTAATACTCTAGATAATCCATCTAAGCAAAGGCTAAAGGAATCGCCATAAACACTAAAATCATCCATAAAAACTTCCATACAGTCTTTAATAAGATCAGAGAAAAGACTCATCATGCACCTTTGGAAAGTAGCTGGTGCATTGCACAAGCCAAAGGGCATTCTCTTGTAAGCATAAGTCCCAAAAGGACATGTAAAAGTGGTCTTTTTCTGATCATCAGGAGCTATATGAATCTGGAACTAACCTGTGTAACCATCTAAAAAACAATAATGTGATTTACCTGACAGGCGATCCAGCATTTGATCAATGAATGGAAGAGGATAGTGATCCTTACGGGTTGCTTGGTTGAGGCGTCTGTAGTCAATGCAGACCCTCCAGGCATTCTGAACTCTGGTTGTCAGGAGCTCTCCATGCTCATTCTTCACTGCAGTGACTCCAGACTTTTTTGGCACCACTTGTACTGGGCTTACCCATTCACTGTCTGAGATGGGGTAGTTGATATCTGCCTCTAGTAGTCTGGTCACTTCCTTTTTGACAACCTCTAGGATAGTGGGGTTTAGTCTTCTCTAGGGTTGACGGACAGGTCTTGCTCCTTCTTCTAAAAATATCCTATGGTCACAGACTTGGGAATTGATGCCTACTATGTCTGCCAAACTCCAACCAATTGCCTTCTTGTGCCTCCTCAGCACACCGAGTAGCTGCTCTTCCTGTTGAGAAGTGAGTTCCCTTGCAATGATAACCGGAAACTTCTGCCCGTCTTTAAGGTAAGCATATTTGAGGTGTGGAGGAAGGGGTTTTAATTCTAACTTCTGATCATGTTCAGGCTCTGGGTTGTCTGGAGCTGGTAACAGTGGTAAGGCACTGTCATTGTCCTCTGAGAGTGTCCCCACACTTGGACCTTGTCCTGTGTGCTTCTCTTCAAATTCCTCCTGGTGAACTTCAGCCACGGTTTCATCTATAATGTCACACTTGAGGATAGAGTGATCCTCTAGAGGATGCTTCATAACTCCATTCAGATTGAAGATCACTACTCAGCCATCTATTTCAAAAGAGTATGTTCCTGAAAAAGCATCTAATTTAAACTTTGAGGTCTTCAAGAATGGCCTTCCGAGTAGGATTGATGATGGCTTGTCTGAGTCATTTTGGGGCATCTCCAGGATATAAAAATCAATGGGAAATGTAAGCCCTTTAATGCCCACTAATACATCTTCAGCAACTCCAGCCATTGTAATAATGCTTTTATCTGCTAACACAAAACGAGCTGCCGACCTTTTTAAGGGAGGGAGCCTCAAAATATCATATATAGACAAAGGCATTATACTCACACATGCTCCTAAATCACACATGCAATCAGAAAATACTACACCACCAATAGTACAATTAACCATACAAGGACCTGGGTCACTACACTTTTCAGGTAAACCTCCCATTAAAGTAGATATGGAACTTCCTAAGGGAATAGTTTCTAATTCATTAATTTTGTCTTTGTGGATACATAAATCTTTTAGAAACTTTGCATATTTAGGTACCTGTTGAATAACATCAAAAAGGGGAATAGTTACCTCAACCTTTTTGAATATCTCTACCATTTTGGGATCAGGTTCCAGCTGCTTCCTGGGCTTCCTTGCAAGTTGTGGAAATTGAATAGGAGTGGTGTCTTCTGCAGTGTCTGCGCCTTGTAATGCTTTCTCTTGTGGTTGCACTTCTTCTTCTTCAGCTATGTCCTGTATGTCCTCTTTCTCTTCAACATCTTCTATTTCCACTACCTCTTCAGCTGAGGCGTGTTCTGGTGGGTTTGGCTCCTCCTGGTTCCTCTCCTGCAGTGTGGTTCTGGACCTTAGGGTGATGACATTAATACCACCCTTGGGATTGGGTAATGGTTGAGAGGGAATTCCACTGGAGCTCAAAGGTTGGTAATTGGAGTTGTTCATTGATCTAATCTGGGAGACAAGAGCCTGCAAAGTAGCGGTTAAACCATTTAGAGTGGCATTAATGTTATTTTCCATGGTCTGCTGTCTCTGATCAATAGATTGTAGTAAGTCATCATTGGCAGATAAAGAAGGATGGGTAAATTGAGAGGTCTACTGTAGGGTATTCTGTGGTCCTTGGGGTTGCCTTAGGTGAGGTGCTCTGTAAGGCTGATTCTGATTCTGCTGCCTGTTGTTGTTGTTATTCCACCTCTGATATTCCTGATTATCTCTGCCTCCTTTGTTATTGTTGTTGTCCCTCCAATTCTGGTTAGAATTGTCCTGCCATCCATGGTTGTAATTGCCACTTTGATTGTACCCTTGGTTGGGGCGGTCATAGAAGTTATAAGTGGCTGCCACGGTGTTGTATTTCTGCTGGAGCTGAGGACATTCATCAGTATAATGGCTATAATCAGTGCAGATTTTGAAACTCTCTGTGGGACTAACTGTTGGTTTTGCTGTGGTGGAGAAGGTTGAGCTTGCTGAACTTGTTGTTGATTCAATTGCATCTGCTTCAGCAAGTTGGTCATTTCACAGATACTCTGAGTTAGAGCAGCAGTCTCTCTGCTAGAGGATACTTCTGCAACGGCTTTTGCACGGCCTTGTTTCTGCCTGTGATTCCTAGTAGATTCAGCTAAGTCACTGATCAATTGCCATGCCTCATCAGTGGTCTTGTACTTTTTCATAGACCCATTGCTAGCACTTTCCAATGTGGTCTTATCTTGGGGCCTCATGCCTTGTGTGACATAACCAAGTAACACTATCTTGTCAATCATATGGTGGGGGCATGCTTCCAGAAGATTATTGAAGCGCTCCCAATATTCATAAAGCGTCTCGGATTCATCCTGAACAATCATGGAAATATCTTTCCTTAGTTTATCAGTAACATCAGCTGGAAAGAACTGTTCCAAGAATTCTCTTCTCAGTGTATCCCAGTTGGATACAGTTGCTGTGGGTTGAGTGTAGTACCACTCTCTTGCCTTTCCCTCAAGAAAAAACGGGAAGGATTTTAGCAAAATTGAAGTTTCATTTGCACCATCACGCCTGACAGTAGAACAGGCTGCTTGAAAATCTCTCAGGTGCTTGATAGGCTCTTGAGCAGGTAAGCCATGAAACTTGGGCATCAAATTGAGCAGTGCGGTCTTTATCTCAAAGTCTGTAGCCACCGCTGGGTGATGCGCTTGAAATGGTTGCATTGTAAAATCAGGGGCTCCTTCCTCCTGGATAGTAACTCTTCTGGCTGCTGCCATGTTACCTGTACGTAAATCAACCGAATTAGTAGAACGGGGGCTGGTTTCTTTCTCAAGTGGCATTTCAGATCCGCCCTCGGGGAGGACTAACCGACGCCGAGCTTGCCTTATTCGTGAAATAGTTCTTTCAATCTCAGGATCAAATACTGGCAAGCTTGGATCAGGAAGTGAACACGTAATCTAATGAAAGAAATAAGCAGCTCATGGTAGCAAAATAAAATAAAATGTAAATAAATAAATTCCAATTAATAACTTTAGCACTCTATTGTAACTCCCCGACAACGACGGCAAAAATTGATGCGGGCGGAAATTGGCGAGTTAAGAATGATTATAAAATATGCGTTGCAAGTATAGTTCTCAACCAACCAGAAATCTGCTTTATCAATTTAAAAAGGGTGTCAGAGAAATTAAAAATCAAAATACTTGGAGTATGAGTCCCAGGTCGTCTCTCAACGAGTTTTAGAAAAGTGTGCTATTTTATTAATCAGATGTTTTCAAAAAGGTTTGAGTTGAATGGCAGAAAATTAAATTAGAGAATTTATGTAAATTTAAATAAAAGCCTTGACTGGGAGTTGATTAGTTGGAAGCCCTATTCTTGTTACAGTACTCTCAAGATTAATCGATAATTGGGGATTATTCTGTTTAGTTGTCCCTCACTAAGTAAGGGAAACTTAAACAAGTTGGAATGCTATTTCTATCCACAAGTTCCAATCCGCTCTTGGGAGGATTGGTGTTAGTGACTAGAGAGCAATCCAACAATAAACCCGAATACAATCTTTCTCTTGAGCATCCCAACTTCAATGGTTTCTTTCAATCAACTCCCCATCAAGTTAGGGAACTACTCGCTCATTGTAAATGTAAAATTCATAACATAAGAAAGGGAATTAAAGAAAGACATAATAAATAATGATCAAAAGATTAATTAAAAATAAAAGTAATTCTTGTATTAATAAATGCTAAAATAATCCAATAGTAAAATTAAGTAAATTAAGGAACATGGAAGAGTAAGAGACAAGTAAAGAGAACGAACTAGAATGTCGAAGTCTTGATGAGGCAATAACTCTTCTCAATATCCCAATGCAAAAACAATGAACATAACAAATCCTAAAAACTATGAATGTGTAGAGAGAAAACCTAGAGGAGAGGAAAACTAGATCTAAAACTAAAAACTATGCGGAATGAATGTCTCCTCTGGTTTCTGTATGTTCTCTGGCTCTAGTCTGCTCTTCTGGGCCGAAAACTGGGTCAAAATAAGGCCCGAAATCGCCCCCAGCGATTCTGCAGACTATGCAGATCGCGCATGTCACGCGGACGCGTCGCCCATGCGGCCGCGTCACTCGTGCTATTCCATGTCGTGCGATCGCGTTGTCCATGCGGCCGCGTCACTACGATTTCCGCTCTTTCGTGCGGTCGCGTCATCCATGCGGCCGCGTCGCTTCTCGCTGGTCATCTCCTCAATTTCTTGTGCTCCTTCCATATTTGCAAGCTTCCTTTCCAATCTCTAACTCATTCATGCCCTATAAAGCCTAAAACACTTAACACACATATCACGGCATCGAATGGAATAAAGGAGAAATAAAATACATAATTAAAGTCCCTAGGAAGCAAGTTTTCAATCATACAATAACTTTAGGAAGGAATTATAAATGCATGCTTATTTAATGAATAAGTGGGTAAAGATTATAATAAAACCACACAATTAAACACAATATAAACCATAAAATAGTGGTTTATCAAGCATGCACCTCTGAAAGGTTGCAGGTGCATTGCACAGACCAAAAGGCATTCTTCTGTATGCAAATACTCCAGATGGACATGTGAATGCTGTTTTCTCTTGGTCCTGAGGATCTACTGCAATTTGGTTGTAACCTGAATAGGCATCCAAAAAGCAGTAGTATTCATGACCTGCTAGTCTTTCTAGCATCTGGTCTATAAATGGTAAAGGGAAGTGATCCTTCCTGGTGGCTGTATTGAGCCTTCTGTAGTCAATACACATATGCCACCCTGTAACTGTTCTTGTAAGAACCAGTTCATTTTTTTCATTATGAACCACTGTCATACTTCCCTTCTTAGGGACAACATGGACAGGACTCACCCAGGGGCTATCAGAAATAGGATAAATAATCCCAGCCTCTAGTAACTTAGTGACCTCTTTCTGCACCACCTCCTTCATGGCGGGATTTAGCCGCCTCTGTGGTTGAACCACTGGCTTAGCATCATCCTCCAATAGGATCTTGTGCATGCATCTGGCTGGGCTAATGCCCTTGAGATCACTTATGGACCACCCAAGAGCTGTCTTGTGTGTCCTTAGCACCTGAATTAGTGCTTTCTCTTCCTGTGGCTCTAAAGCAGAGCTTATGATTACAGGAAAAGTGTCACCTTCTCCCAGAAATGCATATTTCAGGGATGGTGGTAGTGGTTTGAGCTTGGGTTTAGGAGGTTTCTCCTCTTCCTGAGGAGTTTTCAGAGGTTCTTTTATTTCCTCTGGTTCCTCTAGATCAGGCTGAACATCTTTAAAAATATCCTCTAGCTCTGATTAGAGACTCTCAGTCATATTGACCTCTTCCACCAGGGAGTCAATAATATCAATGCTCAGGCAGTCGTCTGATGTGTCTGGATGTTGCATAGCTTTGACAACATTCAACTTAAACTCAACCTCATTGACTCTCAGGGTTATCTCCCCTTTTTGGACGTCAATGAGGGTTCGTCCGGTTGCTAGGAATGGTTTTCCTAGAATGAGAGTTGCACGCTTGTGCTCCTCCTTTTCCAGCACTACAAAGTCAGTAGGGAAGGCAAATGGCCCAACCTTGATAATTATGTCCTTAATTATGCCTGATGGATATTTAATGGAGCCATCAGCAAGTTGAAGACAGATCCGGGTTGGTTTGACCTCTTCAGTCAAGCCAAGCTTTCTGATAGTGGATGCAGGAATTAGGTTGATGCTTGTCCCAAGATTACATAAAGTTGTCATGGTGCATTTACCCTCTAATATGCATGGTATCATAAAGCTCTCGGGATCTTTAAGCTTTTCTGGGAAGCTTTTCAGAATGACTGCACTGCATTCTTCAGTGAGGAGAACTCTTTCAGTTTCTCTCCAATCCTTCTTATGACTCAAGATCTCTTTCATGAACTTGGCATAAGAAGGTATTTGCTCAAGTGCCTCTGCAAACGGAATCTTTATTTCAAGAGTCCTGAGATAGTCTGCAAAGCAGGCAAATTGCTTATCCTGCTCCTCTTGACGGAGTTTTTGAGGATAAGGCATCTTGGCTTTGTATTCCTCAACCTTAGTTGCTGCAGGTTTATTTTCTACAGAGGTGGTTGGAGAAGCCTTCTTAGAGGGGTTGCTATCAGCATTTGTGTGTGTCTGATCCCTCACTGGTGTTTGAACGCCAGAACTGAGCTTCCATTGGGCATTTGACGCCAGCTCCTTGCCTGTTTCTGGCGTTTGAACGCCAGAACTGCGCGTAGGTTCGGCGTTTAATGCCAACTTTGCATCCTTTTCTGGCGTTTGAATGCCAGAGTTATTCCTCTCTGGGCTCTTACTGTCCTCAGAGGGATTTTGGATAATATTTTGCTCATCCTTTGTCAGTTGTTCTTTTCTTGGCTTTCTGCTGCTCTGAAGTAAGGTATTTAATGTTTTCCCACTTCTTAATTGAACTGCCTAGCACTCTTCTGTTATCTGCGTTGATAACTGCTGTTTTATCTGATTCAATTGTGCTTCCATATTTTTATTAGCATTTTTATTGTCTTGTAGCATCTCCTTGAATTCTGCTAGCTGTTTTATTAGAAAACACAATCGTTGATTGAGTTCAGCAACTTGTTCTGGAGGACCAAGTTCAGTAGACAATGCTTTGGCTTCTTCTTTTATGGAGGTCCCACTACTTATGTACAGATGCTGATTTCTAGCAACTATATCAATAAGCTCTTGAGCCTCTTCAATAGTTTTTCTCATGTGTATAGATCCACCAGCTGAGTGGTCTAGAGATATCTGAGCTCTTTCTGTAAGCCCATAGTAGAAGATGTCTAATTGCACCCACTCTGAAAACATTTCAGAGGGACATTTCCTTAGCATCCCTCTGTACCTCTTCCAGGCATTATAAAGGGATTCATCATCCTCTTGTTTAAAGCCTTGGATGTCCAGTCTTAGCTGTGTCATCCTTTTTGGAGGGAAATATTGATTCAGAAATTTGTTCGATAACTATTTCCATGTTCTTATGCTTGCTGTGGGTTGGTTATTTAACCACCTCTTAGCTTGATCTTTTACAGCAAACAGAAACCGCAACAGCCTGTATACGTCCTGATCTACCTCCTTGTCATGCACTGTGTCAGCAATTTGCAAGAACTGCGCCAGAAACTCAGTAAGTTCTTCCTGTGGAAGACCGGAATATTGGCAATTTTGCTGCACCATGACAATGAGCTGAGGATTTAGCTCAAAACTGCTTGCTTTGATGGGAGGTATACAGATGCTACTCCCATATGTAGCAGTAGTGGGATTAGCATATGATCCCAGAGTCCTTCTAAACTGTTCATCTCCACTTAGATCCATGATGGATAAAATGAAATTGATGTGAATTGCAAAGAAGATATATTTTTGTTTTTATTTTATTGAAGTAGAACAAACCAAATTATTAAGATAAATAAAAATAATAAGATAAAATAAAATAAAATAATTAGAAATTAAAATGTAAATTTCAAAAACCAAGGGAAAAATAAATTTGAAAATGAAAATAATTGCTTAATTGAGAAGATTTGAAAAACTCCGGATTTGATTTTTGAAAAAGATTTTGAATTTTGAAAGGATTTGATTTTAAAATAAAAATCTGAATTTTTAAAAGTAATTTTCGAAAATTCAATTTAAAATAAAGAGAAAAGATATTTTTGAATTTAACGAGGAAAGAGAAAAACAATAAAATGACACAAGACTTAAAATTTTTAGATCTAATGCTCCTTATTTTCGAAAATTTGGAGGAAAAACACCAAGGAACACCAAACTTAAAAATTTTAAGATCAAAACACAAGAAAGACTCAAGAACACCTTGAAGATTCACAAGAACACGGAGAAGAAAAAGTCAAAGACTCAAAGGACTCAAGAACATAAAAAAAGAACATCAAACTTAAAATTTTTAGAAAACCAAAAATAAATTTTCGAAAATTAAATAAGAAATAACAAGAAAACACCAAACTTAAAACTTGACACAAGATTTAATCAAAGAAAAATTATTTTTGAAAAAGTTTTAAAAGGAAGATACCCAATCACCAAGAACATAAGCACAACGCTCTAGCCAATTGAGCTATAAATTGAAAGTGTTTTAATAAAGGTATTTAATATATAAAATATTTAAATTTTTTTTTGGATACTAATAATTCGAAAATGCACAAGAAAAACAAGAAAAATCACAAAACAAGGAAAACTAAAGATCAAACAAGAAATAAACAAGAACAACTTGAAGATTAAGAAAGAACAATGAACACAAATTCGAAAATTTAAAAGAAAACAAAAACATGCAATTGACACCAAACTTAAAATATGAAACAAAACTCAAATAGAAAAACTCAATTATTAGTTTATAAAATTTTCGAAAAATTTAAAAAGAGAAAATAAGGATTTAAAAAAAGAGATTTCAACCAAAAACAATAATAAAAGACTCTAGACCAAAAAGAAAAATTTTCCTAATCTAAGCAACAAAATAAACCGTCAGTTGTCCAAACTCGAACAATCCCCGGCAACGGGGCCAAAAACTTGGTGCACGAATTGTGAATCACACTTTTTACAACTCGTACCACTAACCAGCAAGTGCACTGGGTCGTCCAAGTAATACCTTACGTGAGTAAGGGTCGATCCCACGGAGATTGTTGGCTTGAAGCAAGCTATGGTTATTTTGTAACTCTTAGTTAGGATATCAATTATAATTATCAGTTGACTTGCAAATGAACAAGAGAGCATGGATTAAATAATACTTATTATGCAGTAATGGAGAATATGTTGGAGTTTTGGAGATGCTTTGTCTTCTGAATCTCTGCTTTCCCCCTGTCTTCTTCTTCACGCACGCAAGGTTCCTCCTATGGCAAGCTGTGTGTTGGTGGATCACCATTGTCAATGGCTACCATCCGTTCTCTCAGTGAAAATGGTCCAGGTGCGCTGTCACCACACGGATAATCATCTGTCGGTTCTCACTCATGCTGGAATATGATCCATTGATCCTTTTGCGTCTGTCACTACGCCCAACCCTTGTGAGTTTGAAGCTCGTCACAGTCATCCAATCCCTGAATCCTACTCAGAATACCACAGACAAAGTTTAGACTTTTCGGATTCTCAAGAATGCTGCCAATGGATTCTAGCTTATACCACGAAGATTCTGATTAAGGAATCCAAGAGATACTCATTCAATCGAAGGTAGAACGGAGGTGGTTGTCAGTCACGTGTTCATAGGTTGAGAATGGTGATGAATGTCACGGATCATCACATCCATCATATTGAAGTGCGAATGAACATCTTAGATAGAAACAAGCGTGTTTAAATAGAAAACAGAAATAATTGCATTAATTCATCGAGACACAGCAGAGCTCCTCACCCCCAACAATGGAGTTTAGAGACTCATGCCGTCAAAGAGTACAAAGTTCAGATCTAAAATGTCATGAGATGCAAAATAAATCTCTAAAAGTTGTTTAAATACTAAACTAGTAACCTAGGTTTAAAGAAAATGAGTAAACTACGATAGATAGTGCATAAATCCACTTCTGGGGCCCACTTGGTGTGTGCTGGGACTGAGACTTGAGCTTTACACGTGCCTAGGCTGTTTCTGGAGTTAAATGCCAGGTTGTAACCTATTTTGGGCGTTTAACTCCGACTTGTAACCTGTTTCTGGTGTTTCTTAACGCCAGAATAGGGCAGAGAACTGGCGTTGATTGCCAGTTTGCGTCATTTAAACTCGAGCAAAGTATGAACTATTATATATTGCTGGAAATCTCTGGATGTCTACTTTCCTACGCAATTGAAAGCGCACCATTTTGACTTCTGTAGCTCTAGAAAATCCATTTCGAGTGCAGGGAGGTCAGAATCCAACAACATCTGCAGTCCTTTTTCAGCCTCTGAATCAGATTTTGCTCAAGTCCCTGAATTTCAGCCAGAAATTACCTGAAATCATAGAAAAATACACAAAATCATAGTAAAGTCCAGAAATGTGATTTTTATTTAAAAACTAATAAAAATATACTAAAAACTAACTAAATCATACTAAAAACAATGTAAAAACAATGCCAAAAAGCGTATAAATTATCCGCTCATCATTTAGCCCTATGCTTATGAATATTTCTGATAAACCCATATTTTATGATATATTTTGTGCTTAATTTGAGTGATTTATTCAATCCTTCACCCACTTATTCATATTAATTGCATGATTTTACTTTCCCTTCCTTATTATGTGATGTACGTGAAAAACATGTTTTCTATGCTTTAAAATTAATTATTTTAATTACCTTTATTTCCATTCGATGCCGTGATTACTGTGTTGAGTAGTTTCAGATCTTCTAAGGCAGGAATGACTTAAAGGATGGAAAAAGGAAACATACAAAAATGGAAGGAAAGCACAAAACGGAGTTTCTGAAGAAACTGGCATCCACGTGATCGCATGGGCGACGCGGACGCATGCCAAGCACGAATCAACAGCGACGCGGTCGCATGACTGACGCGACCGCGCACCTTAAGCAAAACATATATGACGCGGTCGCATGACTGACGCACCCGCGTGACAAGGAAAGCTCCGAATGACACGGCCGCGTGACCCACGCGGATGCGTGACAGAGGCCACACACCAAAAATTGCAGAAAACGCTCATAGCAAATTCTGAAGCCCTTTTTGGCCCAAATCCAAGTCCAGAAGGCATAGACCAGTGGTTATGAAGTGGGGGAATGCATCCATTCAAGGGAGTTCGCGAATTTAGTTACTTCTCTTGTTTTAGGTCTAGTTTTGAGAGAGGTTCTCTCCTCTCTCTCTCTCTCGTAGGATTTAGAACTTCTCTTAGTTTTAGGAGTAACTCTCAATCCCAGGTTCTTTATTTTTATTTATTCTTCCAATTTAGTTTATGAACTCTTCATGTTAGATTATAATTTCTCTTATTAATGTTATTTGAGGTATTTCAATTCATGATTGCTTTCTTTAATTTATGTTATTGTTGCTTTACATCTGAAGGCATTTTTATTCCAGCAAATTTACTTTTTTTTTCTCTTTTGGTCTTGGTTAAGAAAGCAGTAACTCAGGAGTTATCTTATCTCAACATAATTGATAACTGTTATCTTTGCTAATTGAATTGAGCTTCAATAATCCCAACCTTTTCTTAGGAAATAAATGGGATTTGAAGATCAAACTTATTAGTCCCTTGACTTTCCTTTACTTTAGTAAAGGTTGACTAAGTGGAATTAAGATTCAACTTTCATTGTTATTGATAAGAATAACTAAGTCTGGACTTCCAATTTCTCATACCTTGTCAAAAGTTTGCTTTGCAGTTATTTATTTATTTTAATTGCCATTTAATTTACCCGCCATTAAGTTACTTGTTCCTCAATCTTGAAACCCCAATTTATAATCTCCATAACCAATAATAAGAACATACTTCCCTGCAGTTCCTTGAGAAGACAACCCGAGGTTTAAATAATCGGTTATCAATTTTAAGGGGTTTGTTACTTGTGACAACCAAAACGTTTGTACGAAGGGATTTCTGTCGGTTTAGAGACTATATCTACAACGCGAATATTTTTATGAAATTCTTTACTGGCAAAAATCCTAACGTCAAAATGGCGCCGTTGCCGGGAAACTGCTAATGTGTGCCTTATTATTGGTTATTGTAAATATTTTTCTTTTGCTTGTTTATTTATTTTTGTTTCTCCTTTTTATTTTTATTTGCTACTATGAGCTCTCACCCCTCTCGCTTTGAGTTTGGTTCTAACTTTGTTGAAGGAAATAGAAGTTACAGCAGGAATATGTATCAAGGTGAGACCAATCAAGGATGGATGGAGCCAAGAAGATCTAATAAACCCTTTAAGCACCAACACCCTCCAAGATATCATGGGCAACAACCATTCTACAATGCATACCCAGCTGATAGATATGGTGGACAACCTTGTAACTACCAACAAGCCCCACCTCGTGTCTATAGACCATCCTCTCAACATAACCTCGAACCACCACACTCACAAGCTTCTCTTCACCATTCGCCACCGTATGATCCTTTCCTACCCCAGTTCCAATCCAATCACCCCCAAGCACCACCACTTCCCTATGTTTCATGCCCAAATCCATCACCCCGAGAATCAGAGATTCACCTCAAGGCAACAGTAAATAAACTTCAAACAACCATTCGACAACTGGAGCAAGCAGTAATTCAATTAGCTTCTAGACGCGCGAACATTCAAGGACCAACCACAACCCCATGTGGACAATCTAATGAAAAGCGTAGCATGAAAGAGACACTAGAAACTCCAGTGGACAAGACAGAGCATGAATTCATACTAGAACAAGTAGAAGAAGCTGTCATTGTGCAAGAAGAAGAGTTGGTTGAAGATCTAGGAGACGCTGAACATCCATGGGAATCCAGAGTTGAGGAGAACTCTGTCAAGGACGTTACAGTTGATGCTAAGGAGGATATTGCACAATCCCCAAGGCAAGTTGTTTATGAAGAACTAGACGGAATAACCCAGGACACAAATTCCCGTGATGATGATAGTCACAAGTCAAGCTCTCTTAGTAATAAACTTGCATCTGCAAGTGAATTCTCTGAGATCAAAGAATCTTCCCCAAGTGACTACAAAGATGACGCGGAGGTAGATTTCTCTCAACCTCCAATCTATGACTCAAGTGATGAGAAAGACATAGAAGACTTTGACCAGGACTCAGATGCATTTGAAGAACCTTACAAGGAAGTGGAGGAATTCACAGAAAAGCACAAGGGAGTAGAACTTACAGAACCACCAGAAACACCTTCCCCAAGGCCATTACCACCCAATACAAGCTTCAAGTGGGTACAATCCTTAACTTTTAACTTTACTTTTTCACTTGAATACGGTTTGCTTGAAACAGATGGCCAGCTTAGAGCTCTCTGCGACTTTAAGAGTAAGAGGGAAATGGCTCGTGCTCAGAGCTGGTGCACAAGGTTCAATAAGGTTCCACGCTTCAACTTGAAGTGCACGGATTGGTATCATGTTCAATCGAATGGTTCTCGGAAAACGTTTGGTCACCATGGTGAGAATCTACTTTCTAAACCGCCCGGATGGAAAAATATAGATCGAAACGGAGGCGGATTTAAAAACAAGGCTTGGGATCATGGATTCTATTCTGACATTCGTCACGCCGGGAGCCTGAGACTCTGTTTGAAGCTGCTCAGAAGCTTTACATGCCTAGTTTGGGACCCCAGAGGCTATTGGCATTCCTAGCATTGGTGGAGATTTTTGGATGAATTTAAGCATAAGCCGCCATAGCAGGAAGCTCTTCCAATGTCCAACTTAAGGACTTTAACTAAAAGTGCTAGGTGGGAGACAACCCACCATGGTATGATCGTTCCTTTTGCAATTTTAATTTTATTTAGTTTTGGTTGTTTTTAAATTTTATTTTATTTTATTGAACCTGGAATCATGCATAGCATTCACATTAAGCGTTGCATCCTGCATACTGCATTTTTCATTCAAATAAAAAAAAAAACGGGTGCGCGACGCGACCGCATCATCCATGCGATCGCGTCAATGGCGAAATACACTTCCCACGCGACCGCGTCATCCACACGACCGCGTGACCTGGAAATTGGCGTAAGGATCCAACGTCCAGAGAGTTGGGCTGGAATCGTGTGGCCATTGTGCGTCTAGCACAAAATGGCCCACGCGATCGCATGCCCCATGCGATCGTGTCACATGCACACAACCAATCCCACGCGACCGCGTGAGCGACGCGATCGCGTCGTATGGATTGCACAAATCCCAAAAGGAGACAGAGAGTTGGGCTGGAACGACGCTGGATTCGTGCGTTTATCACAAATTCCAGCGACGCGATCGCATGCCCCAGGCGATCGCGTCCTTCCCCCTTTTATCCCTTCCATGCGATCGCGTGACCCACACGATCGTGTCACCCCCCATTTCGCACCAGCCACGCGACCGCGTGCCCCACGCAGCCGCGTGGATTCAAATTTATAACCCCCACAGGTCACGTGAAACCCTATTATCGCTCCCCCTGAACCCCCTCCCCTCCCTTCTCTCTTCTCCTATCCAACCACCACCACCCAGTCACCACCACCGCCACCCCCAGACGCCGCCGCCACTGTTTCCCCCTTCCTCTCTCCCCTTCTTTCTCCTTCTTTCTTCCTCTTTCCCCCCTCTCCGCCACTGCTCCTCCGCGCACCACCAACCATCGCCGCCGCCCGTCCCAGCCGCGCCCCCCATCCACCAGCACCACCACCCCTTCCCCTATCCCCCTATCCCTATTACCCCCTTTTCCCCCTGCCTCGAACTGCCATCACCACCACCGCCAGCCACCTTTCTGCCCACTCTCATTCTACGGCCTTCCAGGTTCCACAGAACGTCACCCTTTTATCCATTCGTAGTTAGTTCAGATTTTTTTTCTGTTTTTGTTCAAGTCTAGGCTAGTTAGATATGCATACTGTAGTGGATTTTAGGTTATTAGGTAGCCTAGCATCTGGTTAGTGGATTTAGGCCTGTTTACTTGCACTGTTCCTGTTTCTGTTTTATCCAATTTGCAATTCTGCTATTACTGTGATGTTTGTAATGTTCATATGCTGTGATTTCTTGTTTCATGCTGCTCTTTACACTGAATTTTCATGTTTATATTCCTTATATGTAATTGCAACCTTATTTTTTATTCATATGAACTATTTGACTGCTATTTATTTTTCGGGACAATCCAATTTTAGCCGGAATGCTGCCCAAATTTCTGTAAAATTTTTTCATTCATGTTTTGGTTTTGGTATTTTGAACTCCGTTTTCTTCTGCTTTATCCAAACCATTTCATGAATGCTAGGGCATGCTTTCTATCCTTTTTGATTTCCTGGTTCATAAACTGCATTTGTGATGTTTTGATTCCAATTTTTGCTTTCTCTATATCTATTTGAATTAGCATCAACTTGTTTTCCTTATGTGGTTATGAGTTACCTATAGTTTCTAACTGTGAATACTTGTTACTTGGAATATTTTCATTATGCCACTTACTTTAACCCACTTTCTACTAACTCACTAATGTTAACTTCCTAAACTCTTTTTCACTTCTAACCAAACTAACCTTTTAAAATCTTTCTCCTGGTTTTTCACTTTCTTTTAACCTTCTAACCATGGCATAATGTTAATTTTTCTATTTAACATGAATTCAATTACATTTTGGATTGTAAATTCTTCTTTTCGAACTTCTAACTCCTATACAATCCTTAGTGCACCTTTAATTCACTCATTTACCTCACTCTAATTCTCATTTGCCACTTTGTGTTTCTTTTGACTATTTGCCTATTTGTTTCTCTATTTTTTATATATATCCTGGTTTTCTGTTTTTCAGGATGTCAGATACCTATAGAAAGGGAAAAGGAAAGGCCACCACTGGCAAACATAAGAGAGGAGAATCATCTATGTCTATCATAGATCTCATGCATGATGCCTCCTGGCGGGAGAAACACTTTACCCCGCAGGAGAAGGCTGACCAACTGCTTCCTGCCACTGTTCCAATTAAATTTGCAAACCGATACTGTGAGCTGAAGTATTCGGTGTTTGCAACATCCAGGAACCTATACCTGGAAAGAACTCTGAATATCCCAGAAGAACTCCAGCAGTACACCTCTGACCAAATCAAACAAAGAGGCTGGTTCTTCCTGGAGAGACCTCTGACTGAGGTCAATGCATCTTGGGTTAGGGAATTCTACTGTAATTACTTCAAAACCTCCCTAGATGCAGTGAACCTCAGAGGGAAGCAGATTTTGGTTACTGAGGAGACAATTGAAGATGTTTTGAAGCTTCTGCCTAAATCTGATTAGCCAGACGGTTATCAGAAAGCTGAGGAGGATATGCGCTATACGCGATTTGACTGGGATGCAGTCAAGGCGAGGATCACCCTTGACCCGACAGTTCCTTGGATCATGGGTCAGAACACTCCCTTGCCCAAGGGAATCAAGCGGGCATACTTGAATGATGAGGCTCAGCTTTGGCATCAGATACTTAGCAACTTCATTATGCCGAGTACTCACGAGACTGAAATACCAGCCGCTATGATCACCCTCCTATGGTGTGTGCTGGAGGGTAAGGACCTGTACCTGCCACGCTTTATCCGGCACTATATGGCCAGGGTCCACATCAGAGGCACTCTTCCCTTTCCATATTTGGTTACACAGCTGGGCCGTCGAGCTGACGTGCCAGGGGAGGATGCTGATGAGAGGCCACCTGCTGCAGAATGCAAGAAGATCATCCCGCACAGCAGAAACATTCTGGCCTTGGGTTACAAACCTCCAGCCCTCCCTGGTGGCACTACCACACCATCTGTCGGCCCCTCTTCCTCTATAGCTACACCTTCCACCACCACTGTACCTCCACCTGCCCCAGAGCCTATCTATCATCTAGTGCACCGCCTGTTTCGACGGCTTGACCAGATGGAGCGTCGCAACAAGTGACGCTATGAGCACCTAAAGCTGATGATACGCTCTGGCAACATCCCCTCCGATCCTGACACACCATCCGATGCATCTGAGGAGGAGGCGGATGATCCCGAGGCTGAGACCCATCCACAGGGAGAGACAGAGCAGGTAGCACCACAGGCAGAGGTTCCACATCAGATTCAGGCTGCAGATCCTGAGATCCCTATCCAGACAGCACCTCCTCTGCAGCAGCCAGTTCCTCAGACCACCACCACAGAGACCCCAGCTACCATTCTTTCCAGTGATGACACCCCTTCACGCCCTGCTTGATTGAGCATCAGGGACGATACTTCATTTTAAGTGTGGGGAGGTCGCCATCTCTGGCGTTTCTTTTTTTGGTGAACCACTACATACTCTTTTCTTTTATTTTGGCTATTTTTCTGTATTTTTCTCTTTATTTTTATTTTTATTTTCTGAGTACTTATACATTGCTACTGTTTATGTATTTTTACTCTATTTCTGCATTTTTCATTTTTAGCTCATATTTTAGCCACTTAGTTGCAATTCTAACTTATTAGTTATAGAAATTGTGGATTGATTAGTATAGTTTACCCTTTCTAGCATAAGATAACTCAGAATAGATTGAAAAGAAAAAGGAAGTAAACTAGAGACTTTAACAAAATCAAAACAACCCACACCTTGTATATATAGCATTACATGTTAGTTAACAACACTTCATCAAGGAGAAACACTAGAACTTTAAAGCCATTCAATATAAGTTTTACATTGAGAATAATGAGAATTTTTAACTAAACCTGCATGACATACATAAGTGATAAATGATTTTTTGAGCTAGAGAACACATAGCTTGTGAGATTTGAGCTTAATTGTATGGTTACATTCAAACCATAATTTTTATTCCTGTGTGTTCTGCCCTTCTTTTATATTCTGGTATTCTTTACTTTGTTTTAATCTATATGTCCGATTATAGAATGTAGATACATACCAAGAGAGTGATTGAGGCCATTATTTGATTTTAGCTCACTTATCCCAAAATAGCCTACCTTTTGCATCACCCTTGTTAGCCCCCTTGAGCCTTTAAATCCCCTTTTATTCTATCAGCCACATTACTAGCCTTAAGCAGAAAAACAAAATAAATCCCAAGTTGAATCCTTGGTTAGCTTAAGATAGAAAATTATGCATAGTTTAAATGTGGAAAAACCTATTGGGAACATGGATGATAAAAAAAAAGGTAGAAAAGTTGAAAGGAATAAAATAACTCAAATAAAAAGTTTTGGGAAGCATGCTCATGTTAAATCAATTATAATTGAATTACCATGTGCATAAAAAAAAGGGGTGTTATGAATAAAGGGGACACAAAAAGAATCCCTCATAAACAAATAAAGCAATGCACATGGGATAAAAATAAATATTGAGATATGAGCATGTAACATCAAAAGTGAGAAACATGGGATATTAGGTAAAGAAGCTTTACTTTACAACATATGTATGTTAGGTGAGATCTTAGACTAAGCAAGGATTCACTTAATTAGCTCACTTAGCCTTATACATATACCCTTACCTTTACCGTGGCCCCATTACAACCTTAATTAAAGACCTCATGATTTTTGGTATATCTATATTCTATAATTGTTGATTGGTTAGATGAAGAACAAAGTTATAGAAAGAAAGAATAAAAAGAAGAATAGAGTGATTAACCCAATAAACACTGAGTGATTAGAGAGTAAACACAAAATCCAGTGAGGGTTCAATAGCTCATTAACATTTATCTCTGCTTAAATTATTAATTGTCTTGCAATTTTTTTTAATGTTTTCTCTCCCATCTCAATTGTAAAGGCACTTTATCACTATCTAAGGTTTGGCTACATATACATGACTCCTTAAGAATGTGAATTAATTTAACTACATGCAAGCTTTATATACAAGTGACTAAAAAAAAAAAATTAGAATTGCATGATGCATCATTCATCTAGGTAGTTGCATTTAGATTAGATTGCATTGCATGACATTCCACCACTTTAACCTTACTTTTTACTTTGGATTTAGCATGAGGACATGCTATTGTTTAAGTGTGGGGAGGTTGATAAACCCATATTTTATGATATATTTTGTGCTTAATTTGAGTGATTTATTCAATCCTTCACCCACTTATTCATATTAATTGCATGGTTTTACTTTCCCTTCCTTATTATGTGATGTACGTGAAAAACATGTTTTCTATGCTTTAAAATTAATTATTTTAATTACCTTTATTTCCATTCGATGCCGTGATTAGTGTGTTGAGTAGTTTCAGATCTTCTAAGGCAGGAATGACTTAAGGGATGGAAAAAAGAAACATACAAAAATGGAAGGAAAGCACAAAATGGAGTTTCTGAAGAAACTGGCATCCACGCGATCGCATGGGCGACGCGGACGCATGCCAAGCGCGAATCAACAGTGACGCGGTTGCATGACTGACGCGACCGCGCGCCTTAAGCAAAACATATATGACGCAGTCGCATGACTGATGCGACCGCGTGACAAGGAAAGCTCCGAATGACGTGGCCGCGTGACCCACGCGGACGCGTGATAGAGGCCACTGATGAGCGGATAATTTATACGCTTTTTGGCATTATTTTTAGTATGTTTTTAGTAGGATCTAGTTACTTTTAGGGATGTTTTTATTAGTTTTTATGTTAAATTCACATTTCTGGACTTTACTATGAGTTTGTGTGTTTTTCTGTGATTTCAGGTATTTTTTGGATGAAATTGAGGGACTTGAGCAAAAATCAGATTCAAAGGTTGAAGAAGGACTGCTGATGCTGTTGGATTCTGACCTCCCTGCACTCAAAGTTGATTTTCTGGAGCTACAAAACTCAGCATGGCGCGCTTCCAATTGCGTTGGAAAGTAGACATCCAAAGCTTTCCAGCAATATATAATAGTTCATACTTTAGCCGAGTTTAGACGACGTAAAAGGGCGTTGAATGCTAGTTCTACGCTGTTGTTTGGAGTTAAACGCCAGAAACACGTCACAAACCAGAGTTGAACGCCAGAAACACGTTACAACCTGGCGTTCAACTCTAGAAAGAGCCTCTGCACGTGTAACATTCAAGCTCAGCCCAAGCACACACCAAGTGGGCCCCGGAAGTGGATTTATGCATCAATTACTTACTTCTGTAAACCCTAGTAAGTAGTTTAGTATAAATAGGACTTTTTACTATTGTATTTGACATCCTGGATTGTATTTTTGATCCTGTGATCACGTTTAGGGGGCTGGCCATTCGGCCATGCCTGAACCTTTCACTTATGTATTTTTCAACGGTAGAGTTTCTTCACTCCATAGATTAACGTGTGGAGCTCTGCTGTTCCTCATGAATTAATGCAAAGTACTACTGTTTCTCTATTCAATTCAACTTATTCCGCTTCTAAGATATTCATTCACACTTCAATATGAATGTGATGAACGTGACAATCATCATCATTCCCCTACGAACGCGTGCCTGACAACCACTTCCGTTCCACCTTAGATTGAATGAGTATCTCTTGGATCTCTTAGTCAGAATCTTCGTGGTATAAGCTAGATTGATGGCGGCATTCATGAGAGTCCGGAAAGTCTAAACCTTGTTTGTGGTATTCCGAGTAGAACTCTGGGATTGAATGACTGTGACGAACTTCAAACTCGCGAGTGCTGGGCATAGTGACAGACGCAAAAGGAGGGTGAATCCTATTCCAGTATGATCGAGAACCTCAGATGATTAACCGTGCTGTGACAGAGCATTTGGACCATTTTCACAAGAGGATGGGATGCAGCCATTGACCACGGTGATGCCTCCAGATGATTAGCCATGCAGTGACAGCGCATCAGACCATTTTCACAGAGAGGATGAAAAGTAGCCATTGACAATGGTGATGTCCTTACATAAAGCCAGCCATGGAAAGGAGTAAGACTGATTGGATGAAGACAGCAGGAAAGCAGAGGTTCAGAGGAACGAAAGCATCTCTATACGCTTATCTGAAATTCTAACCAATGAATTACATAAGTACTTCTATCCTTATTTTCTATTTATTTATTATTATTCGAAAACTTGATAACCATTTGATATCCGCCTGACTGAGATTTACAAGGTGACCATAGCTTGCTTCATACCAACAATCTCCGTGGGATCGACCCTTACTCACGTAAGGTTTATTACTTGGACGACCCAGTGCACTTGCTGGTTAGTTATGTGAAGTTGTGAAGTTTTGTTTGGACCATGGTTCTGTGCATCCGTTTTTGGTGCCATTGCCAGGGAAAGAATGAACAAATAATTTTACAAATCTAAATCTGAGTGATCATGATTTCGCATACCAATTTTTTGGCGCCGTTGCCGGGGATTGTTTGAGTTTGGACAACTGACGGTTCATCTCGTTGCTCAGATTAGGTAATTTTCTTTTTGTTTTATTCTCAAAAATTTTTCAAAAAAATTTCTTTCAAAAATTTCTCATCTGTTTTCAAAAATTATTCTAAAATTTTTTTAAGAACGAATTCTAGTGTTTCATAAAGCATGTTGAAGCCTGACTGGCTATAAAGCCATGTCTAAATTCATTTGGACTGGGACTCCCAACCCAATATTATCAAGAGCAAGCTAGTTGTTGCTAATCCACCTGCTGCTGTTCCAGATCCACCTGATTTACATGCTAAAGCTTGACTAGCTATTAAGCCATGTCTAACCCTCAGATTGGAGCTTTAGAATAAGAATGCAAGATTCCTGGAATTCATATTAAAAATTTTGGAATCCTTATTTTTCTTTTTCAAATAATTTTCGAAAAATCCAAAAAAATCATAAAATCATAAAAATCAAAAATATTTTGTGTTTCTTGTTTGAGTCTTGAGTCAATTTTAAGTTTGGTGTCAATTGCATGTTTTAAAGTTTGCATAAAATTTTCGAAAAATTCATGCATTTATAGTGTTCTTCATGATCTTCAAGTTGTTCTTGGTAAATCTTCTTGTTTGATCTTTGCATTTTCATGTTTTGTGTCTTTTCTTGTTTTTCATATGCATTCTTGAATTCTTAGTGTCTAAGCATTAAAGATTTCTAAGTTTGGTGTCTTGCATGTTTTCTTTTCATAAAAAAATTTTCAAAAATAAGTTCTTGGTGTTCATCTTGATCTTCAAAGTGTTCTTGGTGTTCATCTTGACATTCATAGCATTCTTGCATACATTCCTTGCTTTGATCCATAACTTTCATGCATTGCATCATTTTTCATGTTTTTCTCTCTCATCATTAAAATTTCAAAAATAAAAAAATATCTTCCCTTTTTTCTCTCATAAATTTTGAAAATTTGATTGACTTTTTCAAAAATTTTTAAAAAATTCAATTGTTTCTTATGAGTCAAATCAAATTTTCAATTTAAAAATCTTATCTTTTTCAAAATCTTTTTCAAAAATCAAATCTTTTTCATTTTTTTATTTATTTTCGAAAATTTTAAAAATATCTTTCAAAAATCTTTTTCTTATCTTTATCACATAATTTTCGAAAATAACATCATCAATTAATGTTTTGATTCAAAAAAATTTCAAGCTTGTTACTTGCTTGTTAAGAAAGATTCAAACTTTAAGTTCTAGAATCTTATCTTGCGATTTCTTGTGAATCAAGTCATTAGTTGTGATTTTAAAAATCAAATCTTTCTCAAAACTAATTTCAATCATATCTTTTCAAAAAATATCTTTTTATCTTATCTTTTTCAAAATCATACCTTTTTCAAAAATTTGATTTTAAAATATCTTTTCTAACTTCTTATCTTCTTATCTTTTCAAAATTGATTTTCAAATTTGTTTCAACTAACTAACTAACTTTTTGTTTGTTTCTTATCTTTTTCAAAACTACCTAACTAACTCTTTCTCTCTAATTTTCGAAAATATCTCCCTCTTTTTCAAAAAATTCTTTTTAATTAACTAATTGTTTCAAAATTCAATTTTAATTTATTTCTTCTTTTAATTTTCGAATATCACTAACCATTTTTCAAAAATAATTTTTGAAAATTCTCTTTCTCTCTCTCATCTCATTCTGTTTATTTATTCATCTACCAACACTTCTCTTCATCTCACATCTTTACTCTCCTCACCCTTGTGTTTCTTTCCTTACATTACAGTCTTTTCTTCTTCTTTTCTTCTACTCACACAGGGACCTCTATACTGTGGTAAAAAGGATCCCTATTATTATTTTTCTGTTCCCTCTTTTTCATGAGCAGGAGCAAGGACAAGAATATTCTTGTTGAAGCAGATCCAGAACCTGAAAGGACTCTGAAGAGGAAACTAAGAGAAGCTAAATTACAACAATCCAGCAAGCACCTTTTAGAAATTTTCGAACAGGAAGAGGAGATGACAGCCGAAAATAATAATAATGCAAGGAGGATGCTTGGTGACTTTACTGCACCTAATTCCAATTTACATGGAAGAAGCATTTCCATCCCTACATTGGAGCAAACAATTTTGAGCTGAAACCTCAATTAGTTTCTCTGATGCAGTAGAACTGCAAGTTCCATGGACTTCCATCTGAAGATCCTTTTCAGTTCTTAACTGAATTTTTGCAGATCTGTGATACTGTTAAGACTAATGGAGTAGATCCTGAAGTCTACAGGCTCATGCTTTTCCCTTTTGCTGTAAGAGACAAAGCCAGAGTGTGGTTGGACTCTCAACCCAAAGATAACCTGAACTCTTGGGATAAGCTGGTCACGGCTTTCTTAGCCAAGTTCTTTCCTCGTCAAAAGCTGAGTAAGCTTAGAGTGGATGTTCAAACCTTCAGACAGAAGGAAGGTGAATCCCTCTATGAAGCTTGGGAGAGATACAAGCAACTGACCAAAAAGTGTCCTTCTGACATGCTTTCAGAATGGACCATCCTGGATATATTCTATGATGGTCTGTCTGAATTAGCTAAGATGTCATTGGATACTTCTGCAGGTGGATCCATTCACCTAAAGAAAATGCCTGCAGAAGCTCAAGAACTCATTGACATGGTTGCTAATAACCAGTTTATGTACACTTCTGAGAGGAATCCTGTGAGTAATGGGACGCCTCAGAAGAAGGGATTTCCTGAAATTGATACTCTGAATGCCATATTGGCTCAGAATAAAATATTGACCCAGCAAGTCAATATGATTTCTCAGAGTCTGAATGGAATGCAAGCTACATCCAATAGTACTCAAGAGGCATCTTCTGAAGAAGAAGCTTATGATCCTGAAAACCCTGCAATAGCAGAGGTGAATTACATGGGTGAACCTTATGGAAACACATATAACCCCTCATGGAGAAATCACCCAAATCTGTCATGGAAGGATCAACAAAGGCCTCAACAAGGCTTTAATAATGGTGGAAGAAATAGGTTTAACAATAGTAAACCTTTTCCATCATCCACTCCGCAAAAAACAGAGAACTCTGAACAAAATACTTCTAATTTAGCAAACTTAGTCTTTGATCTATCTAAGGCCACTATGAGTTTCATGAATGAAACAAGGTCCTCCATTAGAAATTTGGATGCACAAGTGGACCAGCTGAGTAAAAGGATCACTGAAATCCCTCCTAGTACTCTCCCAAGTAATACAAAAGAAAATCCAAAAGAAGAGTGCAAAGCCATTGATATAACCATCATGGCCGAATCCAAGGAAGAAGGGGAGGACGTGAATCCCAAGGAGGAAGACCTCCTGGGACGTCCAGTGATCAATAAGGAGTTTCCCTCTGAGGAACCAAAGGAATCTGAGACTCAACTAGAGACCATAGAGATTCCATTAAACCTCCTTATGCCATTCATGAGCTCTGATGAGTATTCCTCTTCTGAAGAGAATGAGGATGTTACTGAGGAGCAAGTTACCAAGTACCTTGGTGCAATCATGAAGCTGAATGCCAAATTATTTGGTATTGAGACTTGGAAAGATGAACCTCCCTTGTTCACCAATGAACTGAGTGATCTGGATCAACTGACATTGCCTCAGAAGAAACAGGATCCTGGAAAGTTCCTAATACCTTGTACCATAGGCACCATGATCTTTGAAAAGGCTCTGTGTGACCTTGGTTCAGGGATAAACCTCATGCCCCTCTCTGTAATAGAGAAACTGGAAATCTTTGGGGTGCAAGCTGCTAAAATCTCATTAGAGATGGTAGACAATTCAAGAAAACAGGCTTATGGACAAGTAGAGGACATGTTAGTAAAGGTTGAAGGCCTTTACATCCCTGCTGATTTTATAGTCCTAGATACTGGGAAGGATGAGGATGAATCCATCATCCTTGGAAGACCCTTCCTAGCCACAGCAAGAGCTGTGATTGATGTTAACAGAGGTGAACTAGTTCTTCAATTGAATGAGGACTCCCTTGAGTTTAAAACTCAAGGACATCCTTCTATAAACATGGAAAAGTGGCACAGTAAGCTTCTCTCAAAACAGAGTCAACCAGAGCCCCCACAGTCAAACTCTAAGCTTGGTGTTGGGAGGGCACAACCAAACTCTAAGTTTGGTGTTGAACTCCCATATCCAAACTCTAAGTTTGGTGTTGGGGAGTCTCAACAATGCTCTGAACATCTGTGAGGCTCCATGAGAGCCCACTGTCAAGCTATTGACATTAAAGAAGCGCTTGTTGGGAGGCAACCCAATTTTTATTTCTCTAATTTTATTTTTATTGTTATTTCATGTTTTATTAGGTTCATGATCATGTGGAGTCACAAAATAAATCAAAAAAATAAAAACAGAATAAAAAACAGCAGAAGAAAAATCACACCCTGGAGGAGGATCTTACTGGCGTTTAAACGCCAGTAAGGAGCATCTGGCTGGCGTTCAACGCCAGAACAGAGCATGGATCTGGCATTGAACGCCAGAAACAAGCAGCATCCTGGCGTCCAGACGCTAGAAATGTGAAGTGAAGAAGAGCTGGCGCTGAACGCCAGAAACAAGCATCTGGCTGGCGTTCAACGCCAGAAATATGCTGCATCTGGGCGTTGAACGCCCAGAACAAGCATCAATTCGGCGTTTAAACGCCAGAATTGCATGCAAAGGCATTTTACATGCCTAATTGGTGCAAGGATGCAATTTCTTGACACCTCAGGATCTGTGGACCCCACAGGATCCCCACCTACCCTCCTCATAATCCTAGTTTTTTCCACATCTTCTTCTTCATCTATTCTTTCTTCTCCTGCTCGAGGGCGAGCAACATTCTAAGTTTGGTATGGTAAAAGTATTACTTATTTTGCTTTTCCATAACCATTGATGGCACCTAAGGCCAGAGAAACCTCAAAAAAAAAAAAAAAAGAGAGAGAGAGAGAAGAGAAAAGGGAAGACAAAAGCTTCCACCTCCAAGTCATGGAAGATGGAGAGATTCATGTAAAGGATCTATAGCTCAGTGGTAGAACATTTGACTGCAAATCAAGAGATCCCTGAGATACCTCAGGGGATACATTTTCCCCCACACAATTATTGGGAGCAACTAAGGATAGGAGCACCAAAATCACTAGGGATCAAGCAACAGAGACAAGGAAGGGATATAGGAGAGCTCAAGGACATCATTGGTTCCTCAAGGAGAAAACGCCACCATCACTAAGGTGGACTCATTTCTTGTTCTTAAACTTTCTGTTTTTCGTTTTCTTATGTTAATTGTTTATTTATGTTTGTGTCTTTATTACATGATCATTAGTGTCTAAGTGTCTATGCCTTAAAGTAGTTAATATGAATCCATCACCTCTCTTAAATGAAAAATGTTTTTAATTCAAAAGAACAAGAAGTACATGAGTTTCGAATTTATCCTTGAACTTAGTTTAATTATATTGATGTGGTGACAATACTTTTTGTTTTCTGAATGAATGCTTGAACAGTGCATATGTCTTTTGAAGTTGTTGTTTAAGAATGTTAAATATGTTAGCTCTTGAAAGAATGATGATAAGGAGACATGTTATTTGATAATCTAAAAAATCATAAAAATGATTCTTGAAGCAAGAAAAAGCAGCAAAGAACAAAGCTTGCAGAAAAAAAAAGAGAAAAGAAAGAAAAATAGCGAAAAAAAAGAGAGCAAAAGCAAGCAGAAAAAGCCAAAAGCTCTTAAAACCAAAAGGCAAGAGCAAAAAGCCAATAGCCCTTAAAACCAAATGGCAAGGGTCATAAAAAGGATCCCAAGGCTTTGAGCATCAATGGATAGGAGGGCCTAAAGGAATAAAATCCTGGCCTAAGCGGCTAAACCAAGCTGTCCCTAACCATGTGCTTGTGGCGTGAAGGTGTCAAGTGAAAACTTGAGACTGAGCGGTTAAAGTCTAGGTCCAAAGCAAAAGAAGAGTGTGCTTAAGAACCCTGGACACCTCTAATTGGGGACTTTAGCAAAGCTGAGTCACAATCTGAAAAGGTTCACTCAGTTATGTGTCTGTGGCATTTATGTATCCGGTGGTAATACTGGAAAACAAAGTGCTTAGGGCCACGGCCAAGACTCATAAAGTAGCTGTGTTCAAGAATCAACATACTGAACTAGGAGAATCAATAACACTATCTGAACTCTAAGTTCCTATAGATGCCAATCATTCTGAACTTCAATGGATAAAGTGAGATGCCAAAACTATTCAAGAGGCAAAAAGCTACAAGTCCCGCTCATCTGATTGGAGCTATGTTTCATTGATAGTTTGGAATTCATAGTATATTCTCTTCTTTTTATCATATTTAATTTTCAGTTGCTTGGGGACAAGCAACAATTTAAGTTTGGTGTTGTGATGAGCAGATAATTTATACGCTTTTTGGCATTGTTTTTAGTATGTTTTTAGTAGGATCTAGTTACTTTTAGGGATGTTTTTATTAGTTTTTATGTTAAATTCACATTTCTGGACTTTACTATGAGTTTGTGTGTTTTTTTGTGATTTCAGGTATTTTCTGGCTGAAATTGAGGGACTTGAGCAAAAATCAGATTCAGACGTTAAAGAAGGACTGCTCATGCTGTTGGATTCTGACCTCCCTGCACTCAAAGTTGATTTTCTGGAGCTACAGAACTCAAAATGGCGCGCTTCTAATTGCGTTGGAAAGTAGACATCCAGGGATTTCCAGTAATATATAATAGTCCATACTTTAGCCGAGTTTAGATGACGTAAAAGGGCGTTGAACACCAGTTCTATGCTGCTGTCTGGAGTTAAACGCCAGAAACACGTCACGAACCAGAGTTGAATGCCAAAAACATGTTACAACCTGGCGTTCAACTCCAGAAAGAGCCTCTGCACGTGTAACATTCAAGCTCAGCCCAAGCACACCCCAAGTGGGCCCCAGAAGTGGATTTAGGCATCAATTACTTACTTCTGTAAATCCTAGTAACTAGTTTAGTATAAATAGGACTTTTTACTATTGTATTTGACATCCTGGATTGTATTTTTGATCCTGTGATCACGTTTTGGGGGCTGGCCATTCGGCCATGCCTGAACCTTTCACTTATGTATTTTTCAACGGTAGAGTTTCTACACTCCATAGATTAAGGTGTGGAGCTCTGCTGTTCCTCATGAATTAATGCAAAGTACTACTGTTTCTCTATTCAATTCAACTTATTCCGCTTCTAAGATATTCATTCGCACTTCAATATGAATGTGATGAACGTGACAATCATCATCATTCCCCTACAAACGTGTGCCTGACAACCACTTCCGTTCCACCTTAGATTGAATGAGTATCTCTTGGATCTCTTAGTCAGAATCTTCGTGGTATAAGCTAGATTGATGGCGGCATTCATGAGAGTCCAGAAAGTCTAAACCTTGTCTGTGGTATTCTGAGTAGGACTCTGGGATTGAATGACTGTGATGAACTTTAAAATCGCGAGTGCTGGGCGTAGTGACAGACGCAAAAGGAGGGTGAATCCTATTCCAGTATGATCGAGAACCTCAGATGATTAGCCGTGCTGTGACAGAACATTTGGACCATTTTCACAAGTGGATGGGATGCAGCCATTGACCACGGTGATGCCTCCAGATGATTAGCCATGCAGTGACAGCGCATCGGACCATTTTCACAGAGAGGAAGAAAAGTAGCCATTGACAATGGTGATGTCCTTACATAAAGCCAGCCATGGAAAGGAGTAAGACTGACTGGATGAAGACAGGAGGAAAGCAGAGGTTCAGAGGAACGAAAGCATCTCTATACACTTATCTGAAATTCTAACCAATGAATTACATAAGTACTTCTATCCTTATTTTCTATTTATTTATTATTATTCGAAAACTCCATAACCATTTGATATCCGCCTGACTGAGATTTACAAGGTGACCATAGCTTGCTTGATACCAACAATCTCCGTGGGATCGACCCTTACTCACGTAAGGTTTATTACTTGGACGACCCAGTGCACTTGCTGGTTAGTTATGCGAAGTTGTGAAGTTATGTTTGGACCATGGTTCTGTGCATCCGTTTTTGGTGCCATTGCCAGGGAAAGAACGAACAAATAATTTTACAAATCTAAATCTGAGTGATCACAATTTCGCATACCAGCCACGCACCAGAAATTGCAGAAAACGCCCATAGCGAATTCTGAAGCCCTTTTTGGCCCAAATCCAAGTCCAAAAGGCATAGACCAGAGGTTATGAAGTGGGGAAATGCATCCATTCAAGGGAGTTCGCGAATTTAGTTACTTCTCATGTTTTAGATCTAGTTTTGAGAGAGGTTCTCTCCTCTCTCTCTCGTAGGATTTAGGACTTCTCTTAGTTTTAGGAGTAACTCTCAATCCCAGGTTCTTTATTTTTATTTATTCTTCCAATTTATTTTATGAACTCTTCATGTTAGATTATAATTTCCCTTATTAATGTTATTTGAGGTATTTCAATTCATGATTGCTTTATTTAATTTATGTTATTGTTGCTTTACATCTGAAGGCATTTTTATTCCAGCAAATTTACTTTTTTTCTCTTTTGGTCTTGGTTAAGAAAGCAGTAACTCAGGAGTTATCTTATCTCAACATAATTGATAACTGTTATCTTTTCTAATTGAATTGAGCTTCAATAATCCCAACCTTTTCTTAGGAAATAAATGGGATTCGAAGATCAAACTAATTAGTCCCTTGACTTTCCTTTACTTTAGTAAAGGTTGACTAAGTGGAATTAAGATTCAACTTTCATTGTTATTGATAAGAATAACTAAGTCTGGACTTCCAATTTCTCATACCTTGCCAAAAGTTTGCTTTGCAGTTATTTATTTATTTTAATTGCCATTTAATTTACCCGCCATTAAGTTACTTGTTCCTCATTCTTGAAACCCCAATTTACAATCTCCATAACCAATAATAAGAACATACTTCCCTGCAGTTCCTTGAGAAGATGACCCGAGGTTTAAATACTCGGTTATCACATTTAAGGGGTTTTGTTACTTGTGACAACCAAAACGTTTGTTCGAAGGGATTTCTGTCGGTTTAGAGACTATATCTATGATGAGCGGATAATTTATACGCTTTTTGGCATTGTTTTTAGTATGTTTTTAGTAGGATCTAGTTACTTTTAGGGATGTTTTTATTAGTTTTTATGTTAAATTCACATTTCTGGACTTTACTATGAGTTTGTGTGTTTTTCTGTGATTTCAGGTATTTTCTGGCTGAAATTGAGGGACTTGAGCAGAAATCAGATTCAGAGGTTGAAGAAGGACTGCTGATGCTATTGGATTCTGACCTCCCTGCACTCAAAGTGGATTTTCTGGAGCTACAGAACTCCAAATGGCGCACTCTCAACAACATTAGAAATTAGACAACCAGGGCTTTCCAGCAATATATAATAGTCCATAGTTAAACGCTGTAGTCTGGAGTTAAACGCCAGAAACACGTCACAAACCAGAGTTGAACACCAGAAACACGTTACAAACTGGCGTTCAACTCTAAGAATGACCTCTCCACGTGTAAACTTCAAGCTCAGCCCAAGCACATACCAAGTGGGCCGTGGAAGTGGATTTATGCATCAATTACTTACTTCTGTAAACCCTAGTAGCTAGTCTAGTATAAATAGGACTTTTTGCTATTGTATTGACATCTTCGGATCAACTTAAGTCTTGGTTACTCCGGCTCCCCTCTGGGGCTGAGACCAATGAACTCCATTATCACTTATGTATTTTCAACGGTAGAGTTTCTGCACTCCATAGATTAAGGTGTTGAGCTCTGCTGTTCCTCATGATTTAATGCAGAGTACTACTGTTTTATATTCAATTCAACTTATCCCGCTTCTAAGATATCCATTCGCACCCAAGAACACGATGAATGTGATGATTATGAGACGCTCATCATCATTCTCACTTATGAATGCGTGCCTGACAAACACTTCCGTTCTACATGCAAATAAGCTAGAGTGAGTATCTCTTAGATATCTAATACAGAGGACCGAGTCCGAGATATTAGAATCTTCGTGGTATAAGTTAGAACCCATGGATGGCCATTCCTGAGAACCAGAAAGTCTAAATCTTGTCTGTGGTATTCCGAGTAGGATCTGGGAAGGGATGGCTGTGACGAACTTCAAACTCGCGAGTGCTGGGCGTAGTGACAGACGCAAAAGGAAGGTGAACCCTATTCCAGTATGATCGAGAACCTCCAAATGATTAGCCGTGCCGTGACAGAGCATTTGGACCTTTTTCACAGAGAGGATGGGATGTAGCCATTGACAACGGTTATGCCCTATATAAAGCTTGCCATGGAAAGGAGTAGGAAGGATTGGATGAAGACAGCAGGAAAGCAGAGGTTCAGAGGAACGAAAGCATCTCTATACACTTATCTGAAATTCTCACCAACGAATTACATGAGTATTTCTATCTTTCTTTTCTGTTTATTTATTATTATCATTCGAAAACTCCATAACCATTTGTTATCCGCCTGACTGAGATTTACAAGGTGACCATAGCTTGCTTCAAGTCGACAATCTCCGTGGGATCGACCCTTACTCATGTAAGGTTTTATTACTTGGACGACCCAGTGCACTTGCTGGTTAGTTGTATCGAAGTTGTGACAAATTATGAATTAAGATTAGTGCACCAAGTTTTTGGAGCCATTACCAGGGATCACAATTTTGTACACCAAGTTTTTGACGCCGTTGCCGGGGATTGTTCGAGTTTTTGGCAAGTTTTGGTCCGGTAACATCAGTGCCAAGTTGGTCCGGCAACAACACCAAGTTTTTGGCGCCGTTGCCGGGGATTGTTTGAGTTTGGACAACTGACAGTTCATCTTGTTGCTTAGATTAGGTAATTTTCTTTTTGTTTTATTTTCAAAAATATTTCTTCAAAAATCTTTGAAAAAATTTTTTTTTTTCCTTTTGTTTTCAAAAATTATTCAAAATTTTTAAGAATGAATTCTAGAATTTGATGGTAACATGTTGAAGCCTGGCTGGCTGTAAAGCCATATCCAAATTCTTTTGGATTGAGGCTCCCACTTGTCATCATAAAAGGCATGTATATGAAGTTGGATGAAGTATCAGCTGTTATATGCCTGATTTGTATCTTCTAAAGCTTGGCTAGCTAGTGAGCCATGTCTAACCCTTGGATTGGAGCTTTAGGCTAACATTGAAAGATTCCTGGAATTCTTATTAAAACTTTTGAATTTATTATTTTCTTTTTCCTATATGTTTTTCGAAAAAAATTTAAAAGAAAATATAAAAAAATCATAAAATCATAAAATCAAAAATATTTTATGTTGTTTATTTGAGTCTTGAGTCAATTTTTAAGTTTGGTGTTAACTGCATTTTTCTAAAAATTCTTTATGCATTTTTTTGAAAATTCATGCATTCATAGTGTTCTTCATGATCTTCAAGTTGTTCTTGGCCAGTCTTCTTGTTTGATCTTCATATTTTCTTGTTTTGTGTCTTATCTTGTTTTTCATATGCATTCTTGCATTCAAAGTGTCTATACATGAAAAATTTCTAAGTTTGGTGTCTTGCATGTTTTCTTTTCTTGAAAATTTTTTCAAAAATAAGTTCTTGATGTTCATCTTGACATTCATAGTGTTCTTGGTGTTCATCTTGACATTCATAATGTTCTTGCATGCATCACATGTTTAGATCCAAAATTTTCATGCATTGCATCATTTTTCATGTTTTTCTCTCTCATCATTAAAAATTAAAAAATAAAAAAAATATCTTTCCTTTTTTCTCTCATAAATTTCGAAAATTTGAATTGACTTTTTCAAAAATTTTTAAAATTCAATTGTTTCTTATGAGTCAAATCAAATTTTCAATTTAAAAATCTTATCTTTTTCAAAATCTTTTTCAATAATCAAATCTTTTTCATTTTTTTTATTTATTTTCAAAAATTTTAAAAATATTTTTTTAAAAAAATCTTTTTCTTAATTTTACATCATATTTTTGAAAATATCATCAACAATTAATGTTTTGATTCAAAAATTTTAAGTTTGTTACTTACTTGTTAAGAAAGATTCAAACTTTAAGTTCTAGAATCATATCTTGTGATTTCTTGTGAATCAAGTCATTAATTGTGATTTTAAAAATCAAATCTTTTTCAAAACTAATTCCAATAATATCTTTTCAAAAATATCTTTTTATCTTATCTTTTTCAAATATCTTTTCTAACTTCTTATCTTCTTATCTTTTAAAAATTGATTTTCAAAATTTGTTTCAACTAACTAATTAACTTTTTGTTTGTTTCTTATCTCTTTCAAAACTACCTAACTAACTATCCCTCTCTAATTTTTGAAAATACCTCCCTCTTTTTCAAAAATTCTTTTTAATTAATTAATTATTTCAATTTTTAATTTTAATTTTAATTTTATCTTAATTTTCGAAAATCATTAACACTTTTTCAAAATTAATTTTCGAAATTCCCTCTCCCTCATCTTCTTCTATTTATTTATTTATTTACTAACATTTCTCCTCATCTCATATCTCTGCTCCCCTCACCCTTGTGTTTGGATTCTCCTCCCTTCTCTTTCTTTACATTACATTCTTTTCTTCTTCTACTCACACAAAGGAATCTGTATACTGTGACATAGAGGATTCCATATTTTCTTTGTTATTCCCTTCTTTGTCATATGAGCAGGAGCAAGGACAAGAACATTCTTGTTGAAGCAGATCCTGAACCTGAAAGGACTCTGAAAAGGAAACTAAGAGAAGCTAAAATACAACAATCCAGAGACAACCTTACAGGAATTTTCGAACAAGAAGAGGATATGGCAACCGAAAATAATAATAATGCAAGGAGGATGCTTGGTGACTTTACTGCATCTAATTCCAATTTACATGGAAGAAGCATCTCCATCCCTACCATTGGAGCAAACAATTTTGAGCTTCAACCTCAATTAGTTTCTCTGATGCAACAAAAATTCAAGTTTCATGGACTTCCATCTGAAGATCCTTTTCAGTTCTTAACTAAATTCTTACAGATCTGTGATACTGTTAAGACCAATGGGGTTGACCCCGAGGTCTACAGGCTTATGCTTTTTTCATTTGCTGTAAGAGACAGAGCTAGAATATGGTTGGACTCTCAACCTAAGGATAGCCTGAACTCTTGGGATAAGTTGGTCAAGGCTTTCTTAGCCAAGTTCTTTCCTCCTCAAAAGCTGAGTAAGCTTAGAGTGGATGTTCAAACCTTCAGACAGAAAGAAGATGAATCCCTCTATGAAGCTTGGGAGAGATACAAGCAACTGACCAAAAAGTGTCCTTCTGACATGCTTTTAGAATGGACCATCCTGGATATATTCTATGATGGTCTGTCTGAATTAGCTAAGATGTCATTGGATACTTCTACAGGTAGATCCATTCACCTAAAGAAAACGCCTGTAGAAGCTCAAGAACTTATTGACATGGTTGCTAACAACCAGTTTATGTACACTTCTGAGAGTTATCCTGTGAGTAATGGGACGCCTCAGAAGAAGGGAGTTCTTAAAATTGATACTCTGAATGCCATATTGGCTCAGAATAAAATATTGACTCAGCAAGTCAATATGATTTCTCAGAGTCTGAATGAAATGCAAGCTGCATCCAACAGTACTCAAGAGGCATCTTCTGAAGAAGAAGCTTATGATCCTGAAAACCCTGCAATAGCAGAGGTGAATTACATGGGTGAACCATATGGAAACACCTATAATCCCTCATGGAGAAATCACCCGAATCTCTCATGGAAGGATCAACAAAAGCCTCAACAAGGCTTTAATAATGGTGGAAGAAACAGGTTTAACAATAGTAAACCTTTTCCATCATCCACTCAGCAACAAACAGAGAATTCTGAGCAGAATCTATCTAGCTTAGCAAATTTAGTCTCTAATCTATCTAAGGCCACTGTGAGTTTCATGAATGAAACAAGGTCTTCCATTAGAAATTTGGAAGCACAAGTGGGCCAGCTGAGTAAAGGAATCACTGAAACCCCTCCTAGTACTCTCCCAAGCAATATAGAAGAAAACCCAAAGGAGAGTGCAAGGCCATTGAATTGATCACCATGGCCGAACTTGTAAGGGAGGGAGAGGACGTGAATCCTAGTGAGGAAGACCTCCTGGGACGTCCAGTGATCAACAAGGAGTTTCCCTCTGAGGAACCAAAGGAATCTGAAACTCATCTGGAGACCATAGAGATTCCATTAAACCTCCTTACGCCCTTCATGAGCTCTGATGAGTATTCTTCTTCTGAAGAGAATGAGGATGTTACTGAAGAGCAAGTTGCCAAGTTCCTTGGTGCAATCATGAAGCTGAATGCCAATTTATTTGGTAGTGAGACTTGGGGAGATGAACCTCCCCTGTTCACCAATGAACTAAATGCATTAGATCAACTGAGATTGCCTCAGAAGAAGCAGGATCCTGGAAAGTTCCTAATACCTTGCACCATAGGCACCATGACCTTTGAGAAGGCTCTATGTGACCTTGGGTCAGGGATAAACCTCATGCCACTCTCTGTAATGGAGAAACTGGAAATCTTTGAGGTGCAAGCTGCTAGAATCTCATTAGAAATGGCAGACAATTCAAGAAAAGAGGCTTTTGGACAAGTAGAGAACATACTAGTAAAGGTTGCAGGCCTTTACATCCCTGCTAATTTCATAATCCTAGATACTGGGAAGGATGATGATGAGTGCATCATCCTTGGAAGACCTTTCCTAGCCACAGCAGGAGCCGTGATAGATGTTAACAGAAGTGAATTAGTCCTTCAATTGAATGGGGACTCCCTTGTGTTTAAAGCACAAGGTTATCATCCTGAAAACATGGAAAAGAGGCACGATAAGCTTCTCTCACTGCAGAGTCAACCAGAGCCCCCACAGTCAAACTCTAAGTTTGGTGTTGGGAAGTCTCAACAATGCTCTGAACATCTGTGAGACTCCATGAGAGCCCACTGTCAAGCTATTGACATTAAAGAAGCGCTTGTTGGGAGGCAACCCAATTTTTATTTATCTAATTTTAATTTTATTTTTATTGTTCTTTCATGTTTTATTAGGTTCATGATCATGTGGAGTCACAAAATAAATAGAAAAATTAAAAAAAAAGAATAAAAAACAGCAGAAGAAAAATCACACCCTAGAGGAAGGACTTACTGGCGTTTAAACGCCCGTAAGGAGCATCTGGCTAGCGTTCAACGCCAGAAACATGCTGCATCTGGGCGTTGAACACCCAGAACAAGCATCAATTCAGCGTTTAAACGCCAGAATTGCATGCAAAGGCGTTTTTACATGCCTAATTGGTGCAGGGATGTCAATCCTTGACACTTCAGGATCTTTGGACCCCGCAGGATCATCTCAGCATCTGTGGACCCCACAAGATCCCCACATACTTCCACTCACCTTACCTCCACATAATCCTATATCACCCTTTCCCAAGAACCCTTCACCAATCACCTCCAATTCCCCTCCAAAACCATCATACACCCACCTACACCCACCCACTCAAAAATTCAAACCACTACTCCCTCCTTTTCACACATCATAACCACCTTAAACCCCCAGTGGCCGAACCCTTCCCACACCTCCATCTTCTCCATTTCTTCTTCTTCTCATCCTTCCTTTCTTCTTTTGCTCGAGGACGAACAAACATTCTAAGTTTGGTGTGGAAAAAGCAATGCTTTTTCGTTTTTTCATAACCATTGATGGCACCTAAGGCCAGAGAAACCACTAGAAAGAGGAAATGAAAGACAAAAGCTTCCACCTCCAAGTCATAGGAGATGGAGAGATTCATCTCAAGGGTCTATAGCTCAGTGGTAGAACATTTGACTGCAAATCAAGAGATCCCTGAGATACCTCAGGGGATACATTTTCCTCCACACAATTATTGGGAGCAACTAAGGGTGGAACATCAAGAGCACTCCATCATCCTTCATGAAATTAGAGAAGATCAAAGAGCAATGAGGGAGGAGCAACAAAGACAAGGAAGAGACATAGAAGAGCTCAAGGACATCATTGGTTCCTCAAGAAGGAAACGCCACCATCACTAAGGTGGACTCATTCCTTGTTCTTAAATTTTCTATTTTTCGTTTTTATATTAAATGTTTATCTATATTTGTGTCTTACTACATGATCATTAGTATTCAAGTGTCTATGCCTTAAAGTAGTGAATATGAATCCATCACCTCTCTTAAATGAAAAATGTTTTAAAAACAAAAGAACAAGAAGTACATGGTTTCGAATTCATCCTTGAAACTAGTTTAATTATTTTGATGTGGTGGCAACACTTTTTGTTTTCTGAATGAATGCTTGAACACTGCATATGTCTTTTGAAGTTGTTGTTTAAGAATGTTAAATATGTTGGCTCTTGAAAGAATTATGACAAGGGGACATGTTATTTGATAATCTGAAAAATCATAAAAATGATTCTTGAAGCAAGAAAAAGCAGTGAATATAAAAAGCTGTAGAAAAAAAAAGAAAAATAGCAAAAAAAAAAATAGAAAGAAAAAGAAAAAGCAAGCAGAAAAAGCCAAAAGCTCTTAAAACCAAAAGACAAGAGCAAAAAGCCAATAGCCCTTAAAACCAAAAGGCAAGGGTAATAAAAAGGATCCCAAGGCTTTGAGCATCAGTGGATAGGAGGGCCTAAAGGAATAAAATCCTGGCCTAAGCGGCTAAACCAAGCTGTCCCTAACCATGTGCTTGTGGCGTGAAGGTGTCAAGTGAAAACTTGAGACTGAGCGGTTAAATTCAAGGTCCAAAGCAAAAACAGAGTGTGCTTAAGAACCCTGGACACCTCTAATTAGGGACTTTAGCAAAGCTGAGTCACAATCTGAAAAGGTTCACCCAATTATGTGTCTGTGGCATTTATGTATCCGGTGGTAATACTGAAAAACAAAGTGCTTAGGGCCACGGTCAAGACTCATAAAGTAGCTGTGTTCAAGAATCAACATACTGAACTAGGAGAATCAATAACACTATCTGAACTCTGAGTTCCTATAGATGCCAATCATTCTGAACCTCAATGGATAAAGTGAGATGCCAAAACTATTTAAGAGGCAAAAAGCTACAAGTCCCGCTCATCTGATTGGAGCTATGTTTCATTGATAGTTTTGAATTTATAGTATATTCTCTTCTTTTTATCCTATTTGATTTTCAGTTGCTTGGGGACAAGCAACAATTTAAGTTTGGTGTTGTGATGAGCGGATAATTTATACACTTTTTGGCATTGTTTTTAGTATGTTTTTAGTAGGATCTAGTTACTTTTAGGGATGTTTTTATTAGTTTTTATGTTAAATTCACATTTCTGGACTTTACTATGAGTTTGTGTGTTTTTCTGTGATTTCAGGTATTTTCTGGCTGAAATTGAGGGACTTGAGCAAAAATCAGATTCCGAGGTTGAAGAAGGACTGCTGATGCTGTTGGATTCTGACCTCCCTGCACTCAAAGTGGATTTTCTGGAGCTACAAAACTCCAAATGGCGCGCTCTCAACGGAGTTGGAAAGTAGACATCCAGGGCTTTCCAGCAATATATAATATTCCATACTTTGCCCGAGTTTAGACGATGCAAAAGGGCGTTGAACGCCAGTTCTACGCTGCAGTCTGGAGTTAAACGCCAGAAACACGTCACAAACCAGAGTTGAACGCCAGAAACACGTTACAAACTGGCGTTCAACTGCATGAATGACCTCTCCACGTGTAAACTTCAAGCTCAGCCCAAGCACACACCAAGTGGGCCCCGGAAGTGGATTTATGCATCAATTACTTACTTCTGTAAACCCTAGTAGCTAGTCTAGTATAAATAGGACTTTTTACTATTGTATTGACATCTTCGGATCAACTTAAGTCTTGGTTACTCCGGTTCCCCTCTGGGGCTGAGACCAATGAACTCCATTATCACTTATGTATTTTCAACGGTAGAGTTTCTGCACTCCATAGATTAAGGTGTGGAGCTCTGCTGTTCCTCATGATTTAATGCAAAGTACTACTGTTTTATATTCAATTCAACTTATCCCGCTTCTAAGATATCCATTCTCACCCAAGAACATGATGAATGTGATGATTATGTGACGCTCATCATCATTCTCACTTATGAACGTGTGCCTGACAAACACTTCTGTTCTACATGCAAATAAGCTAGAATGAGTATCTCTTAGATATCTAATACAGAGGACTGAGTCCGAGATATTAGAATCTTCGTGGTATAAGTTAGAACCCATGGATGGCCATTCCTGAGATCCGGAAAGTCTAAACCTTGTCTGTGGTATTCCGAGTAGGATCTAGGAAGGGATGGCTGTGACGAACTTCAAACTCGCGAGTGCTGGGCGTAGTGACAGACGCAAAAGGAGGGTGAACCCTATTCCAGTATGATCGAGAACCTCCAGATGATTAGCTGTGCCGTGACAGAGCATTTGGACCTTTTTCACAGAGAGGATGGGATGTAGCCATTGACAACGGTGATGCCCTATATAAAGCTTGCCATGGAAAGGAGTAGGAAGGATTGGATGAAGACAGCAGGAAAGCAGAGGTTCAGAGGAACGAAAGCATCTCTATACACTTATCTGAAATTCTCACCAATGAATTACATAAGTATTTCTATCTTTATTTTCTGTTTATTTATTATTATCATTCGAAAACTCCATAACCATTTGATATCCGCCTGACTGAGATTTACAAGGTGACCATAGCTTGCTTCAAGTTTACAATCTCCGTGGGATCAACCCTTACTCACGTAAGGTTTTATTACTTGGACGACCCAGTGCACTTGCTGGTTATTTGTATCGAAGTTGTGACAAATTATGAATTAAGATTAGTGCACCAAGTTTTTGGAGCCATTACCAGGGATCACAATTTCGTACACCAATCTACAACGTGAATATTTTTATGAAATTCTTTACTGGCAAAAATCCTAACGTCAGTTTCCTTGGAAGTTGATTTATTTTGACCAAGCATCTGCATTCATATAGTTAGTTGCATTTAGATAGTTTGCATTTAGATAGTTTAGTTGCGTTGAATAAATGTCATACCCTTTGCTTATTTCTTGGTTTAGCATGAGGACATGCTAAGGTTTAAGTGTGGGGAGGTTGATAAACCCCATTTGTAGGGTTTATCTTGTGTTGAATTTAGAGCATTTTGTTAACCTTTCCTCACATTTATTCAATGGATTAGCATAATTTTGTGATTGTCTCCCTATTTGTGCTTAAGTGCGAAAACATGCTTTTTAGGTCATTAATTTGATAGTTTTAATCTCCCTTTGATTCCACTAGATGCTTTGATGTGTTTGTTAGTAATTTCAAATTGAAAAGGGCTAAGAATGGATCAAAGGAGTGAAGAGAAAGCATGCAAAGTGGAGAAATCATGAAAAGCCAAAGATTTGGAAAACGCCCATGGACGCGCGTGCGCACTGTGTGCTCAAGCGTGGATTGCGAAAAGCTCCATGGACGCGTACGCGCACCATGCGCGTACGCGCCGAAGGTCACACGTGATTCTTTTAGTCAAACTCGTGCCTGGCAATTTTGGAGGGTTTCTGGCCCCATTTGGAGCTGAGTTTTTGGCAGGAAAAGATAAAAGGAACCAAGGATTGAGGGGGCAGGATCACGTTACACATTACACTTTAGATCTAGCTTTAGTTTAGTTTTCTAGAGAGAGAAGCTCTCTCTTCTCTCTAGAATTAGGATTAGGTTTAGGTTAATCTCTCTTCTTAGATCTAGGTTTTAATCTTTGCTTTCATCTACTTCTACCTTTCAATTCTATGTTTCTATATCTTGTTCTTTCATTCTCTTTTTGTAATTTCTTCTATTTTGTTTCAATACTTTGTTGTTGATGCACTCTTCCTTCTTCTATTTTTCTTTAATGAAATTTGAGGTAATTCATGTAGATCTTGTTTTCTTTGACTATTGTTGTTAATTCTTTGCAATTAGTTGTTGTCAGAATTCATTCTTGTTGTTGAATTACTATGCTTTTCTTTTGTGCCTTCCAAGTGTTTGTTGAAATGCTTGAGAAGATTTTAGAGTAGAATTTAGTGCTCTTGGCTTGGGAAGGTAACTTGGGAACTCTTGAGTTACTAATGTCCAAGTAATTGATAGTTGATAGCCATTAACTCTAATTCTCACTAATTCAATTAGTGGAGAGCTAGGACTTATGGACTTGGATTGGTATAGCTCACTTGACTTTCCTTTACTATCAGTTAGGGGATGACTTAGTGGGATTGATCCTTGTAATTATCATGTTGTGGTTAGTGATAAGGATAGAGATCCTTGACCACCAAACCATGCCAAGACCGTTTTATCATTTCATTTCCATTGTCATTTACTTTTCTTGTTTCCTAATCAAAACCCCAAAATATACAAACCCATAACCAATAACAAGAACACTACCCTGCAATTCTTTTGAGAGATGACCCGAGGTTTAAATACTTCGGTTTATAATTTTAGGGGTTTGTACTTGTGACAAACAAATTTTTTGTATGAAAAGGATTATTGTTGGTTTAGAAACTATACTTTACAACGAGACTTCATTAGTGAAATTCTAAACCGTCTAAAAAATCCATTCATCACTCCCTACTTGACTTTCCTTTATTCGATAAGGGTTAACTAAGTAGAAACAACAACCTATTACTATTAATCTTGGGAAATCCAACAAGGATAGAACTTCCAATTAATCTTCTCCCAAACAAGGCTTTTTATTTTAATTACATAAAACCTCTTGTTAATTTTCATTGCTTTAATTTATAATAATTTATTTTTCCATTCCTCATTCAAAAATTTCTCAGAAAACTCATAACCAATAACAAGAACACTTCCTTGCAATTCCTTGAGAGACGACCCGAGGTTTAAATACTTCGGTTTAATTTTATTGGGTTTGCTTTAGTGACAACCAAATTTTTGGGTGAAAGGATTCTTTGTTAGTTTAAAAACTATACTAGCAACGAGAATTTATTGTGAATTGTTTACTAGCAAAAATCCGTTCATCAAAATGGCGCCATTACCGGGGAATTGCAAATGTGTGCCTTATTATTGGTTATTGTAAATATTTGCTTTTTGCTTATTTGTTAGTTTTTGTTAGTTTTAGGACTTAGTTGCTTATTTTTATTAGTTTTTTGTTTTTATTTGCTACTATGAATTCTCACCCCTTTAGATACAAGTCTGGTTCAAATTATATTGTAGAATATAAAAGCTATAATGAGAACATGCATCAAGGTTGGAATAATCAAAGATGGGAGGAGCCACAAGGATTTGATCAACCCTCTTAGCAACAACTTCCTCTAATGCACTATGACCAACAACCATTCTATGATGCATACCAGAACAATAGCTATGGTGGACCTTTTGGTGACAACCAACCTCCACCAACTTACTATGAGCAAGAGCCATTCCAAGATGCATGTCAATTCAATAACCATGGTGGACCCCCTTGTTGTTACCAACAAGCTCCACCATATTGATGACAAGTCATCTTATCATAGTTTTTCAAGTAATTTTTCACTTGTTTTATAGGTTTTATACACTTTCTTGAGTTACAAGTAAGCCATTTGGGTGAAAATTCATGGGCATTTGGATTCAATCAACCATGATTAAATTGATGCATTTTCATGAGATTTTGTGCTATAATTGCTTATATGTCAAGGATGATAAGAAGTCTCATGATTTTAGCATAGCTTTGATGCATTTGTTGATTGATGACAGGTGACCAAAAAGGCTTGGAGGAAGGTTGAAGAAAGAGGATAGCAAAAGGGAGCAAAACCACCCTGGGGAAGCTCAAGTTTGGGCCAATGTTTGCCTCAAACTTGAGGTTAAACGTTGGTTTAAGAAAGAACCCAGGAGATGCCCAAGTTTGCGCCAACGTTTGCCTCAAACTTGAGATCAAACGTTAGTTCACAAACACACCCAGGGAAGGCCAACGTTTGCGCCAACGTTTGTCTCAAACTTGAGGTCAAACGTTGGCATGAATAATACCCAAGGAGGAGCCAACGTTCACGCCAACGTTTGCCTCAAACTTGAGGTGAAACGTTGGCATAATTAATACCCAGGGGAGGCCAACATTCACGCCAACGTTTGCCTCAAACTTGAGGTCAAACATTGGCGTCAAAATGTTCTTGGAGGAAGCACGTTTGAGCTCACCTTTGACCTCAAACGTGAGTGACAGATAAGCACCGTTCTGCATAATTTCAACACTCCAACATTTGAGTTAAAGTTTGCCTCAAACTTTGACTCAAACTTAAAGGATCCAAAGTCCAAATTGCAAACGGATTTCTTTCCAAGTCCAAGAGCAATCAACTAAGGCTATCTTCAATCCAATTCCATCAAGGCCAAGGCCCAAATTCAAGGCTTCAAGACCATTAGAAGAAAGTGTATAAATAGAAGATAGTTTGATTTAGAAGGGACGTCAACTTTTACTTTTGAACTTTTTACCTCTGTTAGAATTTTGATTTGTAATATGGAGAACTTTGATTTTGGATCTGGGAGGAGAATTGAATTCTCTTCCTCTTTGGGTTTCTTGTTTTCTTTACAACAAATCTTGCTTGAGTCTTGGGTGTTGAGAATTGACGAAATTCTGTCTCAATCTAACCTTGAGATCTCTTTGTTTCTTTTTCTGCATAATTCAGATTTAGTAAGTCGAATTCAAGTTTCTCTACTGTTTGAATTTTAAATTTGTTTGCAATTGCTTTCTGAATTGGATCAAGGAAGGTAGTGAGATATGGACTTAATTTTCTAGTCTCTTGACCGCTGAGATCTGGGATTTCCTTTCTGTTCATCTGCTAAGGCATCTTCGAGCCAATTTACATTTCTGTTTGAGATCTACTTCAATTCAATTCATCTTTTACTTTCCTGATTGTTGCAATTTACTTTTCTCTTGTTTAATTTCTGCAATCCCAATTCCTAATTCCTTTTATAATTCAAGTAATTTATATTTCTTTCACTTTAAGTTTCAGTCATTTACATTTCTTGCAATCTAAGTTTCTGCAATTTACATTACTTGCACTTTAAGATTCATCTCTTTTAATTCTTCTGCACTTTAAATTCTTGTCAATTACCCCTCTCCCCTTACAATTCATGCAATTTAGCTTCTGTCAATTACAAATCACTCAAATCAACTTTTGTTCGCTTGACTAAATCAACCACTAAACCAAAATTGCTCAATCCTTCAATCCCTGTAGGATCCACCTCACTCACGTGAGTTATTATTACTTGATGCGACCCGGTACACTTGCCGGTGAGTTTTGTGTTGGATCGTTTTCCACACATCAAGTTTTTGGCGCCGTTGTCGGGGATTGATTAGGTTGACAATGATTAAGTGAAGTGGAGGTCTAGATTAAGCACTTTTTCTTTTCTGTTTCTTTAAATTTTTGACTAACACACTAACTGTTTGAATTTTTGCCTAAGCCAACTGAAACTTCACTTTAGCAATAGAGTGAAGTTTTCCTGGTTTTTGCTGGCTCTATGCATTCTCTGTGTTTTTGCTTGCTGAGTACATGACAGAAGCAAATTCTCTTCTATTAATCCTTTAAGCCTATCAACTGTTTGACACATTGTGTCAACTAACTCTCTGACCACATTTTGGCATGAATATACTCAATCTTCATTTGGACTATTTGTGATTGTGCAGATTATGGAGGAGAACCCAACGAACCCCAGTCATTGTGGGAGTAGTGTTCTCACCCCAGATGACAATGCAACCCATGAATTGAAGCATCCACTCATCACCATGAATGATGTTGCTCAATGGCTTGAAGCCTTCCCACAAGGAAACATCATCGGATGGGAGGATATAGTGAGTGAAATTCTGGCCAAGTTGAAACCACCCCAGGGAATTGGTAAGTTAGAGGCAGAAATGCAACCATCCACACAAGAGAAGGGAGTGATGGAAATTTAAAGCGTGAGTGCAATCATGGCTTAAAACAAGCAGATGCACCTACAACTTCAGCAACAAATGGAGCTAATGGTCAGAAAAATCAATGAGTTGCGAACTGCTGTAGTAAATGCATACAACCTACCTCAAAATTCACATGGTTGGAATCAATCTAAAAAAGGTTTTGAAGCAATTAACTATGAGCAATAAAGTCATGAGCGATTACACTCTCCAAACAGTACCTCAAGCCTGTTCCAACACAAGTCTCAGGGTGATGTGTACAACCCACCCTGGAGGACTCATTCCAACTGGAGGAGAATCGAGCACCAAAATCAAGGACCAAGGGACCTCAATTACAACAACCCCAACTTCACAAACCAGCAAAAACATCACCATACCAACAACAACCATTACACACCACCACAACACCCATCATTCCAACCCCATCACACCTCACAATTTTCCCAAAACAACTTTCAACAACCATCTCATTTTATACAACCACAACCAAATCTAGACTCTCAAAGAATCTCTAGTCTGGAAATGATGATAGAGAAACTCATGAAAAATCAAGAGATGGTAAGCAAAAACCAAGAAGCCTCAATCAGAAAACTTGAGAGGCAAACGGAACAACTAGCTAAGCACTTTGCAGAAATGGGTGAGAAAAGGACAAATACCATCTCCAAAGCCACTAAAGATGACCCACAAGACAACAAAAAAGCTGCTAGGTAGGAGAAATGGAAAACAATCATAGAAGAAAGTGAGAAGGTTATGGGAAAAGAAACACTCATCCAAGAAAAGCGTCACAGAGAAGTTCCACAAGAAGAAACAGAGGAAAGGAAGCCCATAGTGAGAGAAGGAAATCAAAGGCACCAGGATTTTCAACCTCCATGATCACAGAATGAAGGATGTCAAGCTAGTGACAATAAAGAAGCGCTTGTTGGGAGGCAACCCAACCTGAGGTAGTTTTCTTTTCATAGCTATTTTAATAAAAAGGTTAATTAGTTTTATCTATATTGCAAGAAGCTAAGTTTGGTGTTGCACACCAAAACAATGTAAGGGAGAAGTAAGGATTCTAAGGTTGGTGTTCCACCAAAATCTCATCATAAAACATATTCTCACCTTCTGCATAATGCTAGCTTTAAGAATTTAGATAAACTAGTTAACTATTCTACTGTTTCCTAGTTTTTAGTTCTACTACTTTTGGCAAAGAAAAAGAGTTCCACATATGGTTAATTTGATGCATGAGAACCATTGGCAAGGTACTAAGTTTGGTGTTCCCACACCAAAGTAAGTTCAAAAGCCCGCAAATAATTAATGCATGCTAACCATTTTTCAAGTGCTTGGGGAACAAGCAACTTTCAATATCACTGCAGAGCATCATACAAGTTTTTGGAAAGATTAAGCATCATCAACCAAGAAGTTGAAAGAGGAATGTGAGGACCAGCGATGATGATGAGGAGGAAAGCAAGTAAACTCCAAAAGGTTGTATTGTTAAGTGATTATTTTACATCAAACACTGCTATGATTGAGAGTGATATTGCGCCCTTGCCTATCTGTTTGTCTAGTATAATCTTTCTGTAATTCAATAATTGAGATACTTGATTATTCACAACACCATACTTGCTTGCACTCAATGTCTCAAAAAGGCATCACATGACAGTTCTTTGAAAAGAAGGATTGAGGAATTAAACAATTTTGAGGCAAGCAAAAGATTAGGAGAAGTGGTGGTTCTAGTTGTATGATTTTGCATTGAGGTTGCATGCTTATGAAAACCTGCATGGGAGCTCATAGGCAGGACATAGAGTTCAAAGAAGTATTGTGGAGATTCTCGAACATTTATTGATCCAAGAAGTAGCAAACAAAAGAAAATAAAGAAAATACAAAAAAAAAAAGAACATGGCCCAAGGCTCTGAGCATCAATTACTAGGCAGAAAAAAAGGAATAAACAAAAACTCAAAGAGTTGTTATCCTAGTAAATGCTTGTGGTCGAATTGTGTCAAAGAGAGAGGCTTGAGCAAGTAAATCCTTAGGGGTGCTTTAACACCTAATACCTTAAAACTAATTGGTTTAGGAGTATTGATTGAAAGTTTATCTAAAGAGCCGCTTTGAGACATGACACTTAGAGTCAAGGCCAAAACACAGAAATTATAAGCTGCTTCAAGGTGATTACCTATAGAGAGATCTCCATGATATTTTTTGGATGAAAGTTCTAAGACCTAAGACTTCCAAGATGTAGGGACTAGTAAGCACTGAAGCCCTTGCATGAGCATATAATTTAGAGTTCACCCCACTGTCACTTAATCACTTCACTCACAGGATATGACAAGTTATTCTTCATTCCACTTCTAATTGAAAGAACCTTTGAGCATAATTCTTTTCTTGCTTGGGGACAAGCAAGGTTTAAGTTTGGTGTTGTGATGACAAGTCATCTTATCCTAGTTTTTCAAGCAATTTTTCACTTGTTTTATATGTTTTATACACTTTCTTGAGTTACAAGTAAGCCATTTGGGTGGAAATTTATGTTCATTTCGATTCAATCAACCATGATTAAATTGATGCATTTTCATGAGATTTTGTGCTATAATTGCTTATATGTCAAGGATGATAAGAAGTCTCATGATTTTAGCATAGCTTTGATGCATTTGTTGATTGATGACAGGTGACCAAAAAGGCTTGGAGGAAGGTTGAAGAAAGGGGATGGCAGAAGGCAGCAAAACCACCCTGGGGAAGCTCAAGTTTGTGCCAACGTTTGCCTCAAACTTGAGGTCAAACGTTGGCTTAAGAAAGAACCCAAGAGATGCCCAGGTTTGCGCCAACGTTTGCCTCAAACTTGAGGTCAAACGTTGGTTCACAAACACACCCAGGGAAGGCCAACGTTTGCCTCAAACTTGAGGTCAAACATTGGCACAAATAATACCCAGGGAGGAGCCAACGTTCACGCCAACGTTTGCCTCAAACTTGAGGTCAAACATTGGCATAATTAATACCCAGGGGAGGCCAACGTTCACGCCAACGTTTGTCTTAAACTTGAGGTCAAACATTGGCGTCAACATGTTCTTAGAGGAAGCACGTTTGAGCTCACGTTTGACCTCAAACATAAACTCAAACGTGAGTGATAGATAAGCACTGTTCTGCATAATTTCAACACTCCAACGATTGAGTTAAAGTTTACCTCAAACTTTGACTCAAACTTAAAGGCTCTAAAGTCCAAATTGCAAACGGATTTCTTTCCAAGTCCAAGAGCAATCAACTAAGGCTATCTTCAATCCAATTCCATCAAGGCCAAGGCCCAAATTGAAGGCTTCAAGACCATTAGAAGAAAGTGTATAAATAGAAGATAGTTTGATTTAGGAGGGACGTCAACTTTTACTTTTGAACTTTTTACCTCTATTAGAATTTTGATTTGTAATTTGGAGAACTTTAATTTTGGATCTGGGAGGAGAATTGAATTCTCTTCCTCTTTGGGTTTCTTGTTTTCTTTACTGTAAATCTTGCTTGAGTCTTGGGTGTTGAGAATTGAGAAAATTCTGTCTCAATCTAACCTTGAGATCTCTTTGTTTCTTTTTCTGCATAATTCAGATTTAGTAATTCGAATTCAAGTTTCTCTACTCTTTGAATTTTAAATTTGTTTGCAATTGCTTTCTGAATTCGATCAAGGAAGGTAGTGAGATCTGGACTTAGTTTTCTAGTCTTTTGACCCCTGAGATCTGGGATTTCCTTTCTGTTCATCTGCTAAGGCTTCTTCGAGCCAATTTACATTTCTGTTTGAGATCTACTTCAATTCAATTCATCTTTTACTTTCCTGATTGTTGCAATTTACTTTTCTCTTGTTTAATTTCTGCAATCCCAATTCCTAATTCCTTTTATAATTCAAGTAATTTATATTTCTTTCACTTTAAGCTTCAGTCATTTACATTTCTTGCAATCTACGTTTCTGCAATTTACATTACTTGCACTTTAAGATTCATCTCTTTTAATTCTTCTGCACTTTAAATTCTTGTCAATTACCCCTCTCCCCTTACAATTCATGCAATTTAGCTTCTGTCAATTACAAATCACTCAAATCAACTCTTGTTCACTTGACTAAATCAACCACTAAACCAAAATTGCTCAATCCTTCAATCCCTGTGGGATCGACCTCAGTCACGTGAGTTATTATTACTTGATGCGACCCGATACACTTGCCGATGAGTTTTGTGTTGGATCATTTTCCACACATCACATATGCCTATGAACCCCCTCCTCAACATAGCTTTGAACCACCATACTCACAAGCCCCCTACTACCAAACACCCTCATATGATCCTAACCCATATCCACTATATCAACTACCCTATGAGCCATATGAATCATACATAGAACCACCCCAATTCCAACCCAATTACTCCTAAGAACCACCACCTCGATATACACCATGTCCATATCCATCAACCCAAGAGCCATGTGATCCTAATCATGCAATCCGAGCGGAACAAGAATCAAAGGATCATCCCAAGGAAACAATGGATCGGTTTCATGAAACCCTTCATCAATTGGACCGAGTGGTAAACCGAATAGCACCCGAAGCTCTCGTGGCTAAAGAAACTCAACTTAAGAACCAAGGATTGAAGTGTGTTGTACAACAAGTAGAAAAGATGGAGAGTGTTGAAACACCACACCCTTATCATGATGAACCACCCTCATATCATGAACCTTTCCTCCCAAATAATGAACAATCATATCCACCCCGATCTCCAATGAATGAAATTTTGAGTGTTCTTCTTCAAGGGCAAAGAGAGATGCAAAGAACGACACAAGAGTTCATAGCTACCTTGACCGAGGTAGTAGGTAATTTCACCTCTCTGCGCTTCGATACTCAAAGCACTCCCCTGGCTACATGTGGAGAATCATTAGAAGAGCGTAGCATGAAGTAAACACTAGAAACTCCGGTGGACAATGAGGAACGTGACTTTGTATTGGAACAAGTGGAAGAAGCCATAATAGTTGAAGAGGAAGAAGTAGTTGAAGACTTAGGAGATGCTGAACCTCCATGGGAATCAAGAGTTGTAGAGTATTCCTCCATGAAGATTGAAATTAATGTCAACAAGGCTAGTGCACAACCTCCATGGCATAATCCTTATGAAAACTTGGATGGGATAGATCAAGAAGCATGTTCCCTTGGTGATGAGGATCATAAATCAAGTCCTCTTAGTGATGAATGTACATCCACAAATGGACACCTTGAATATGAAGACCCTTCCCTGATTGAGTCTGAGAATGATGTGGAAGTGGAAGTCCTTCGCAAGGGTTGGACGGGAGTTGAGTACACTCTGTCAAGAACGTTGGAGACTTCTCCACCTAGGTTGCCATCTACTCCTTCATTTGAGTGGGTAAGGCTTGTCTCTATTCGCCTTACCGTTCCACTTGAATATGGTATTCTTGAAACGGATGGTCAACTTAGGAGACTGTGTGGAATTAAGCGTGAGAGAAGGATGTTTAGTGGTTGGAGTTGCAAATCAAGGCTCATCAAGGTTGATGCTTCAAGAGTTAGATGCAAGGGTGGGACTAGTGAACATTTGGTTGGATCTAAGAGAAGAGTTTGGTATTGCATTGAGAATTTGGACTGCTTGCCACCCGGTTGGGACAATGGTGATCCACTTCAAGACGGGTGTAGATACAAGATTTGGGATCTGGGCATACAAGAGGATCAACTTTGGAAGCTCAGAGCTTGTGAAGAACTCCATCAAAGCTTGGGGAATTTATTTGGTACGATAGAGCTTATTGGAAGTCCAAGCATTGGTGGAAGTTTCAGGATGAGTTCAAGCACAAGCTACCATGACAAGGAGCCCAGCAAATGTCTAACTTAAAGACTTTAACTAAAAGTGCTAGGTGGGAGACAACCCAGCATGGTATGATCTTTCAATTTTATTGTTAGTTTTATTTTATTTTTTTTTATTGGTGTTCATTCATAATTTCTGCATAAGCATCTGCATTCTTCATAAAAAAAAAAGAGGGATTGACGCGCAAGCGTCTACGACGCGCACGGGTCGTTTGTGTATGCGCAACTGAACAGCGAGTTGCACGAGAGACGCGCGGGAGGGTTGCGTGGTGCACAAGCCACTCCACGTGTATGCGTCCCCTACAAAATGTTCAACCCACGCATAAGCGTCAGCGACGCGTACGCGTGGGGATGAAAATCAACGTAAAAAGCAACTTGAACAGAGAGTTGTGTGGTCATGGTGCTGGAGTTGCGCGAGTAAGCACGCGTACCCATGACCGACGCGCACGCGTCAGAATGCATTTTTCACCATCCACGCGGACGCGTGGGCGACGCTTACGCGTCACATGGCTGTCTCTGTTTTCACGCGTCGCGTCCCGTTTCTCATTCCCTTCTCCTTTCTTCTTCCTTTGTCACTTTCTTCTCCTCCCCTCTCATCCTTATTCCCTTTCATTCTATTTTACCTAATTTATTTGCATACTTTCATTCATTGCATTTTAATCTTGTGCATGTTTTATTTTGTTTTCTATCTTTATTATTTTACCATTGGTGTTAAACGTTCTTATTCAACTGTTGTATCTTTTCTGGTATTATTTTGGTGCTTAGTGACTTGTTTTACACTGTTGGGTAATATTATTTAAGTCAACGCTAATCTTTTATGATACTTGTATTCCTTTTGCATTGAAATGAGTTTATACTGTCTTTCATTACCTGCTATCTCTTCCCCTTTGTTGCAAATTTTTGTAAAATTGATATGCCATTTGCTTCCACTGTTTTCTCAATTGCATGTTATAGCTACCATGTACTTGAGACCCTCATTATTTGACATTAACCCAGTCATATTTTATTTATTTTCTATCTTTATTTTTGATTTACTTTTTTTTCCTTTTCTCTTCTTTCAGGATGGCCACTAGGAAGGGGACTGGAAGACGTTTACATGGGACGACCGACAAGTCCATCTACATATTCTTTAGAGAAAGGCATCAGTTGGAGCCACCCATCCACTTGCAATCTTTAAGTGTGGGGAGGTCGATACCGACTTCCATGGGTTAGTCATTTCCTATTTCAACACCAATGCTTTATTTTGCTTGTTAATTATTGCATTTGCATGTTTGGTTGCATATTTGTTTGATTTTGTGCATGTTCTTCTACCACTACTTGTTTGGAGTAATTAGTTTCTTTTCAAGACCCTGTTTTACAGTATTTCACTAATTTAAATTGAAAATTTGTGTTAAACTTGTTTGAGGATTGTAATTTGGAACATAGTTTATAGCTAAGAACACACAACCTGTGAGAATTTGAGCTTAATTATGTGGTTACACTATTTAACTATAATATTTTATTCTTGTGTGTTTTCTTCTCTATGATTGCAATCTTTACCTTGTTCCATTCTATATGTCCATTGTTTAGTATATTTGCATGCATACATATGATTGAGGCCATCATTTGATTAGCTCACTTATACCAAATAGCCTACCATTCCATTTACCTTTGTTAGCCACTTTGAGCCTTTTATCCCTATTTGTTCTATATTTTACCATATCACTAGCCTTAAGCAGAAAAACAATTAATTACCCCAATTGAATCTTTGGTTAGCTTAAGATAGAGATTGTGTATCAATTAAGTATGGGGAATCGTGGAAACCTGGGTTAATGGGAAGGTGTTATGTTTCTATTTTGTTCAAATACTGGGAATTTGGGTGCCTACTCATATGAGACCAGAAAAATCAAAAACCTATGTGCATTGATATGTTATGTTTGCTTTCAAAAAAAAATAAATAAAAAAATAAAAAAATAAAAAAAATAAATAATAATTACAATATAAATAAATAAATAAACAAATAAGGGGACAAAATTACCCCAAATGCTAAGTTTAATAAAAGATCAATGCATATGTGGTGAAATGAAAGAAAAGTTGATACATGAGTATGTGAAATATACAAAAGGTAAATTTTGGGTAGTTAGGCATGATTTTAGAATTACATAGAGTGTGTGTGTGTGTGTTAGGTGCAAGCTTAGGTTAGTCAAAGATTCATATTTTAGCTCACTTGGCCATACATATATCCTGACCTTTACCTTAGCCCTATTACAATCTTGAAAAGACCTCATGATATTTGCATTGGTATACTAAATATTTGTTGATTGGTTAGATGAAGAACAAAGTTTAGAAAGAATGATTAGAGAAGAGTAGAGTGATTCACCCTAGACACCTGAGAGGTTAGAGTGCATATACACTTCCTGTAGGGATTCAATGCTTGATTCTGTGTTCCCTACTTTTATGAGCTATCTTCTTACAAGTTTACTTGTCTTTTATTATATGATTTGAATTAGTGGAATCTAATTTATGTTTGTCTTGAAGAACTTGTTTACTTTTAACCAAGTAGGTAGAAATATTTTTGCATATAGTTGCATTCATATAGATAGGTTGCATTGCATAAGTTCTACCATTTTGCCTTCACTCTTTTGTTTCTCTCGAGCTTAGCATGAGGACATGCTAATGTTTAAGTGTGGGGAGATTTGATAAACCGCTATTTTACGGTTTATCTTCTGCTTAATTGAGTGGATTTTATTCACTATTCTCACACTTATTCATAGAATTCGCATGTTTTACATTTTCCTTCCAAATTTTGTGCTTTGATGAAAACATGTTTCTTTGGCCTTAAAATTGCTAATTATTAATCCTCTCTTATTACCATTCGATGCCGTGATATGTGTATTAAGTGTTTTCAGAGTTTATAGGACAGGAATGCCTTAGAGGGTGGAAAGGAAGCATGCAAAAGATGCAAATGTGGAAGGAATACAAGAAACTGAAGGAATTGCTAAGCTGTCAAGCCTGACCTCTTCGTACTTAACTGACCATAACTTGAGCTACAGAGGTCCAAATGAGGCGGTTTTAGTTGCGTTGGAAAGCTAACATCTGGGGCTTCGAAATAATATGTAATTTACAATAGTTTTCCCGAAGATAGGTGACGCACACGCGTGCATTACACGCACGCGTGCTTCTGCAAAAATTCAGCGTATCAAAATTCGCCCCCAGCGATTTCTGGGCTGTTTTTGACCTAGTTCTCGGCCCAGAAAACACAGATTAGAGGCTGAAGAGTGGAGGAATGAGGTGACACTTCTCATTATTCACAATTTAGGTTTTAGATGTTTTTTTCTAAAGAGAGAGAGGCTCTTTCCTCTCTCTAGGTTTTAAACTTCCTAGTTTTATGCTTTTGAGTTGGATATTGAGAAGAGTTACTACCTCCGTTGAAGTCTTTATCATTCTAGTTTGTTTCCCATTCCTTTACTCTTTTTATTCCCCATTTACTTTGTTTAGAGTTATGTGGATACCTTCGATTTTGGAATTAATTAATGCAAAGATACTTTTCTACTTAATTTCATTATTTCTTGATTATTTTCAATTGAGTCCAATTATCATGTCTTTTTTCTACTCCCTTTACATGTATGCAAAATTGGCATCCATGTCAATGGAGTAGGCTTCCAACTTGGCTTTGGAGTTGATTAAGATTTGGAGACCCTTGAGTTGGAAGACTTAAGAGTTAAATTGTAATTGGAAGTTGTTGGCTGGCTTTCTGGCCACTAATGCTAATCCTTCCCAAGGGAGAGGATTAGGACTTGTGAATAGAAGTTGGCTCCCTACTTGACTTTTCTTTATTCGGTAAGGGTTAACTAAGTAGAAATAACAACCTATTACTATTAATCTTGGAAAATCCAACAATGATAGAACTTCCAATTAATCTTCTCCCAGTCAAGGCTTTTTATTTTAATTACATAAAACCTCTTGTTAATTTTCATTGCTTTAATTTATAATCATTTATTTTTCCATTCCTCATTCAAAAATTTCTCAGAAAACTCATAACCAATAACAAGAACACTTCCCTGCAATTCCTTGAGAGATGACCCGAGGTTTAAATACTTTGGTTTAATTTTATTGGGTTTACTTTAGTGACAACCAAATTTTTATGCGAAAAGATTCTTTGTTGGTTTAGAAACTATACTAGCAACGAAAATTTATTGTGAATTTTTTACTAGCAAAAATTCGTTCATCACAACGCTGACCAATGCATCAATGAAGTGGTTTGATAACTTACCACCCAGGTCAATAACTTGCTTTGATGACCTGGCAAGAAAGTTCCTTACCTATTTTTTTAATTCAGAAAGATAAAGTTAAATATGCTCCAAGCCTCTTGGGAGTCAAACGAGAAATCAGGGAGACACTCAGAGATTATATGGAGAGATTCAACAAAGCTTGCTTGCAAATACAAAATTTACCTCCTGAAGTAGTAATAATGTGTTTGTTTAATGACCTTAGAGAAGGGCTGTTCTTCTAATCAATATCCAAGCAACACCCGACTTCCTTGTATGAAGTACAAGAGCGTGTACAGAAATATATCAACATGGAGAAGAACTTCTGACATAGAGAAACAGCCCCAAGGCCAAACCCTTCCTACCAAGCTTGGTTTATGTTGGTTTATAAAGGAAATAAATTGAGAAAATAGCAAAATGAACATTATGCAGATTTTGGTAAAATTGGGCTTTTGACCAATTTCGACGGGCCATAACCTGGCGCTCGGAGCTCAAATTAAGTGAATGTTATCTTGAATTAAAGATAATGATTAGAGCTTTAAACCATCTAAGAATGGAGGAAAACTGAATTTTGTAGAAAAAGTTATGTGTGTGCGTTTTACACGCCAAGGTAGGCGTTACACGCCAAAGAGGCCTACTCCAGGAAAAGCGTAGTGCTATGCATGCAAAAGCATGGTGTTTTACTTGATTCTTAGCCCACACAAGTAATCTTTTTTATCACTCCAAGCCCATTCAGAATTCAAAATTATTTGTGATAAAAAAGATTACTTGTGAATGTTGGGCTAAGAATCAAGTAAAATGCCATGCTTTTGCATGCATAACACTACGCTTTTCCTGGAGCAGGCCTCTTTGGTGTGTAACACCATCCTTGGTGTGTAAAATGCCTAGCTTCCTTCATTGGCGTTTGGAATGCCCATGTGTGACGTTAAACGCCCATCCCCTCTGGTTCTTCTTTCCTTGGTGTGTGACACGCCCTTGTTGTGGCGTGTAAAATACCCAAATAGGGTCTTTGAAATGGTCTTCTGGAAACTTGGCCCGGCGTGTAACGCCAGACTGCGGCGTGGGGAACGCCACTCAATCAAACAAGGTTCTGGGAGGTAAAATATGGTGTCTGACATGCCCAAGGTGTAGTGTTAAATGCCCATATATATTGCCAAATGCAAACCTTCATTTAAGTGTCGAAGGCGTGTAAAGCACAAATGCCTATTCTTCCTCACATGTGGAATGCCTACTATTCACCGGGTCGTGCGTACGCATGACCATGGCAAAAATTTTCAAGTATTGTGTGTACGCATGAGTCTCATATCGAAGGCGTTTCCATTCTACATGCCCATTCAACTTGGCATGTTAAACGCCACTTTATTGCACTCCTAGGGTGTCTTCTCTTTATGGGCCACGCTTTCAAAAGCGTGGCCTAAGGTTCTAAAGCGTGTCCTAAGATTTAAAGTGTTCCCTAAGCTTCCTCTTTTCTTCTTTTGAGCTTGTTTTGTGCTTTTTGCTTCTTTTTCTATTATTTCCTACAAAATTCATCAAATCAAATGATCAAAGCAATATCCAACTTAAACACCAAAGCACTCTATAATAAAGTATTATGCGTTTATTTCTTATATAAAAAAGCATAAAAAAATACAACATGATGCACATGCATCACAACACCAAACTTAAGCTCTTGGTTGTCCTCAAGCAAGTAAAGAATCATGCCTTAATCTTCAAAATCTTAAGCTTAAAATGCAAGGGGTGGAGGGTGGCAATTCAAATGATTTTGGTTAGCTGTTTCACTTATGCACATTTCAATACAAATGATTATAATCTCTCAAGACCTCCATCCGGATTAGATTATGAGATCCTTCCTTAAATCATCACCTGGAAGCAAGGTTATTTACTTTCTTTGCACATTTGTTTTGGGTGCTTTGTACTTTGAGCCTAACCGTGACTCTAAATTCTTTGTTTTCAAGCTTTTGCTTGATACATAAGCACCACAAGCACTTGATTGGGGGCTCTTTGAGCTTATTTTTTTTTCAACAATCCCCATCAGTAGTGCTCAGAGCCTTTGGCTTCTCTTTCTTTAGGGGGAGGGTGCTTTTCACCTTTGAGCTTAGCTGTGACTCTAAATGCTTTGTTTTCAAGCTATTGCTTGATATATAAGTACCACAAACACTTGACTTAGGAGGGCTCTTTGAGCTTATTTTTCTTTTGATTTCCTTAGTCAGAGGTACTCAGAGCCTTTGGCTTCTCTTTTTAACCCCTTTTTGTTAATTATTATCCATTATATTTTACTTCTCCAAGGCTTTCTCAATGAAAAAGACCCCATAATATTCCTCTAGATTAAGGCCTCAAGCAAATTGGCTCAATAAGTGTTGAATAATTCAGTTAGTTTGGCCTTCCAAACTCAAATTGTCATGCCCTCTATATTCAACACCTTATTTCTTTTTGTTTCTTCCTTAGCACATGATCCTTGCTTGCTTTATGAAGAAAAAACAATTATAATTGTGAATTGTGATGGACAAGTATTGACATGTACTTGAGAAATAAAAATTTTAAATGCATTATCTAGGATAGAGTAAATTGAAACAAATGCATATAATTAAAAAGGAAGGAAACAACCTTAGTTTTCACTGTCTTTCTCTTCATCATCTTTTAGGTTATGTAGAGCATAGCCTTTAACACCAAACCTAGAATTATTTCTTGTCCTCAAGCAATAAAGAAAAAGAGATAGTGGTGATGGATATAGGCATAAACAGGATTATCAAGTGAAAGCAGTTGAGTAATGCGAAAGCTTATCCAAGTAAAACAAACAAAATTAAAAATTAAACAAAAGTAAAGCCAGAACAATGTAATAGACATGAGTTGCTAATGTGTCTGCCTGGGGGTTGGATCTTGCACTAGTGAATTGTGGTAACACAAAACTTGGTGTGAGAACACCAAACTTAGTGTGATACAATCAATGTAAAACTAGGCCAAGTACCCAATGAAATACAAGCATCCTGTTGGTGTAGGACACCAAACTTAATCCATGAAAAAAATACACAACTTTAAATAAAACAAAAATAAGAATGAAACGAGAATACCAAATATTGGGTTGCCTCCCAACAAGCGCTTCTTTAACGTCACTAGCTTGACAGTTGTTCCTTGCTAAGGTAGAGGTTGACAGTGCTTTACCTCTTCTCCTCTCACCTTGAATCTCCTCCCTGTTTCTTCATATCTTAGCTCTAGATGTTCAAGAGAAAGAACTTTGCTCAATGTATATGGCAACAATGGGTGGTGAGATAACACCACTTTCTCCCTGAGTGAAAAGTCTTCAGTAAAAATTTTTTTATTCCTCCACCCTTTAGGCACTTTCTTCCTGGGGGCCTCCTCCTTATATGATGATGCACCTCCAACACCAAACTTAGGTTTGATGTCAGGGGGTTTTGGTGTGCGAAATTAGAACTTGCAAACTTAATCGGCAAGTGCATTGAGTCATCCAAGTAATACCTCAGGTGAGTGAGGGTCGATCCCATGAGGATTGTCAGACTGAGCAAGCAATAGTTGTCCTGTTGGACTTAGTCAGGGAAACAATAAAGGAGAGTTGTTGTTGTTATAAACACATACACAATAACAAGGGAATAAAGAAAGCAATTAAAGGTTTGGTCTAAAAACAATATAAGAAAATAGTTAAGGTCTTGAAAATATTTATCTTTCCGGATTAAAATTTCTTACTAACTATTTTAATAATAAATGATTCATTCTATAATAAACTGTAAGTGATTAAACCCTAATCCTTTAGTGAATTAATCTCCTCTAATCCTTATCAAACGCCACTCCCGTGGTCATTCAATTCGGACCGGAGGGTGAAGTTTAGATAACTAGGAAGAGTGTTTTCAAGCTGTAGTTTAAGCGAGATAACTCTCTGATAAACCCCAATTTTGTGGTTTATCTTGTGCTTATTTTGGGAGATTTTATCAACTTTTCCCACATTTATTCAATGAAATAGCATGGTTTTGCAATTCTCCCATGATTTGTGCTTAAATGTGAAAATATGCTTTTTAGGCCCTTAGATTAGTGATTTTAACTCACTTTAATTCCATTCAATGCCTTGATGTGTTTGTTGAGTGATTTTAGGTTCATAAGGCAAGTATTGGATGGAAGAAGTGAGGAGAAAAGCATGTAAAGTGGGAGAACTCATGAAGAAATGAAGGAACCGTAAAGTTGTCAAGTCTGACCTCTTCGCACTCAATCGATCATAACTTGAGCTACAGAGGTCGAAATGAGGCGGTTTTAGTTGAGTTGGAAAGATAACATCCGGGGCTTCAAAATAATATAAAATTTTCCATAGTTTCCTGACGTCTAGGGATGCGCACGTGCACCGTACACATGCACACCGATGGAGCAGTGTGGATCCACTTTAAGCAACTCGTTGTGGGCAATTTCTAGCTCATTTTGGGCGCAATCTAACTCATTTCTGATGCTATTTCATGCAGAATTCAAGCTTGGGAAAGGGGGGAGTAATTGTTTGAAGTGTTAGCATCATGTAGAGTAGTTTCTAGAGAGAGGAGCTCCCTCTTCTCTCTAGAATTAGGTTAGGTTAGGTTAATCTCTTCTAGATCTAGGTTCAATCTCATGTTTTCATCTTGCTTCCTTTATGAATTCTTGCTTCTACTCTTTGATTTTCATGGTTTGTAGTGTTAATTTTCCTTTTATGCTCTCTTTTATGTTCATGGATACTCTTGTTGGATTTGATCCCTTTTAATGCAATTTAATGTTTGATGTTCTTTTGTTGTTGATTTGGGTTGTGATCTTACTTTCCTTGCACTTGGTAGCTGGTAGATTTATAATTCTTGCATATTTACCATGCTTTCTATTTATACCCACTAAGTGTTTGACAAAATGCTTGGTTGGGCTTTAGAGTAGATTTTGAGCATTCTTGGCTTGGAACGAGTAATTAGGCAATCTTGAGTCATGAAAACCCAACTCATGTTGGTGATCTAGAGTTGTTAGCTAGTATTGTTTCCATTAACTCTAATCTCTTGCTAATTCACTTAGTGAGTTGATTAGGACCTTTGGATTGAGATTAACTAGTGTTGTTAGACTTTCTTTGAGTGTGAAGATAATATGATACCTTCTTCCATCTTCGGGGATGATGTAATTAGATAAACTCTTGTTTATTATTGTGACATGATTAACTTGTCTTGTTTGACATTCTCCCTATGTGAAGATGACATGATACCTTCTTCTATTTGTTGGAGTTGACTAAATAAGATGAATTAATCATTGCATGACTAGGATAGAAAGTCTATATTCTGAATCTTTGCCATGAATGTCTCTCTTTATTACTTGCTTTCTTTAATTGCTTACTTGATTTACTTTTCTTGCCCATTTAATTTCTTGCCCTTTTATCAATCATACCCCTTTTGTTCCTTCATAGCCAATAATCATTCACTTCATTGCAATTCCTTGTGAGACAACCCAGAGTCCAAATACTCCGGTTAATTCTTATTTGGGGTTTGTACATTTGACAACCAAAATTTTTGATGTGAGAATTGTTTGTTGGTTTGGAGCTATGCTTACAACGAATTAATTCTTTTTTACAAGAAGAAAATCTAGACCATAGAGCAAATCTCATTATCAAAATGGCGCCCTTGCCGGGGAATTGCAATGGTGCTATGTTATTGGCTATTGTATATATTGTAAATAGCTTGATTTTGGATTTGCTTGTTGATTTTTGCTAGTTTTAGGATTTAGTTTTCCTTATTCCTTGTTAGCTTTTGTTTTTATTTTCTCTTATCATCATGAATTCTCATCACTTTGGCTATGAGTTTGGGTCAAACTATGTTGTAGGAAATGGAAGCTTTAATGAGGATGTACATCAAGGATTTAGAGATCAAGGCTTGACAAGAGTGATTGGGGACATGACTACTATCCTCACGGAGATGCGCGACGACCAAAGGGCATTTATTGCCACCCGAGCCGTCCAAGCGCCACCCCAACGTGACTACTCTTCAGATTCTTATGGGTCTACTCCTTATCCTAATGCATACCAATCTAATGTATGTAATGACCCTTATTGTGATTGTCAACCACAACCACCACATACATGTGAACCCCCTCCTCAATATAGCTCTCCACCATACTCACAAGCCTCATACCACCATTCACCTCTATATGACCCCAACCCACACCCACCATACCAACCACCATATGAACCATATCTAGAGCCACCACCATTCCAACACCAATACTCCCAAGAGCCACAAATTTCATACACACCACCTCCAAAATTTTACCAATATGAACCACCTTCCAATTACAATAACCTTCCTTCAAACAATGAACCCTCTCTTCCACCATCACCTCCCAATGAAGCCCATATGCTATAATTGAGAGATCTTGAATCTCATATCTTAAGGCGACACGAGGAGGATGAAAAGAAGTTTGAGGAGTTAAGAGCAAAAATGGCTATCATGGTAGAAGCCATTGGCAACATAGTCTCATCCCACCTAAGCCTATGCGATCAAGGCACTCCCATTGTTGAATGTAGAGAAGCAACCAAGGAGCTTAGTGAGGGAGTGAACTTGAAGCTCCAAGGTGAAGAAGAGGAGTTAAAGCAAGAAATACAACAAGAGGAGGAGGTAGAGATTATTGAACAAGAGGAAGTAGTGGTTGGAGCCTTAGGATATGTTGAGTACATAGAGGAAGCACAAATTGAAGAGCCTTCTTCCATGGAGTTCGAAGTTGATGTTGAGGAGGAGAGTGCACAACCTCCAAGGCACAATGTGATTGATGAATTGGAAGAAGTGTCCCAAGTAATAGTCCCTCCTATTTATGATGATTCCATACCAACATATGATCCTTTTGAGCTTGAAGAATCCATCCCCACTATGCTCGGAATTGATGATGAGGTAGATTTCACTCAACCTCCTATGTATGATTTGAGTGATGGGGAAGAGCTAGAGGACATTGGTGAAGAAGAATGTGAACTTGAGGAAGCTTGGCAAGAGGTAGAGCATGAAGTATCTTGCCAAGTGGTGGAAGCCTTCCAAAAAAGATGGACGGGAATGGAGCGTGTTTTGTCAAGACCGTTGGGAACTCCTCCACCTAGGTTGTCATCTAATCCTTCATTTGAGTGGGTAAAACTTCTAACTCTTAGCTTTATTATCCCACTTGAATATGGTTTACTTGAGACGGATGGCCAACTTAGGGCACTTTGTGGAATTAAGTGTAAGAGGAGGATGTTTAGTGGTTGGCGTTGTAAGTCTAGGATCATTATGGTTGGAAGCTCAAAATTGAGGAGCATGGATTGATGTAGTGCTCAATTAAATGGGTCTTGGAGGATAGTTTGGTGCTTCTATGAGAATTCATCTCTCTTGCCACCCGGAGGAAATCACCATGATCAACTCAAGGACCGGTGTGAAAACAAAGTGTGGGATCCCGGATCGCACAAGGAAGATCAACTTTGGGAGCCTATGGTTTGTGAAGAACTCCATCAAAACTTGGCGTTATTAAATTTGAATGTTGAAGCACAATGGAAGTCCAAGCATTGGTGGATGTTCAAGGATGGATTCAAGCACAAGCCACCTTGATGAAGAGCTCGCAATAAGTCCAACTTAAGGACAATAAACAAAAGTGCTAGGTGGGAGACACCCCACCATGGTAACATCTTTTCATTTTTCTCTTTTGTACATATTAGTAAAATAGGTTTAATTTCATGTTTTGTTTGATTAGTTGAGTTTAATTGGGTGTCTAGTAGGTTAAATAAGGTTTTGTGATGTTTCGGTAGTTGTTTGGACGTTTGGAATGCTTGGTTTGGTGCAAAAATATAGAAAAATTTTGAAAAAAATAGAGCACCACCCACGCGCACGCACACTCTACGTGTACGCATGCATCAAGCAATTTCGACCATGCACGTGCACGCATCATGTACGCGTACACGTGGAATGAATTTTTCCACCCCTCCATACATTCACCCGAGAGTTGTGCTTGAAGTGTGCCAACTTTGTGCCCGAGGCACGTACACACATACCTTGCGTGTTCGTGTCGACTCTCTGCTTTGCCATGCACGCGTACGCGTCACTTCCATTTCATCAATCCACGCTTACGCGCACATGACGTGCACGCGTGGATTGCCCTGTTTCATTCATCTTCTTTTCTTCTCTTCTTTCCATTTCTCTCCTTCTTCTCTTCTCTTTACACCCTTCAATCATCATCCAACACTACCAAACACCATCCATAACCACTTCTTTTAGTTAGTTAGTTAATTGTTTAATCAGTGCATTTTCATTTTGTTTTCTATTTTTCTTTATAAGTGTTAGATTATTAATGTTGTCTACTATTTCTTGCTGCTGATTATTGATGAGATGTTATTTTAACATCATTATTTTTAATTTTTATTGTTGGATTTAATTGTTGAGGTTATATTTTGTCACTTGGTTTTGAGTCTTCATGTTTAACATTTGTGAGCATCAAGTGAATGTTACATTGCCTTTAAGCTTCTTAACCCTTTTGAATTGCATATTTTGGCCACCATGCATTCATCATCTATTGTTAGACAATTGTATATTATCATTGCATTTTTTTAGGTGATGCTTGTTTATGGTTTACCCTTATTCACATCACTTATTTCATGCATTGAGATTGTAGAATTGTGAAATTGGATCGAAAGCTTACCTAGTGACATATTTTTGAGCTTTGTAAAGCTTTGTGGGCCATGCTTGCTATGTGATTGATTTCCACTTCTATCTTCTTTTTTCTAAGTTCCATAGCATCCATGTGTTCACCTCTATGTCACTTAGGTGTTGCAACAACTTCAATATGTGTCATTGATTGTTGTGTGAGTTTCATATACCATTTTGTTCACTAAGTCTACCTACACATCAACCAATGTCCATGCATTATCCAATTTCACAATTGCTTGATTAATTGCTTGAATGCTTTCATGCCTCTTCACTACTTGTGTGGTTGACTTAACCTACAAGTCTTTTGAAGTATTTCAAGCACACTAGAATGAGTGAAATGTGTGTCTTCTTTTGTATAATTGTGACATGGTTTCTAAATACTAGAGTGTGAGTTCTAAACCGCGCGCAATTTTAGAACCCACACACTTATTTTTCATCAACGTCATAATAATTCACTCACTCCATTCTAGTGGTTCTTACCTCATCCCAACAATTTACGCTTCCTTGCTTTTGTATTTTCTCATCTTACGGTGTTTATATTGTTTTTCATGATCGATGCACCATAAGCAAAAACAGAAGTGGGAAAAGAACACGCAGCATCGGTTGACATACCAGCTGAAGGTAGCAACTAGGAAAGTCGTCGTACCCCCTTTGCTCCTCTTTGGATGCACTGAGGACGGTGCAAACTTTTAAGTGTGAGGAGGTCGTCCGACCGCTCGGCATTTTTGGGTGACGAGTTTCTAATCCCAACACTTTTGCATTTCATTTTTAGGTCTTTTAGGATTTTTGATTGCATTACTTACGTATATATTAAGCTTAGTCAAAATCACGATATTTTCCAAGGATTTTATATATAGGGCACCCCAATTGATTGAAAAAAAATTTTTTTTAGAACTTGCTTGAATTATATACTTTGTGGAGCATGTCTTGAGCCAAGAACACAAGCATATGAGATTTGAGCCTAATTGTGTGGTTACATCATACATAACCACTTACTTTCCTTCTTGTGTTTATTATTCAAATAGCTCGCTTACCCAAATAGCCTATCCTTTTATCTTCCATTGTTAGCCAATTTTGAGCCTATGCTTAACCCATTTGTTCTTAATTGTAGCACATTACAAGCCTAAGTGAAAAATAATAAATGTCCTTAATTTGGATCTTTGATTAGCTTAGGTTAGTGAGAGTGTTCATTATTTGAATTGGGAAAGTGGGAACATTGGATAGAGATAAAAGTGTATTTTTGTGTTTTTGTTGAAAATCTTGGGAATTGGGTACTGGTGCACGAAATTGTGATGTCCAGGCTCGAACAATCCCTGGCAACGTGAGCAACTTGGTACGCGTAATCGTGATTACACTTTAATGATGTAAAATTCATGGCTCTTTCTTTCCCTGGCAATGGCGCCAAGAACATGGTGCCAATACCATGGTTCACAATTTCGATACAACTAACCAGCAAGTGCACTGGGTCGTCCATGTAATACCTTACGTGAGTAAGGGTCGAATCCCACGGAGATTGTTGGTATGAAGCAAGCTATGGTCACCTTGCAAATCTCAGTCAGGCGGATATAAAGTGATAATGGTGTTTTCGAATATTATATAATAAAATAGGGATAGAGATACTTATGTAAATCATTGGTAGGAATTTCAGATAAGCGAATGGAGATGCTTTTCGTTCCTCTGAACCTCTGCTTTCCTGCTATCTTCATCCAATCAGTCTTACTCCTTTCCATGGCTGGCTTTATGTGATACATCACCACTGTCAATGGCTACTTTCGGTCATCTCTCGGGAAAATGATCCAATGCCCTGTCACGGCACGGCTAATCGTCTGGAGGCATCACCCTTGCCAATGGCTTCATCTTATCCTCTCAGTGAATAATATGCTCACGCACCCTGTCGCGGCACGGCTATTCATCTGTCGGTTCTCGATCATGCTGGAATAGGATTTACTATCCTTTTGCGTCTGTCACTAACGCCCTGCAATCGCGAGTTAGGAGCTCGTCACAGTCATTCAATCATTGAATCCTACTCAGAATACCACAGACAAGGTTTAGACCTTCCGGATTCTCTTGAATGCCACCATCATTCTAGCTTACGCCACGAAGATTCCGGTTAGGAGATCTAAGAGATATTCATTCTAGCTTATTTCATGTAGAACAGAAGTGTTTGTCAGGCACGCGTTCATAAGGGAGAAGGATGATGAGCGTCACACATAATCATCACCTTCATCACGTTCTTGGGTGCGAATGGATATCTTAGAAGCGAAATAAGATGAATTGAATGGAAAACAGTAGTACTTTGCATTAATCTTTGAGGAACAGCAGAGCTCCACACCTTAATCTATGGAGTGTAGAAACTCTACCGTTGAAAATACATAAGTGAAAGGTCCAGGCATGGCCGAGAGGCCAGCCCCCATGGTCTAAGAACTATGCATTCCCAGATGTCTAATACAATAGTAAAAGGTCCTATTTATAATAAACTAGTCACTAGGGTTTACATGAGTAAGTAATTGATGCATAAATCCACTTCCGGGGCTCACTTGGTGTGTGGTTGGGCTGGGCTTGAGTGTTGCACGTATAGAGGTCCTTCTTGGAGTTGAACTCCAGCTTTTGTGCCAGTTTGGGCGTTCAACTCTGGTTTTGGCTCCTTTTCTGGCGCTGGACGCCAGATTTGGGCAGAAAGCTGGCGTTGAACGCCAGTTTACGTCGTTTATTCTTGGCCAAAGTATGGACTATTATATATTGCTGGAAAGCCTTGATGTCTACTTTCCAACGCAATTGGAAGCGCGCCATTTCGAGTTCTGTAGCTCCAGATAATCCACTTTGAGTGCAGGGAGGTCAGAATCCAACAGCATCAGCAGTCCTTCTTCAACCTCTGAATCTGATTTCTGCTCAAGTCCCTCAATTTCAGCCAGAAAATACCTGAAATCACAGAAAAACACACAAACTCATAGTAAAGTCCAGAAATGTGAATTTAACATAAAAACTAATGAAAACATCCCTAAAAGTAACTAGATCCTACTAAAAACATACTAAAAACAATGTCAAAAAGCGTATAAATTATCCACTCATCACAACACCAAACTTAAATTGTTGCTTGTCCCCAAGCAACTGAAAATCAAATAGGATAAAAAGAAGAGAATATACTACAAATTCCAAACTATCAATGAAACAGAGCTTCAATCATATGAGTGGGACTCGTAGCTTTTTGCCTCTTGAATAGTTTTAGCATCTCACTCTATCCATTGAAGTTTAGAATGATTGGCATCTATAGGAACTTCAGATTTCGAATAGTGTTATTGACTCTCCTAGTTCAATATGATGATTCTTGAGCACAGCTTCTTTATGAGTCTTGGCCGTGGCCCTAAGCACTTTGTTTTCCAGTATTACCACCGGATACATAAATGCCACAGACACATAATTGGGTGAACCTTTTCAGATTGTGACTCAGCTTTGCTAAAGTCCCCAATTAGAGGTGTCCAGGGTTCTTAAGCACACTCTTTTTTTACTTTGGACCTTGACTTTAACCGCTCAGTCTCAAGTTTTCACTTGACACCTACACGCCACAAGCACATGGTTAGGGACAGCTTGGTTTAGCCGCTTAGACCAGGATTTTATTCCTTTAGGCCCTCCTATCCACTAATGCTCAAAGCCTTGGGATCCTCTTTATTTACCCCTGCCTTTTGGTTTTAAGGGTTACTGGATTTTTGCTCTTGCCTTTTGGTTTTAAGAGCTTTTGGCTTTTTCTGCTTGCTTTTTCTTTCTATTTTTTTTTTTCGCCTATTCTTTTTTTTTTTTCTGCAAGCTTTGTTCTTTGCTGCTTTTTCCTGCTTCAAGAATCATTTTTATGATTTTTCAGATTATCAAATAACATGTTTCCTAGTGATCATTCTTTCAAGAGCCAACATATTTAACATTCTTAGACAACAACTTCAAAAGACATATGCACTGTTCAAGCATACATTCAGAAAACAAGAAGCACTGTCACCACATCAATATAATTAAACTAAGTTCAAGGATAAGTTCGAAACTCATGTACTTCTTGTTCTTTTGAATTAAAACATTTTTCATTTAAGAGAGGTGATGGATTCATAGGACATTTATAAGTTTAAGACAAAGTTACTACTACTAATGATCATGTAATGAAGACACAAACATAGATAGCACATAACATAGAAAACGAAAAACAGAAGAAATAAGAACAAGTAATGAATCCACCTTAGTGATGGTGGCGTTTCCTTCTTGAGGAACCAATGATGTCCTTGAGCTCTTCTATGTCTCTTCCTTGTCTTTGTTGCTCCTCCCTCATTGCTTTTTGATCTTCTCTAATTTCATGAAGCATGATGGAGTGCTCTTGATGTTCCACCCTTAGTTGTCCCATATTGGAACTCAATTCTCCTAGGGAGGTGTTGATTTGCTCCCAATAGTTTTGTGGAGGAAAGTGCATTTGAGGCATTTCCGGAATCTCATGGTGATGAGCTTCATACGCCTCTTGAGCTCCATGAATGGGGTCTCTTGCTTGCTCCATCTTCTTCTTAGTGATGGGCTTGTCCTCTTTAATGAGGATATCTCCCTCTATGTCAATTCCAGCCGAATTGCATAGGTGGCAGATGAGGTGAGGAAAGGCTAACCTTGCCATAGTGGAGGACTTGTCAGCCACCTTGTAGAGTTCTTGAGGTATAATCTCATGAACTTCCACCTCTTCTCCAATCATGATGCTATGGATCATGATGGCCCGGTCTATAGTAACTTCAGACCGGTTGCTAGTGGGAATGATTGAGCATTGAATGAACTCCAACCATCCTCTAGCTATAGGCTTGAGGTCCAATCTTCTTAGTTGAACCGGCTTGCCTTTGGAGTCAATCTTCCATTGAGCTCCTTCTACACATATGTCCATAAGGACTTGGTCCAACCTTTGATCAAAGTTGACTCTCCTTGTGTAGGGGCGTGCGTTCTCTTCTATGTTTGGCAAGTTGAACGCCAACCTCACATTTTCCGGACTAAAATCTAAGTATTTCCCCCGAACCATTGTAACATAGTTCTTTGGATCCGGGTTCTTACTTTGATCATGGTTCTTGGTGATCCATGCATTGGCATAGAACTCTTGAACCATTAGGATGCCGACTTGTTGGATGGGATTTGTTAGAACTTCCCAACCTCTTCTTTGAATTTCATGTCGGATCTCCGGATACTCATTTCTTTTGAGTTTGAAAGGGACCTCAGGGATCACCTTCTTCTTGGCCACAACATCATAGAAGTGGTCTTGATGGGCTTTGGAGATGAACCTTTCCATCTCCCATGACTCGGATGTGGAAGCTTTTATCTTCCCTTTCCCTCTTCTAGAGGATCCTCCGGTCTTAGATGCCATCAATGGTAATGGAAAAACAAAAAAAGCTATGCTTTTACCACACCAAACATAGAATATTGCTCGCCCTCGAGCAATAAACAAAAGAATAGAAGAAGAAGAAGAAGAAATATGGAGAGGGAGAGGGAGATGTGGTTTCGGCCAAGAGGAGTGTAGAGGGGTGTGTTGTGTGAATTTGATGAAGAATGGAGGTCTTTATATAGGGAAGGGAGGGGGGGTTAAGGTTCGGCCATATGGGTGGGTTTGGGTGGGAAATTGGTTTTGAATTTTGAAGGTAGGTGGAGTTTATGAGGTAGGTTTATGGGGAAGAGTGGATGGATGTGAGTGGTGAAGAGGTGATGCGGAAGAGAGTTTATGGTGTTGTGTGAAAGAGAGTGGTGAGAAGAAGTGAGTGGAGGTAGATGGGGATCCTGTGGGGTCCACAGATCCTGAGTGGATCCTGTGGGGTCCACAGATCCTGAGGTGTTCAAGGATTTACATCCCTGCACCCATTAGGCATGTAAAAATGCCTTTGTACCCAACTCTGGGCGTTCAGCGCCAGCTGGTGGCCATTTTGGGCGTTCAACGCCCATGTGTGTGCTATTTCTGGCGTTGAACGCCAGAACCATGCCTGTTCTGGCGTTCAGCGCCCAGAAGCTTCCCATTTTGGGCGTTCAGCGCCAGCACCATGCTCTGTTCTGGCGCTGAACGCCAGACAGATGCTCGTCCAGGGTGTGATTTTTCTTCTGCTGTTTTTGATTCCGTTTTCAATTTTTATATTTATTTTGTGACTCCACATGATCATGGACTTACAAAGACATATAACTAAGAAAAATATAGTTAGATAAATAAAAATTGGGTTGCCTCCCAACAAGCGCTTCTTTAATGTCAATAGCTTGACAGTGGGCTCTCATGGAGCCTCACAGATGTGCAGAGCTTTGTTGAGACTCTCCAACACCAAACTTAGAGTTTGGATATGGGAGTTCAACACCAAACTTAGAGTTTGGTTGTTGTCTCCCAACACCAAACTTAGAGTTTGACTGTGGGGGCTCTGGTTGACTCTGCCTTGAGAGAAGCTTATTCTGCTTCCTCTCCATGGTTGCAGAGGGAAATCCTTGAGTTTTAAACACAAGGGAGTCCTCATTCCATTGAAGGACTATTTCACCTCTGTCAACATCAATCACAGCTCTTGCTGTGGCCAGGAAAGGTCTTCCTAGGATGATGGATTCATCCTCTTCCTTTCCAGTATCCAGGACTATGAAATCAGCAGGGATGTAAAGGCCTTCAACCTTTACTAACACGTCCTCTACTTGTCCATAAGCCTGTTTTCTTGAGCTGTCTGCCATCTCTAATGAGATTTTAGCAGCTTGCACCCCATAGATTCCCAGTTTCTCTATTACAGAGAGGGGCATGAGGTTTATTCCTGAACCAAGGTCACACAGAGCCTTAAAGATCATGGTGCCTATGGTACAGGGTATTATGAACTTTCCAGGATCCTGTCTCTTTTGAGGCAATGTCAGTTGATCCAGATCACTTAGTTCATTGATGAACAAGGGAGGTTCAACTTCCCAGGTATCAATGCCAAATAATTTGGCATTCAGCTTCATGATTGCACCAAGAAACTTGGCAGTTTGCTCTTTATAACATCCTCATTCTCTTCAGAAGAGGAATACTCATCAGAGCTCATGAAGGGCATAAGGAGGTTCAATGGAATCTCTATGGTCTCTAGATTAGCCTTAGAGTCCTTTGGTTCCTCAGAGGGAAGCTCCTTATTGATCACTGGACGTCCCAGGAGGTCTTCCTCCTTGGGATTCACGTCCTCTCCTCTCCTCACAGGTTCGGCCATGGTGCTTATGTCAATGGCCTTGCACTCTCCTTTTGGATTCTCTTCTGTATTGCTTGGGAGAGTACTAGGAGGGATTTCAGTGATCCTTTTACTCAGCTGGCCCACTTGTGCTTCCAGATTTCTAATGGAAGATCTTGTTTCATTCATGAAACTTACAGTGGCCTTAGATAGATCAGAGACTAAGTTTGCTAAATTAGAAGTATTTTGTTCAGAGTTCTCTGTCTGTTGTTGAGTGGATGATGGAAAAGGCTTGCTATTGCTAAACCTGTTTCTTCCACCATTATTAAAGCCTTGTTGAGGCTTTTGATCCTTCCATGAGAAATTTGGATGATTTCTCCATGATGAGTTTATAGGTGTTTCCATAAGGTTCACCTAAGTAATTCACCTCTGCTATTGCAGGGTTCTCAGGATCATAAGCTTCTTCTTCATAAGAAGCCTCTTGAGTACTGTTGGATGCAGCTTGCATTCCATGCAGACTCTGAGAGATCATATTGACTTGCTGAGTCAATATTTTATTCTGAGCCAATATGGCATTCAGAGTATCAACTTCAAGAACTCCCTTCTTCATAGGCGTCCCATTACTCACAGGATTCCTTTCAGAAGTGTACATGAACTGGTTATTAGCAACCATGTCAATGAGTTCTTGAGCTTCTGCAGGCGTTTTCTTTAGGTGAATGGATCCACCTGTAGAAGTGTCCAGTGACATCTTTGATAGCTCAGATAAACCATCATAGAATATATCCAGGATGATCCATTCTGAAAGCATGTCAGAAGGACACTTTTTGGTCAACTGCTTGTATCTTTCCCAAGCTTCATAGAGGGATTCACCTTCTTTCTGTCTGAAGGTTTGAACATCAGCTCTAAGCTTGCTCAGCTTTTGAGGAGGAAAGTACTTGGCTAAGAAAGCCGTGACCAGCTTATCCCAGGAGTTCAGGCTGTCTTTGGGTTGAGAATCCAACCATAATCTAGCTCTGTCTCTTACAGCAAAAGGGAAAAGCATGAGCCTGTAGACTTCAGGATCTACTCCATTAGTCTTAACAGTATCACATATCTGCAAGAATTCAGTTAAGAACTGAAAAGGATCTTCAGATGGAAGTCCATGAAACTTGCAGTTCTGCTGCATCAGAGAAACTAATTGAGGTTTCAGCTCAAAGTTGTTTGCTCCAATGGCAGGAATGGAGATGCTTCTTCCATGTAAATTGGAATTAGGTGCAGTAAAGTCACCAAGCATCTTCCTTACATTATTATTATTTTCGGCTGCCATCTCCTCTGCCTGTTCGAAAATTTCTGAAAGGTTATCTCTGGATTGTTGTATTTTAACTTCTCTTAGTAACCTTTTTAGAGTCCTTTCAGGTTCTGGATCTGCTTCCACAAGAATGTTCTTATCCTTGCTCCTACTCATATGACAAAGAAGAGGGCACAGAAAAATAATAATAATAGAAATCCTTTATACCACAGTATAGGGATTCCTTTGTGAGTGAAAGAAAAGAGGGGAACAAAGAGTGTGATGTAAAGAAAGAAACACAACTGTGAGGATGGCAGAGATGTGAGATGAGATGTTAGGATATGAATGAATAAATAGAATGAGATGGGAGAGGGAGAATTTTCGAAAATATTTTTGAAAAAGAGTTAGTGATTTTCGAAAATAGTTTTTGAAAAAATGTTAGTAATTTTCGAAAATTTTTTTTAAAATTAAAAATAAAAATTAGAATAATTAGTTAATTAAAAAGAAATTTTTGAAAAAGAGGGAAGATATTTTCAAAAATTAGAGAGAGAGAGTTAGTTAGGTAGTTTTGAAAAAGTTAAGAAACAAACAAAAAGTTAGTTAGTTAGTTGAAACAAATTTTGAAAAGATAAGAAGTTAGGAAGTTAGAAAAGATATTTTGAAAAGATATTTTTTTTTGAAAAAGGTAAGATAAGAAGATATTTTAGAAATTAGTTTTAAAAAAGATTTGATTTTTAAAATCTCAATTAATGACTTGATTCATAAGAAATCACAAGATATGATTCTAGAACTTAAAGTTTGAATCTTTCTTAACAAGCAAGTAACAAACTTCAAATTTTTTGAATCAAAACATTAATTGATTATGTTATTTTCGAAAATTTGATATAAAAATAAGAAAAAGATTTTTGAAAAATATTTTGGAATTTTCGAAAATAACTAAGAATTTTGAAAAAGATTTGATTTTTGAAAAAGATTTTGAAAAAGATAAGATTTTCAAATTGAAAATTTGATTTGACTCATAAGAAACAACTTGATTTTAAAAATTTTTGAAAAAGTCAACTCAAATTTTCGAATTTGATGAGAGAAAAAGGGAAAGATATATTTTTTTTATTTTTGAATTTTTATGATGCAATAGAAAAACACTAAAAAGATGCAATGCCTGAAATTTTTAGATCAAAACAATGAATGCATGCAAGAAAGCTATGAATGTCAAGATGAATACCAAGAACACTTTGAATGTCAAGATGAACATCAAGAACATATTTTGAAAAATTTTAATGCAAAGAAAACATGCAAGACACCAAAACTTAGAATTCTTTAATGCTTAGACACTAAGAATTCAAGAATGCATATGAAAAACATGAAAAGACACAAAATAAAAAATCATCAAGATCAAACAAGAAGACTTACCAAGAACAACTTGAAGATCATGAAGAACACTATGAATGCATGAAATTTTCGAAAAATGCAGGATGCACATGCAATTGACACCAAACTTATAACATGACTCAAGACTCAAACAAGAAACACAAAAAATATTTTTTGATTTTTATGATTTTCTAATTTTTTTGGTATTTTTCGAAAATTAATTGAAAAAGGAAAATAAGGATTCCAAAATTTTTAATATGAATTCCAGGAATCTTGCATTCTTAGTCTAAAGCTTCAGTCCAGGAATTAGACATGGCTCACTAGCCAGCCAAGCCTTCAATGAAAGCTCCGGTCCAAAACATTAGACATGGCCAATGGCCAGCCAAGCTTTAGCATGTAATTCAGATATGACATGCCTGACATACTCATTCCCAAAGGAATAGACATGGCTTTACAGCCAGCCAGGCTTCAACATGCTTCCTGAAACACTAGAATTCATTCTTAAAAATTTTGGATAAAAAAAAAATTTTTGAAAACATTTTTATTTTTATTTTTTGAAAATAAGGGAAAAAAAAATTTTTTTTTTTGAAAGATTTTTGAAATTTTTTTTTTTGAAAACAAAATAAGAAGAAAATTACCTAATCTGAGCAACAGGATGAACCGTCAGTTGTCCAAACTCGAACAATCCCCGGCAACGGCGCCAAAAACTTGGTGCACGAAATTGTGATGTCCAGGCTCGAACAATCCCTGGCAACGTGAGCAACTTGGTACGCGTAATCGTGATTACACTTTAATGATGTAAAATTCATGGCTCTTTCTTTCCCTGGCAATGACGCCAAGAACATGGTGCCAATACCATGGTTCACAACTTTGATACAACTAACCAGCAAGTGCACTGGGTCGTCCAAGTAATACCTTACGTGAGTAAGGGTCGAATCCCACGGAGATTGTTGGTATGAAGCAAGCTATGGTCACCTTGCAAATCTCAGTCAGGCGGATATAAAGTGATAATGGTGTTTTTGAATATTATATAATAAAATAGGGATAGAGATACTTATGTAAATCATTGGTAGGAATTTCAGATAAGCGAATGGAGATGCTTTTCATTCCTCTGAACCTCTGCTTTCCTGCTATCTTCATCCAATCAGTCTTACTCCTTTCCATGGCTGGCTTTATGTGATACATCACCACTGTCAATGGCTACTTTCGGTCATCTCTCGGGAAAATGATCCAATGCCCTGTCACGGCACGGCTAATCGTCTGGAGGCATCACCCTTGCCAATGGCTTCATCTTATCCTCTCAGTGAATAATATGCTCACGCACCCTGTCACGGCACGGCTATTCATCTGTCGGTTCTCGATCATGCTGGAATAGGATTTACTATCCTTTTGCGTCTGTCACTAACGCCCTGCAATCGCGAGTTAGGAGCTCGTCACAGTCATTCAATCATTGAATCCTACTCAGAATACCACAGACAAGGTTTAGACCTTCCGGATTCTCTTGAATGCCGCCATCATTCTAGCTTACGCCACGAAGATTCCTGTTAGGAGATCTAAGAGATATTCATTCTAGCTTATTTCATGTAGAACAGAAGTGTTTGTCAGGCACGCGTTCATAAGGGAGAAGGATGATGAGCGTCACACATAATCATCACCTTCATCACGTTCTTGGGTGCGAATGGATATCTTAGAAGCGAAATAAGATGAATTGAATGGAAAACAGTAGTACTTTGCATTAATCTTTGAGGAACAGCAGAGCTCCACACCTTAATCTATGGAGTGTAGAAACTCTACCGTTGAAAATACATAAGTGAAAGGTCCAGGCATGGCCGAGAGGCCAGCCCCCATGGTCTAAGAACTATGCGTTCCCAGATGTCTAATACAATAGTAAAAGCTCCTATTTATAATAAACTAGTCACTAGGGTTTACATGAGTAAGTAATTGATGCATAAATCCACTTCCGGGGCTCACTTGGTGTGTGGTTGGGCTGGGCTTGAGTGTTGCACGTGTAGAGGTCCTTCTTGGAGTTGAACGCCAGCTTTTGTGCCAGTTTGGGCGTTCAACTCTGGTTTTGGCTCCTTTTCTGGCGCTGGACGCCAGATTTGGGCAGAAAGCTGGCGTTGAACGCCAGTTTACGTCATCTATTCTTGGCCAAAGTATGGACTATTATATATTTCTGGAAATCCCTGGATGTCTACTTTCCAACGCAATTGGAAGCGCGCCATTTCGAGTTCTGTAGCTCCAGATAATCCACTTTGAGTGCAGGGAGGTCAGAATCCAACAGCATCAGCAGTCTTTCTTCAACCTCTGAATCTGATTTCTGCTCAAGTCCCTCAATTTCAGCCAGAAAATACCTGAAATCACATAAAAACACACAAACTCATAGTAAAGTCCAGAAATGTGAATTTAACATAAAAACTAATGAAAACATCCCTAAAAGTAACTAGATCCTACTAAAAACATACTAAAAACAATGTCAAAAAGCGTATAAATTATCCGCTCATCAGGTACATACTCATGTATTAATCATGTGTAAACCATATGCATTGATGTTATTGTATATACTTTAATTTGAAAAAAAAAAGAGAAAGAAAAGAACGAAAAAGAATTGCAATAAAAAGGGGACAAAATGCCCCAAAGTCAAGGTTCAATAAAAATCAATGCGTATGTGTGGTGATCGAAAGAGAATACATGAGTGTGTGTAAAAGTGAAGAATGAGTAGTTAGGTTTGTTTAGAATTATATAGGTTGTCATAGGTTAGGTGGGAAGTTTAAGTTAATCAAAGATTCAAAATTCTAACTCACTTGACCATATGCATCCTACCTTAACCCTAGCCCCATTACAACCTATGGGAAAGCCCTCATGATATTTGTATGCATGCATAGAATAATTGTTGATTGTTAGATGAAAAACAAATCTTAGAAAGCATGATTAGGGGAGAATTGAGTGAATCTACCCCATACACTAGAGTGCCTAGAGCGGATACACATCCGGTGAGGGTTCGATCGCTCAATTACATGTTTCCACCCATGATCATCTTTTCTTGCAGGTTTGGAAAATCTTTCAATGATTTAATTCAATTGTGGATTTGTTTGAATACAATTGCCTTAGCCCTTGTACTTGTATGTGTATTCTTGGAAGTTGACTTATTTTGACCAAGTAGGTGCATTCATGTAGATAGATTGCATATAAATAGGTTGTATATAGTTAGTCTGCATTGAATAAATGTTAATACCCTTTGCTTCTTTCTTGATTTTAGCATGAGGACATGCTTAGTTTAAGTGTGGGGAGGTTTGATAAACCCCAATTTTGTAATTTTTCTTGTGCTTATTTTGGGGAATTTTATCAACTTTTCTCACATTTATTCAATGAAATAGCATTGTTTTGCAATTCTCCCTTGATTTGTGCTTAAATGTGAAAACATGCTTTTTAGGCCCTTAAATTGGTGATTTTAACTCACTTTAATTTTATTCAATACCTTGATGTGTTTGTTGAGTATTTTCAGGTTCATAAGGCAAGTATTGGATGGAAGAAGTGAGGAGAAAAGCATGCAAAGTGGGAGAACTAATGAAGAAATGAAGGAACCGTAAAGCTGTCAAGCCTGACCTCTTCGCACTCAATCGATCATAACTTGAGATACAGAGATACAAATGAGGCAGTTCTAGTTGTGTTGGAAAGCTAACATCCGGGGCTTCAAAATGACATAAAATTTGCCATAGTTGCCTGATGTCTAGGGATGCGCACGTGCATCGTACACGTGCGCATCGATGGAGCAAAGTGGGTCCACGTTAAGCAACTCGTTGGGGGCGATTTCTAGCTCATTTTGGGCCCAATCCAACTCATTTCTGATGCTATTTCATGCAGAATTCAAGCTTGGGCAAGGGGGAAAATTTGTTTGAAGTGTTAGCATCATGTAGAGTAGTTTCTAGAGAGAGAAGCTCCCTCTTCTCTCTAGAATTAGGTTAGGTTAGGTTAATCTCTTCTAGATCTAGGTTCAATCTCATGTTTTCATGTTGCTTCCTTTATGAATTCTTGCTTCTACTCTTTGATTTTCATGGTTTGTAGTGTTAATTTTCCTTTTATGCTCTCTTTTATGTTCATGGATACTCCTGTTGGATTTGGATCCCTTTTAATGCAATTTAATGTTTGATGTTCTTTTATTGTTTATTTGGATTGTGATCTTACTTTCCTTGCACTTGATGTTCTTTTAGAATTCTTGCATATTTACCATGCTTTCCATTTATACCCACCAAGTGTTTGACAAAATGCTTGGTTGGGCTTTAGAGTAGATTTTGAGCATTCTTTGCTTGGAAAGAGTAATTAGGCAATCTTGAGTCATGAAAACCCAACTCATGTTGGTGATCTAGAGTTGTTAGCTAGTATTGTTTCCATTAACTCTAATCTCTTGCTAATTCACTTAGTGAGTTGATTAGGACCTTTGGATTGAGATTAGCTAGTCTTGTTAGACTTTTTTCGAGTGTGAAGATAATATGATACCTTCTACCATCTTCGGGAATGACGTAATGAGATAAATTCTTGTTTATTATTGTGACATGATTAACTAGTCTTGTTTGACATTCTCCCTATGTGAAGATGACATGATACATTCTTCCATTTGTTGGAGTTGACTAAATAAGATGAATTAATCATTGCATGACTAGGATAGAAAATCTATATTCTCAATCTTTGCTATGAATATCTCTCTTTATTACTTGCTTTCTTTAATTGCTTACTTGATTTACTTTTTTTGCCCAGTTAATTTCTTACCCTTTTATCAATCATACCCCCTTTGTTCCTTCATAGCCAATAATCATTCACTTCATTGCAATTCCTTGTGAGACGATCCGGAGTCCAAATACTCCGGTTAATTCTTATTTGGGGTTTGTACATGTGACAACCAAAATTTTTGATGTGAGAATTGTTTGTTGGTTTGGAGCTATGCTTACAAAGAAGTAATTCTTTTCTATAAGAAGAAAATCTAGACCATCGAGCAAAACCTCATCTATCACTCTCCCGAGAATCACAAGAACTCATGTAGAAAAAGGGTCATATTCCCATTCCATCGAATTTCATAAGATTAAGAACGAAAATAATACCTTAGAATTGAATCAAACATATATTAAAATAGAAAAATAATAATATTAATCCATAGAAATAAACAGAGCTCCTAGCCTTAGCCTAAAGGTTTAATTGCTCATAACTTATAGAGAAAATAGGGTTCTGAAAAGTGCAGAAGGAAGAAGATAATGTTCAAACCCTTTACTAGGGTTAATCTTTTCCTCTTTATACAAACTTATTTTTCTATGGGACATAAAAATAAAATAAAAGAATAATAAATATGACCTAAAAGTTATTGTTTGTAAATAAAAATTACAAAAAGAAAAGGAAATAAAACTAAGAAGTGCTAAATCCACTTGGAAGCCCAAAGAGGTGTGAACTGGGTTGCTGCTGGCGTTTAACTTCAGGAATGGGCGTTAAACGCCAGGGGAGGAGTACAATGTTGTTGGCTTGTGCCCTTTGCTAGCGTGAAATGCCAGGTGGGCGTTAAGCTCCCAGAGGGGGATGCTGCCAATATTTTCCTTTTTTACTTCAGACTTCTCCAAATTGCTCCGAATTTTATCTGAAACCATAAAAACACAAGAAAAACTCAAAGTAGAATCCAAAAGTAATTTTTGCACTAAAATCAAGTAAAAGTAAATAAAATCTAACTAAAAACAACATGAAAATAATAGTAAAAAGGGTATAAGATGCTCACGCATCACAACACCAAACTTAAACTATTGCTTGTCCTCAAGCAACCAAAACAATATAGGGCTGATGAGTGAATTATTGTTGATATAGAATTTCCACAATTGGATGAATTCTCGTTGCAAGTATAGTTCTACACCAACAAACAATCCTCCCAATCAAAAATTTGGTTGTCACAAATAACAAACCCCAATGAAAATTAACCGAAGTATTTAAACCTCGGGTCGTCTCACAAGGAATTGCAATGAAATGCTCAATTATTGGCTATGAAGAACAAGGGGTTTGATTTTATATTTTTGCAAGAAAATAGATGGCAAGAAAAGTAAAGAGAGCGATTAAAGAAAGCAATTAATAAAGAGAGACATTCATGGCAAGGGTTTAGATCTTAGGCTTTCTATCCTAGTCATTAATCACAACAATACTTAACAATAATTTATCTTATTTCGTCATTCCCAATGTTGGAAGAAGGTGTAAGTTATCTTCAATTAGAGAAAGTCAAACAAGACTAGTTAATCTCAAATCAAAAATCCTAATCAACTCACTAATTGAATTAGCAAGAGATTAGAGTCATTGAAAATGATATTAACTAACAACTCTAGATCACCAATCTAAATTGGGTATTAATGACTCAAGATTACCCAATTACTCTTCCCACGCCAAGAATGCTCAAAATCTACTCTAAAGCCCAACCAAGCATTTTGTCAAACACTTGAAAGGCATAAAAGGAAAGCATAGTAAATGTGCAAGAATAATAAATCTACCAACTACGAATCGCAAAAAAAGTAAATCAACAACTTAAATCATCAATAAAAGAAACATCAACATCAAATTGCATTAAAAGAGATCTAAATCCAACATGAGCATCCATGAACATAAAAGAGAGCATAAATAGAGAATTGACAAGAGAACTAAGAAGAATAGAGTAGTAGAAATAAGAAATCATAAGGGAAACAAGATGAAAAGATGAGATTGAACCTAGATCTAGGAGAGATTAACCTAACCTAATTCTAGAGAGAAGAGGGAGCTTCTCTCTCTAGAAACTAAACTACATGATGCCAAAACTCAAAAACAATTGCTCCCTCCTTGCCCAAGCTTGAATTCTGCATGAAATAGCATCAGATTGAGTGCGAAGAGGTCAGGCTTGACAGCTTTACGGTTCTTTCATTTCTTCATGAGTTCTCCTACTTTGCATGCTTCTCTCCTCACTTCTTCCATCCAATACTTGTCTTATAAACCTGAAATCACTCAACAAACACATCAAGGCATCAAATGAAATTAAAGTGAATTGAATTTAGCTATTTTAAGGCCTAAAAAAACATGTTTTCACATTTAAGCAGAAATCAAGGGAAAATTGCAAAACCATGCTATTTCATTGAATAAATGTGGGAAAAGGTGATAAAATCCCCTAAATTAATCACAGGATAAACTACAAAATTGGGGTTTATCAAATCTCCCCACACTTAAACCAAGCATGTTCTCATGCTAAGAATAAAGAAGAACAAGAAAAATGGTATGAACGTTTATTCAATGCAAATAAACTACATGCACCTATCTATATGAATGCAACTAAATACAAAATGACTCTATCTACTTGGTCAAAAGTAAATCAATCTCCAAGAATATATATCAAGTAGCGCTAAGTAGTATGATAACTCATGAATCCTACCAATTCAAATATCAAAATGAAGTTCAAATAGACTTGCAAGAAGAGAGCTCATGAAAGTCGGGAACAAGGAATTGAGCATCGAACCCTCACTGGACGTGTATCCGCTCTAGTCGCTCTAGTGTATAGTGTCGATCACTCAATTCTCTCCTACTCATGCTTTCCAAGATTTGTTTTTCATCTGACAATCAACAATTATTCAATGCATGCATACATTCATCATGAGGACTTATTCATAGGCTGTAATGGGGCTAGGGTAAAGGTAGGGATGTTTATGATCAAGTAAGCTTGAAATTTGCATCTTTGATTAGCCTAAGCTCTCACCTAACACATGTAACAACCTATAAATTCTAATACACAAACTAGCTACCCATGATTCCCAATTTTTCACATACTCATGCATTCTTTTTAATTAACCACACATATGTATTGATTTTTATTGAACTTTACTTTATGGCATTTTTGTCCCCTTTTTTTATTTCTTTTTTTCTTTTTCTATATTTTTTTATTTTATATATATATATATATATATGTGTGTGTGTGTGTGTGTGTGTGTGTGTGTGTGTGTGTGTGTGTGTGTGTGTGTGTGTGTGTGTGTGTGTTTTTTTTTTTTTTTTTCTTTTTCTTTATCATTTTTTTCTAAAGTATACACAAACGTATTAATGCATCTGGTTTTACATATAGTGCATGAATATGTACCCAATTCCCAATATTTTTAACAAAAATAAAAATTACACTTTTACCTCAACCAATGTCCCAAGTTTCCCATACCCAAATGATACACACCCTCACTAGCCTAAGCTAATCAAAGATCCAAATTAAGGACATTTATTGTTTTTCGCTTATGGGAGTGATGTGCTACAATTAAGAACAAAAGGGATTAAATATGCTCAAATTTGGCTAGCAATGGTTGATGAAAGGTAGCCTATTTGGGTAAGTGAGCTAAATGAAATGATGACCTCAATCATATAAATGCATGTATACATGGAATAATGGACATAAAGAATCAAACAAATCAAAGATTACAATCATAGAAAGAGAACAATGCACACAAGAATGGAAAATAAGTGGTTATAAGATGTAACCACGCAATTGGGCTCAAAACTCATATGCTTGTGTTCTTAGCTCAAAATCCATGTTCCAAAATACATTCCTCAAGCAAGTTCAACAAGAATTTTTTTTTTCAAATTGGTAGGGTACCCTAAAAACAGTTTCTTGGAAAAGAAATCATCACCCTAACCAAGTGGTCCTATCATAAAAAGAGGTGATAGAATATATACAAATTATAACTAACATGCAACCTATCATGCAAAGCAACAACTAACTGACAAAGACAAAAATTGAAAAAATTGGTGTTGAAAGGGAAATTGTTACCCACGGAGATTGGTCGAACGACCTCCCCACACTTAGAAATTTGCACCGTCCTCGATGCATGCAAAGAAGACAAGGTGGACGGGTTGCTAGAACTTGTTGAGCTCCTTCAAAAGGTTATGCGGGTGAACTTGTTTATTGCCCCATTTAGAAGCTTTTCCCGCCCTTTTCTTCTTGGTGGCCAACCTAAAAGGAAAGAAAGAGAAAGAAAATTAAGCCTACAACAAAGATATGAAAGCAATTAGAACATAGGTGGGGGCTAATGCCAAATAAGAATAGGGTCCTCACTACATGGTAGCTACAACATGTGAGTGAGAAAATAATGTAAGCTAAGGCATCTTAAATAACACTTGATGCAAGAGTAAAGTCAAAGTATGAAGAGCACTCAAAAGCATCAAGTTCAACTAGAAAGGGTGGGTCATGAAAGACATGCAAGTTCATATCAATGCACAAAGAATATAAGAGCCATACAAGATTAAGCATTGATTTAAAAGTTTCATCACCCAACAATATCAAACAAGTCAAGAAGCACCAAGATTAATCAAGAAATTCTCAACAATTGAGTAAGAAAATTCAACACCATTATTCAAATAAAAAGCTCAAAAAAAAAGAAGGTAAAAACAAGCTATAAAAACAAAATGAAAATGAAAAGAATAAAAGTATGCGAATGCAATGGACAAAAGAAAATGGAAGATGAGAAAAACAACCCTTTTTTTTCTTTTTTTTATACCGATGCGGACGCGTCATGCACGCTTACACGCCGATGCGCAGTTTGGTTGAAGGACGCGTACGTGCCAGGTGCGCTGGTGCACGAAATTGTGATCTCAACGGCGCTAAAAACTTGGTACGCACGATTGTAATCTCAACTCCTTTTCACAACTCCGCTCAACTAACCAGCAAGTGCATTGGGTCGTCCAAGTAATAAACCTTACGTGAGTAAGGGTCGATCCCACGGAGATTGTCCGCTTGAAGCAAGCTATGGTCATCTTGTAAATCTCAGTCAGGCAGATTCAAATGGTTATGAGGTTTTGATAATTAAAATATAATTAAAACAGAAAATAAGATAAAAATACTTATGTAATTCATTGGTGAGAATTTCAGATAAGCGTATGGAGATGCTTTGCTCCTTCTGAATCTCTGCTTTCCTACTGTCTTCATTCAATCATTCATACTCCCTCCCATGACAAGCTGTATGTTGGGGGATCACCGTTGTCAATGGCTACCGTTTGTCCTCTCAGTGAAAATGGTACAAATGCGCTGTCACCGTACGGCTAATCATCTGTCGGTTCTCACTCCTGTTGGAATAGGATCCATTGATCCTTTTGCGTCTGTCACTACACCCAACACTCGCGAGTTTGAAGCTCGTCACAGTCATCCCATTCCAGATCCTACTTGGAATACCACAGACAAGGTTTAGACTTTTTGGATCTCAAGAATGCTGCCAATTGATTCTAGCTTATACCACAAAGACTCCGATCTTTCGGAATAGAGGCTAAGAGATATGCATTCAAGCTTGTTTTCATGTAGAACGGAAGTGGTTGTCAAGCACGCGTTCATATGTGAGAATGGTGATGAGTGTCACATAATCATCACATTCATCATGTTCTTGGGTGCGAATGAATATCTTAGAATAAGAATAAGCTTGAATTGAATAGAAAAACAATAGCACTTTGCATTAATTCATGAGGAACAGCAGAGCTACACACCTTAATCTATGAAGTGTAGAAACTCCACCGTTGAAAATATATAAGTGATGAAGGGCCAGGCATGGCCGTGAGGCCAGCCTCCAAACGTGTACAATGGTCTCAGTTTTGAAATATGAAAAATGGATAACTCGATATATAATAAATCTCTAAAAGTAGTTTTTATACTAAACTAGTAGCTAGGGTTACAGAAAATAAGTAACTAAGTGCAGATAGTGCATAAATCCACTTCCGGGGCCCACTTGGTGTGTGCTTGGGCTGAGCATTGAGCTTTACACATGTAGAGACTTCTCTTGGAGTTAAACGCCAGGTTGCAGCCTGTTTGTAGCGTTTAACTCTGGTTTGTAACCTGTTTCTGGCATTTAACTTTAGAATAGGGCAGGAAGTTGGCGTTTGAACGCCAGTTTGCGTCGTCAAAACTTAGGCGAAGTGATGCAGGGAAACTTGTCTCTCAACAATTTTCCCTCAGCAAGTATACCGAATTGTCGTCAAGTAAAAAACTCACAATAGAGTGAGGTCGAATCCCACAGGGATTGATTGGTCAAGCAACTTTAATCAGAGGAATGTTCTAGTTGAGCTAAGCAGAAATTGAATTGATATTTGCAGAAATATAAAGGGAGGGAAAGTAAATAACAGAAAGTGTAAATTCTAGAAGTAAAGAGCAAAATGTAAATGGCGGAAAGTAAATGGCAGAATCTTAAATGGGGATTTGGGGAAATGAACATAAAAGTAAATGGCAGAAAGTAAAAAGAATGGGTAAGATCAGAAGTGAGGGATTCATTGGGCTCAGGAGATATTGTATTCTCCGGATCAAGTTTATTCTCATCTCTTCCTCAATCAATGCATTCATTGATCTCCTTGGCAATCTTAAGTGATTGGATTCCAATTTCTTGGCAACCCAATCTCTCAAATCTTGATCAATAGCCAATTCCTTGGTCTAATTGCTTATGAGAAGAGATGAAGTATGGTCACTGATTATACCACATGTATTCCCAAATCAAAGTGTTGGTAGGATTATATGTCACCATATCCATCCAAACCCCAATTTGGTCTAACATGAGAAAGCATTCCTAGCATGATCTCTTCATTCCTCTTCCAAGGTCCGAAGAGATCCAAGTATGAATAGCTTCTTTTCCAAGACAACTACCCAATAGGATGAAGATTGAAAGCTTTCTAGTAAAATCAAGAGAAAAGAAAGAAGAAGAATAATGAAAACTATTATTGATCCATCAAATTACAACAGAGCTCCCTAACCCAATGAAAAGGGGTTTAGTTGTTCATAGCTCTGGAAATGGAAGAAGATAAAGAAGAATGCATTCTCAAATTAACTAGAAATTACAGAAAAAGTAAAATATACAGAGTGTAGTTCTTCCAATGCCCCAAAAACTCCTTTACTAGTTCAAAACTACTACTATATATACTACTCTTCTAATCTTCTAGTTGGCTCTTCAAGTCTTGGATATGGGGCTTTGGATCTTTTAGTTAAAGCAGTTACAGTCTTCAGTGGGCTCAGCTTTGCTTGCAGAAAAAGTGTGAGTTAGGCATGGATGTTAGTTAGGACGTTAGTGGTGTTAACGTTAAGTGAAAATGTGGGTTCGAGAACGTTAGTGATGATTACCTTTTTCACTAACGTTCCAAGCCAAAAAATGGTCCACGTTAACTTCAACGTTAGTGGCACTAACATGACTACTAATGTTGCCTCTTGGTCCTTTGCAAACGTTATTGGCATTCACCTTTTCCAATAACGTTACTTATTTCCCCTTTTCCCCACGTTAGAGTTCACATTAGTATAACTAACGTGACCTTTAACGTGGGCATGCCTAAGCTTCGAGAGCGTTAGTAATACTTACCTTTGTTATTAATGCTTCAAACGCCCCTCCTTCCCACGTTAGAGTTCACGTTAATTAGATTAACGTGACCACTAACGTGGTGGTGATTGCCATCTCCAACGTTAGTAACAAAGGTGAGTGTCACTAACGTTGGTCCATCAATTCTTCCTACACGTTAGCTTCCACGTTAATTTAATTAACGTGGCAACTAACGTGGGCAATAGTGGCTTAATCCAACGTTAGTGACAAAGGTGAGTGTCACTAATGTTGGCAATCCCTTGTTCCTTTCACGTTAGAGTTCATGTTAATGTAATTAACGTGACTCTTAACGTGGCCAAGTGTGCCCTTTTTCCAACGTTAGTGGTATTCACTTTTACCACTAACGTTGGAGCTTCCCTTCTCCTCCACGTTAGCTTCCACGTTAATGTAATTAACGTGGGCTATAATGGATTTCGAAGGCGTTATTGGCGATCACTTTTCTCATTAACGTTGCAAGCTAGCTCCCCTTCCACGTTAGTAGTCACGTTAATTAGACTAACGTGGCTACTAACGTGGTTCTTCCTTGCTTCCTTTGTCCTGAAATCAAACAATTAAAGTGCATCAAAGCTCTATTCCAAGTCATGAGATCATGCATTATCTAATTGGTCATTCAATTCATGCATAATTCTCATGAAATCATGTAAAGTTCACAATGTTTGCTTTAATCAAGATGTAAGTGAGTATCTACCCAAAACTTGCTTATTTACTAGAAAAATGCATGAAACTACCCTAAAACAGTAAAGAAAAGGTTAGTGAAACTAGCCAAAATGCCCTGGCATCACAAAGTATGGACTATTATATATTGCTGGAAAGCCCTGGATGTATGCTTTCCCACGCAATTGAGAGCGCACCAATTGGGTTTCTGTAGCTCCAGAAAATCCATTTCGAGTGCAGGGAGGTCAGAATCCAACAGCATCTGTAGTCCTTTTTCAGCCTCTTAATCAGATTTTTGCTCAGGTCCCTCAATTTTGGCCAGAAAATACCTGAAATCACAGAAAAATACACAAACTCATAGTAAAGTCCAGAAATATGATTTTTGCATAAAAACATAGTAAAAACTAACTAAATTATAGTAAAAACTACCAGAAAACAATGCCAAAAAGCGTATAAATTATCCGCTCATCACAACACCAAACTTAAATTGTTGCTTGTCCCCAAGCAATTGAAAATCAAATAGGATAAAAAGAAGAGAATATACTATAAATTCCAAAATATCAATGAAACTTAGCTCCAATTAGATAAGCGGGACTAGTAGCTTTTTGCCTCTGAACAGTTTTGGCATCTCACTTTATCCTTTGAAGTTCAGAATGATTGACATCTATAGGAACTCAGAATTTAGATGGTGTTATTGATTCTCTTAGTTCAGTATGTTGATTCTTGAACACAGCTACTTCATGAGTCTTGGCCGTGGCCCTAACCACTTTGTTTTGCAGTATTACCACTGGATACATAAATGCCACAGACACATAACTGGGTGAACCTTTTCAGATTATGACTCAGCTTTGCTAGATTCCCCAATTAGAGGTGTCCAGGGTTCTTAAGCACACTCTTTTTGCTTTGGATCACGACTTTAACCGCTCAGTCTCAAGTTTTTCACTTGACACCTTCACGCCACAAGCACATGGTTAGGAACAGCTTTGTTTAGCCGCTTAGGCTAGGATTTTATTCCTTTAGGCCCTCCTATCCATTAATGCTCAAAGCCTTGGATCCTTTTATCCTTGCCTTTTGGTTTAAAGGGTTATTGGCTTTTTGCTCTTGCCTTTTGGTTTAAAGAGCTCTTGGCTTTTTCTGCTTGCTTTTTCTTTTCTTTCTTTTCTTTTTTTTATTTTCACCATTTTTTTCGCAAGCCTTATTATTCACTGCTATTTTTTGCTTCAAGAATCAATTTTATGATTTTTTTAGATTATTAATAACATTTCTCCTTTTTCATCATTCTTTCAAGAGCCAACAATTTTAGCATTCAAAAACAACAAATTTAAAAAATTATGCACTGTTCAAGCATTCATTCAAAAAACAAAAAGTATTGCCACCACATCAAAATAATTAAACTACTTTAAAATTTGAAATTCATGTACTTCTTGTTCTTTTGTAATTAAAAATATTTTTTATTTAAGAAAGGTGATGGATTCATAAGACATTCATAGCTTTAAGGCATAGACACTAGACACTAATGATCATGTAATAAAGACACAAACATAGATAGAACATAAAGCATAGAGAACGAAAAATAGAAAAAGGAATAAATAGACAAGGAGATTAAGGAATGAGTCCACCTTAGTGAGGGTGGCGTCTTCTTCCTCTTGAAGAACCAATGGTGCTCTTGAGCTCCTCTATGTCCCTTCCTTGCCTTTGTTGCTCCTCCCTCATAGCTCTTTGATCTTCTCCAAGCTCATGGAGAATGATGGAGTGCTCTTGGTGCTCCACCATTAGTTGTCTCATGTTGGAACTTAATTCTCCTAGGGAGGTGTTAATTTGCTCCTAATAGTTTTGTGGAGGAAGGTGCATCCCTTGAGGCATCTCAGGGATTTCATGATGAGGAATTTTCTCATGATCTTGTTAAGGTCCATGAGTGGGCTCTCTTGTTTGTTCCATCCTCTTTTTAGTAACGGGCTTGTCCTCTTCAATGAGGATGTCTCCCTCTATGATAATCCCAGCCGAATTGCAGAGGTGACAAATGAGGTGAGGAAAGGCTAACCTTGCCAAAGTGGAGGACTTGTCAGCCACCTTGTAGAGTTCTTGAGGTATAATCTCATGAACTTCTACTTCCTCCCCAATCATGATACTATGGATCATGATGGCCCGGTCCACAGTTACTTCGGATCGGTTGCTAGTAGGAATGATAGACCGTTGGATGAACTCCAACCATCCTCTAGCTACAGGCTTAAGGTCCGGTCTTCTCAATTGAACCGGCTTGCCTCTTGAGTCAACTTTCCATTGAGCTCCTTCCACACATATGTCCATGAGGACTTGGTCCAACCTTTTATCAAAGTTGACCCTTCTAGTGTAGGGACGTGCGTTTTCTTGCATTATTGGCAAGTTGAACGCCAACCTTACATTTTCCGGACTGAAATCTACGTATTTCCCCCGAACCATTGTAAGCCAATTCTTTGGGTTTGGGTTCATACTTTGATCATGGTTTCTAGTGATCCATGCATTTTCATAGAACTCTTGAACCATTGAGATTCTGACTTGTTGAATAGGATTGGAGAGAACTTCCCATCCTCTTCTTCTAATCTCTTATCGGATCTCCGGATATTCGCCCTTTTTGAGCTTAAAAGGGACCTCAGGGATCACCTTCTTCTTGGCCACAACTTCATAGAAGTGGTCTTGATGAACCTTTGAGATGAATCTTTCCATCTCCCATGACTCAGAGGTGGAAGCAATTGCCTTTCCTTTCCTCTTTCTTGAGGTTTCTCTGGCCTTAGGTGCCATTAATGGTTATGGAAAAATAAAAAGCAATGCTTTTACCACACCAAACTTAAAAGGTTTGCTCGTCTTCGAGCAAAAGAAGAAAAAAAGTAGTAGAAGAAGAAGAAAATGGAGGAGATGGAGGGAGATATGTGGTTCGGCCAAGGGGTAGAAGTAGTGGTTAAAATATGTGAAAATGAAGGAGTGGTGAGTGGTTTATATAGGGGTAGGGGGAGGGTTAGGTTTCGTGTATTAGGGTTGGGTTTGGGAGGGAAAGGATTTTGAATTTGGAGGTAGGTGGTGTTTTGGGGAAAAGTGAATGAGGTGATTGGTGAAGGGTATTTGGGGAAGAGTGTTATGAAAATGTGTGAAGAAGAGAGAAGAAGGGGTGGGGTAGGTGGGGATCCTGTGGGGTCCACAGATCCTAAGGGGTCAAGGACTTAGCATCCCTGCTCCATTGAGGCGTGCAAAAATGCCCTTAGAGTGCAATTCTGGCGTTAAACGCCAGATTGCTGCTTGTTTTTGGCGTTTAACGCCAGCTTTTCTCCCTTTCTTGGCGTTTAACGTCAACTTGGTGCCCCTTTATGGCGTTAAACGCCAGACTGGTATATCTTAATTAGTTTTTATTATATTTTTATTAGTTTTTATTTAAAAATCACTCTTCTGGACTTTACTATGAGTTTGTGTGTTTTTCTATGATTTCAGGTATTTTCTGGCTGAAATTGAGGGACCTGAGCAAATATCTGATTCAGAGGCTGAAAAAGGACTGCAGATGCTGTTGGATTCTGACCTCCCTGCACTCAAAATGGATTTTCTGGAGCTAAAGAAGCCCAATTGGCGCGCTCTCAATTGCGTTGGAAAGTAGACATCCTGGGCTTTCCAGCAATATATAATAGTCTATACTTTCCCCGAGATTTGATGGCCCAAACAGGCGTTCCAAGTCAGCTCAAGAATTTTGGCGTTTAACTCTAAAACTGGCACAAAAGCTGGAGTTAAACGCCCAAACTCGTACAAAAGCTGGTGTTTAACTCCAAGAAAAGTCTCTACCCATGAAAGCTTCAATGCTCAGCCCAAGCACACACCAAGTGGGCCCGGAAGAAGATTTCTGCATTAATTACTGATTTATGTAACCCTAGGCTACTAGTTCTCTATAAATAGGACCTTTTGCTATTGTATTTGACACACGAGACATATACTTTTGATCTTTGAGAGTCTTATGCACGTTTGGGGGCTGGCCTCACGGCCATGCCTGACCCTTGTTCTTATGTATTTTCAACGGTGGAGTTTCTACACACCATAGATTAAGGTGTGGAGCTCTGCTGTTCTTCATGAATTAATACAAGTACTATTATTTTTCTATTCAACTCAAGTCTATTTCTTCTCCAAGATATTCATTCGTTCTTCAACTTGATGAATGTGATGATCTGTGACACTCATCATCATTCTCACCTATGAACATGTGCCTGACAAGCACCTCTGTTCTACTAGCAATGGCTTGAATGCGTATCTCTTGGGTTTCTAATCTAAGATTGGAACCTTTGTGGTATAGGCTAGAATTAATGGCGGCCATTCCTGAGATCCGGAAAGTCTAAACCTTGTCTGTGGTATTCCGAGTAGGATCTGGGAAGGGATGACTGTGACGACCTTCAAACTCGCGATTGTGGGGCGTGTGACAGACGCAAAAGGATCAATGGATCCTATTCCGACATGATCGAGAACCGACAGCTGATTAGCCGATGTTGTGACAGAGCATCAGGACCATTTTCACTGAGAGAACAGGATGTAGCCATTGACAATGGTGATGCCCAACATAAAGCTTGCCATGGAAAGGAGTATGAATGATTGGAAGAAGGCAATAGGAAAGCAGAGGTTCAAGGGGAACAAGGCATCTTCATACGCTTATCTGAAATCCACCAATGAATTACATAAGTATCTCTATCTTTATTTTATGTTTATTTTATGTTTATTTTCATCACCTTAAACTCCATAACCATTTGAATCCTCCTGACTGAGATTTACAAGATGACCATAGCTTGCTTCAAGCCGACAATCTCCATGGGATCGACCCTTACTCACGTAAGGTTTATTACTTGGACGACCTAGTGCACTTGCTGGTTAGTTGTGCGGAATTGTGACAAAGTGTGATTCACGTTTGAGAGCTCCAAATCTTTGGCGCCATTGTTGATGATCACAATTTTGTACACCAAGTTTTTGGCACCGTTGCCGGGGAAGGAACGAATGAACGAACAATAATTTCCCATTTGTTTCCGGCAACAACAGTGCCAAGTTTGGTCCGGCAACAACACCAAGTTTTTGGCGCCGTTACCGGGGATTGTTCGAGTTTGGACAACTGACGGTTCATCTTGTTGCTTAGATTAGGTATTTTTTTTTCAGAATTATTAAGAATGAATTCTAGAGTTTCAAGGTGATGTTCCCACCATCACAAAAGCTGATTGATTCTCATCAATTTAGCTATTGAATGTAATGTCCTGCTGAAGCTTGGCCAAACATGTCTAATCTTTTTAGACTGAAGCTTTAGACTAACATTGCATGATTCCTGGAATTCTTATTAAAAGTTTTGATTCTCTTTATTTTCTTTTCTATATAATTTTCGAAAAAAATACAAAAAAAAAAATTAAAATCATAAAACCAAAAATATTTTATGTTTCTTGTTTGAGTCTAGTATCAATTTTTAAGTGTGGTGTTAATTGCATGTTTCTATTTTTCTTGCATTTTTCAAAAATTCCATGCATGTATCTTCATTAATCTTCAAGTTGTTCTTGATGATTTCATTGCTTTGATCTTCAAATTCTCTTGTTTTGTATGTTTTGTTGTTTCTTACATGCATTTTTACATTGTTATAGTCCTTAGTATACAAACTTTTAAGTTTGGTGTCTTGCATGCATTGTTTATTTGATCCTAGTTGCATTTTTATTGATTCCCATCATCAAAAATTCAAAAAATATTTTTAAAACTATGTCTTTTGAAGTCAATAATACAGAGAATTGAAGATTCAGAACATTCAGCAGAGGAATCAAACAGAAAAAGCTGGGTATTCAAAACGCCCAGTGAAGAAGGAAAATTGGCATTTAAACGCCAGCCAAGGTACCTGGCTGGGCGTTTAATGCCCAAAAAGGTAGAGATTTGGGTGTTAAATGCCAGAATGGGCACCATTCTGGGCGTTTAACGCCAGGATGACACTAGAGGGAAGATTTTGTTTTTAATTCACATTTTTTTCAAGTTTTCATAATTTTTCAAAATCAAATCTTTTTTAAATCATATCTTTTCAATCATATCTCTTTCAAAATCAATTTCTTTCCATTTTATATTTATTTTTTACTATTTTCAAAAATCCTTGCTTCAATTCAAGATTTACTTCAAAATTTTCAAGTTGTTACTTGCCTATTAAGAAAGGATCAAACTTTAAATTTTAGAATCATATCTTTTAATTTCTTGTTAGTCAAGTAATCAACTTTAATTTTAAAAACTTTCTTTTTCTAAATTGATTTTCAATCATATCTTTTCAATCACATCTTTTTCAAAATTAATTTTCAATCGTATCTTTTTAATTTCTGATTTCAAAATCTTTTTCAAAAATCACTTTATTTCTTTCCCAATCTTAGTTTTCAAAAATCTCAATCAAATTTTCAAATTTCTTTTTAATTATTTCAAAATCTTTTTAAATTATTTTCGAAAATTCTTCCCCTCTTCTCACATCCTTCTATTTAAAGGACTAAGACTCCTCATCAAGGTGCAATTCGAACTCTGTCCCTTTTGATAAGTTCGAATTCCCTCTTCTCCACCTCCTCCTTCTATTCTTCTTTTCCTCTGACACCTCAAGGAATCTCTATACTGTGACATAGAGGATTCCCTACTTTCTTGTTCTCTTCTCTTTCATATGAGCAGGAACAAAGATAAAGGCATACTTGTTCAAGCTGATCCTGAACCTGAAAGAACCTTGAAGAGAAAGCTAAGAGAAGCTAAAGAACAATTCTCTTTAGAGGGCCTAACAGAACTCTTCAAAGAAGAAACCATGGCAGCCGAAAACAACAACAATGCCAACAATGCAAGGAAGGTGCTTGATGACTTTATTGCACCTACTCCTGATTTCTATGGGAGAAGCAACTCTATCCCTTCCATTGGAGCAAACAACTTTGAGCTTAAGCGTCAATTAGTTTCTCTAATGCAACAGAATTGCAAGTTTCATGAACTTCCATTGGAAGATCCTCATCAGTTTTTAGCTGAGTTCTTGCAAATCTGTGACACTGTCAAGACCAATGGGGTTGACCCTGAAGTCTACAGACTTATGCTTTTTCCTTTTGCTGTAAGAGACAGAGCTAGAACATGGTTGGATTCACAACCTAAGGAAAGCCTGAACTCTTGGGAAAAGCTAGTCAATGCCTTCTTGGCAAAGTTCTTTCCACCTCAAAAATTGAGCAAGCTTAGAGTGGAAGTCCAAACCTTTAGACAGAAGGATGGTGAGTCCCTCTATGAAGCTTGGGAGAGATACAAGCAATTGATCAGAAGGTGCCCTTCTGACATGCTTTCAGAATGGAGCATCATAGGAATCTTCTATGATGGTCTGTCTGAACTATCCAAGATGTCATTGGATAGCTCTGCTGAAGGATCTCTTCATCTTAAGAAAACGCATGCAGAAGCTCAAGAACTCATTGAAATGGTTGCAAATAACCAATTCATGTACACCTATGAAAGGAATCCTGTGAATAATGGGTCAACTCAGAAGAAAGGAGTTCTTGAGATTGATACTCTGAATGCCATATTGGCTCAGAATAAAATATTGACCCAACAAGTCAATATGATTTCTCAGAGTTTTTCTGGAATGCAAGCAGCAACAGGCAGTACTAAGGAAGCTTCCTCTAAAGAAGAAGCTTATGATCCTGAGAACCCAGCAATGGAAGAGGTGAATTACATGGGAGAATCCTATGGAAACACCTATAATCCTTCATGGAGAAATCATCCAAATCTCTCATGGAAGAATCAACAGAGACCTCAACAAGGTTTCAACAACAATAATGGTGGAAGAAATAGGTTTAGCAATAGCAAGCCTTTTCTATCATCTTCTCAGCAACAGACAGAGAATTCTAAGCAAAACCCCTCTGACTTAACAACCATTGTCTCTGATCTAATCAAAACCACTCAAAGTTTCATGACTGAAACAAAGTCCTCAATTAGAAATTTGGAGGCACAATTGGGTCAGCTGAGTAAGAAAATTACTGAACTCCCTCCTAGCACTTTCCCTAGCAATACAGAAGAGAATCCAAAAAGAGAGTGTAAGGCCATAACCACATCTCACATGGCCGAACATGGAGAGGAGGAAGAGGCAGTGATTCCCACTGAGGAAGACCTCAATGGACGCGCACTGACCTCCATGGAGTTCCCTACTGAGGAACCATGGAAATCTGAGGCTCATACTGAGACCATAGAGATTCCATTAAATCTACTTCTGCCGTTCATGAGCTCTGATGAATATTCTTCCTCTGAAGAGGATGAAGATGTTTCTGAAGAGTAAGTTGGGAGGATGAACCTCCATTGCTAAATTCCGAGCTATTTGGTAATGAGACTTGGGAGGATGAACCTCCATTGCTCATCAAAGAACTGGATGACTTGACTAGGAAGAGATTACCTCAAAAGAGACAGGACCCTGGAAAGTTCTCAATCCCTTGTACCATAGGCACCATGACCATTGAGAAGACTCTGTGTGACCTAGGGTCAAGCATAAACCTTATGCCTCTATCTGTAATGGAGAAGCTAGGGATCATTGAGGTACAAGCTGCAAAAATCTCACTAGAGATGGCAGACAATTCAAAGAAATAGGCTTATGGACTTGTAAAGGATGTCTTGGTGAAGGTTGAAGACCACTACATCCCTGCTGATTTCATAGTCCTAAAGACTGGGAAGTGTATGGATGAATCCATCATCCTTGGCAGACCCTTCCTAGCCACAGCAAAAGCTGTGATTGATGTTGACAGAGGAGAATTGATCATTCAAGTGAATGAAGACTCCCTTATGTTTAAAGCTCAAGGATATCCCTCTGTAACCATGGAGAGGAAGCTTGAAGAGCTTCTCTCAATACAGAGTCAAACAGAGCCCCCACAGTTAAACTCTAAGTTTGGTGTTGGGAGGCCACAACCAAACTTTAAGTTTGGTGTTGAACCTCCACATTCAAACTCTTAGTTTGGTGTTGGGAGGTTCCAACATTGCTCTGAACATCTGTGAGGCTCCATGAGAACCACTGTCAAGCTATTGACATTAAAGAAGCACTTGTTGGGAGGCAACCCAATTTTTACTTATCTATGTTAAATTTCTATTTTCTATTGTTATTTTATGTTTTCTATAGGTTGATGATCATGTGAAGTCACAAAAACAATTAAAAAAGCAAAAAAAAGTGAAAAACAGAATGAAAAATAGAACACCCTGGAGGAGAAATCTACTGGCATTTAAACGCCAATAAAGGTAGCAGAATGGGCGTTAAACACCCAGTCTGGCACCATTATGGGCGTTTAACGCCAGAAAAGGGCACCAGACTGGCGTTTAATGCCAGGAATGGGCAAGAAGCTGGCGTTAAACGCCAGAAATGGGCAGTAGCCTGGCGTTTAACGCCAGGATTGGCAGAAAGGGGCGTTTTGCACGCCACTTGGTGTAGGGATGAGATATCCTTGACACCTCAGGATCTGTGGACCCCACAGGATCCCCACCTACCCCACCACTCTCTCTCTTCTTCACCCATTCACCAATCACCTCAATACCTCTTCCCCAAAAACCTTCATCTATCAAATCCCACCATTCTCCTCACCACTCACATCCATCCTTCATAAAACCCCACCTACCTCACCATCCAAATTCAAACCATTTTCCCTCCCAAACCCACCCATAATGGCCGAACCATACACACCCCTCTCACTCCTATATAAACCCATCTTCACTCCTCCATTTTCACACAACCTAAACACCACTTCTCCCCCTTGGCTGAAACACAAAGCCCATTCTATCTCCTCTATTTCTTCTTCTTCTACTCTCTTCTTTCTTCTTTTGCTCGAGGACGAGAAACCTTCTAAGTTTGGTATGGTAAAAGCTAAAGCTTTTTGTTTTTTCATAACCATTTATGGCACCAAAGGCTAGAGAAACCTCGAGAAAGCGGAAAGGGAAGGCAAAAGCTTTCACCTCCGAGTCATGGGAGATGGAGAGATTCCTCTCAAGGGTGCATCAAGACCACTTCTATGAAGTTGTGGCCAAGAAGAAAGTGATCCCCGAGGTCCCTTTTAAGCTCAAAAAGGGGCGAATATCCGGAGATCCGACATGAGATCCGAAGAAGAGGTTGGGAAGTTCTCACCAACCCCATTCAACAAGTCGGAATCTTAATGGTTCAAGAGTTCTATGCCAATGCATGGATCACCAAGAACCATGATCAAAGTGTGAACCCGAACCCTAAGAATTGGCTTACAATGGTCCGAGGGAAATACTTGGATTTTAGTCCGGAAAATGTAAGGTTGGCATTCAACTTGCCCATGATGCAAGGAGATGCACACCACTACACTAGAAGGGTCAACTTTGATCAAAGGTTGGACCAAGTCCTCATAGACATATGTGAAGAGGGCGCTCAATGGAAGAGAGATTCAAGAGGGAAGCCGATTCAACTAAGAAGGCATGACCTCAAGCCCGTGGCTAGGGGATGGTTGGAGTTCATCCAACGCTCAATTATTCCCACTAGCAACTGGTCCGAAGCTACTATAGACCGGGCTATCATGATACATAGCATCATGATTGGAGAGAAAGTGGAAGTTCATGAGGTTATATCCCAAGAACTCTACAAGGTGGCGGATATGTCCTCTCCTTTGGCAAGGTTAGCCTTCCCTCATCTCATTTGTCACCTTTGCAATTTGGTTGGAATTGACATAGAGGGAGACATTCTCATTGATGAGGACAAACCCATCACTAAGAAAAGGATGGAGAAAACAAGAGAACCTCATTAAGAGCATGAGGAAATTCCTCATCATGAAATCCCTGAGATGCCTCAAGGGATGCATCTTCCTCCACAAAACTATTGGGAGCAAATCAACACCTCCCTAGGAGAATTAAGTTCCAACATGGGACAACTAAGGGTGGAGCACCAAGAGCATTCCATCCTCCTCCATGAAATTAGAGAAGATCAAAGAACCATGAGAGAGGAGCAACAAAGGCAAGGAAGAGACATTGAGGAGCTCAAGCACTCCATAAGATCTTCAAGAGGAAGAACAAGCCGCCATCACTAAGGTGGACCCGTTCTTTAATTTTCTTGTTCTTTATTTCCTGTTTTTCGAAACTTGTGCTTTATGTTTATTTATGTTTGTGTCTTTATTACATGATCATTAGTGTCTAAGTGTCTATACCTTAAAGCTATGAAAATGAATCCATCACCTTTCTTAAATGAAAAATGTTTTTAATTGAAAAAGAAAAAGAAGTGCATGAATTTCAAATTTTAAAACAGTTTAATTATTTTGATGTGGTGGCAATGCTATTGTTTTTCTGAATGAATGCGTGAACAGTGCATATTTTTGAATTTGTTGATTCATGAATGTTAAAATTGTTGGCTCTTGAAAGAATGAAAGGAAAAGGAGAAATGTTATTTGATGATCTGAAAAATCATAAAATTGATTCTTGAAGTAAGAAAAAGCAGTGAAAAGCTTGCAAAAAAAAAAAGAAGAAAAAAAGCAAGTAGAAAAAGCCAGTACCCCTTTAAACCAAAAGGCAAGGGTGATAAAAAGGATCCAAGGCTTTGAGCATCAGTGGATAGGAGGGCCCACAGTAATAAAATCCTGGCCTAAGCGGCTAAACCAAGCTGTCCCTAACCATGTGCTTGTGGCGTGAAGGTGTCAAGTTAAAACTTGAGACTGAGCGGTTAAAGTCGAGGTCCAAAGCAAAAAGAAGAGTGTGCTTAAGAACCCTGGACACCTCTAATTGGGGACTCTAGCAAAGCTGAGTCACAATCTAAAAAGGTTCACCCAGTTATGTGTCTGTGGCATTTAAGTATCCGGTGGTAATACTGGAAAACAAAGTGCTTAGGGCTACAGCCAAGACTCATAAAGTAGTTGTGTTCAAGAATCAACATACTTAACTAGGAGAATTGATGACAAGTCATCTTAGCCTAGTTTCACTAGCCTTTTTCTTTGTTTTTATTAGGTTTTATGCACTTTCTTGCATTCTAAGTAAGTAATTTGGAATGAAAATGCATGACTTCTTTGAATTAAACAACCACCATGTAATTGATGCTAAATCATGAGGTTTAAGCTAAATTTAATTGATTTTTTTACGATTTATAAACCTTGTGAATTTGGTGATACTTTGATTGGTTATTTTGATTAATTGTAGGTGAAGAAAGAAGAAAATAAGAAATGCGTGGCTTAAGAAGCGTGTCCAAGAAAAGAAAAAGCGTGGCAAAAATCAAAGAAGAGTGAAAGCTAAGTTAAGAAAGCAAAGTGAGCTTCACAAGGAATAAAAGGAAAAGGCAAGGTACAAAGCTCAGTTCACTTAGTGAACTGAGCACTAAAGAAAGCAAGGAGGCAACATGAAGCTCAGTTCACAAATTGAGCTTTATCGGGGGCTTTCAAGAATTAATTCAAAGAAAAATTCCCATGAATGAAGCCACCAAGTTTCGAACTCATGAGCTAAAGGAAGCAAGGAACGCTCCTTACAAGGAAAATGAGAAGAAAATAGCCAAAATGCCTCCTCCATGGTTCGAACTTGGAACCACACGCTACTTAGCTTGGAAGGAAAATGAACTAACATGCTTGGGCCAAGTTTCGAACTTGGGAACTCTTTGGAACACAAGGGAGGAGTGCTACCAAGCTAGCAAGAAAATGAGCCAAGATGCACTCCAAGAGGATCGAACCAGGGAGCTTCATGAAGAGACAAAGAGGAGCGCCCACTCTTCCAAGGAAATTGGCCTCCATTTGCCTCCACCAGGGTTCGAACTTGGGAGCTTGGAATGCAAAGTTAAGCGCTACACATGGGGAGCTCAGTTGGTTTTTCCAACTGAGCACTACTTCCCCAATCTTCCCACTCTTTGGCGCAACAAATGCTCACAAGGGAGCTTGTCATGCGCACCATGACACGTCCATGACACCATGAGGCGCACAACTTTGACACACATAGAGCTCAGTTCAAAATTCCAACTGAGCTCTAGTGTCACGCAATGACCAAGAGGCTGGCGCACCACACTTGACACGGACAGCAACACTTGGGGGCTCAGTTTGGTTTTCCAACTGAGCTTGCCCCTGGGAGGTGCACTTGGGCTGAAAAATTGAATTAAAAATCCAACTTAATTCATTTCTTCACCAAATCAAAAGCCCATCCAAATTCCAAAATCCAAGAATAGAAAGTGTATAAATAGGAGTTAGTTTGATGTAATTAGGACCTTTTGAGACCTCTAGACTTTACTTTGAATTTTCCTTTTAACTTTCATTTTCATTTGGAGCTTTTTACTTTTGAATTTGGATCTTAGAGAATTTGGAAAGAGAATTGATCTCTCTTCTTCCTGGTTCTTGCTTGAGCACTCTTTACTTTTCTTGCTTTTGATCTTGGGTGAAGAATTTAAGAACTTCTGTTTCAATCTCACCTTGAGATCTCTTGTTTACTTTCTCTGCATAATCAAATTTCCCTTTCTGTTTACTTTACTGCTTCATCTTCTCTTTAATTCTGCGATTTACTTTTCTTTATCTCCTTTGCAATTGTTCCTCTTTTAAATTGCTACAAATTAAGCATTGCTCATTCTCTGTTTTTAAATTTTCAAAGCATTTTTACTTTTCTGTTGAGATCTAGTTCAATTCAATTATTCCTCTACTTTTTTGTTTATTGCAAGTTACCGTTGCTTGTTTAAATTCTGCAATCCCAACTCCCAATCCCTTTTACAATTCAAGCAATTTACATTTCTTACACTTTAAGATTCAGTCATTTACATATCTTGCAATTTAAGTTTCTGCAATTTACATTACTTGCACTTTAAGATTCAGCACTTTTACTTTCTTTGCTCTTTCATTTACTACAGTTTCCCCTCTCCCTTTACATTTCAAGCAATTTAGTTTCTGTCAAACACAAACCACTCAACCAAAACTTGATTCGCTTGACTAAATCAACCACTAAACTAAAATTGCTTAATCCTTCAATCCCTGTGGGATCGACCTCACTCATGTGAGTTATTATTACTTGATGCGACCCGGTCCACTTGCTGGTGAGTTTTGTGTTGGATCATTTTCCACACATCAAGTTTTTGGCGTCGTTGTCGGGGATTGAATTAGATTGACAATGATTAAGTGAAGTGAAGATCTAGATCAAGCACTTTTTATTTTCTGTTTCTTTAATTTTTGACTAACACACTAACTGTTTGAATTTTTGCCTAAGCCAATTAACATTTCACTTCAGAAATGGATTGAAGTGTTATTGCCTTTCTGGTGTTGTGTGATTCTTATGCTTTGGTTGTATGTCAGGTACAAGGAGAGTGATGAGCGGATAATTTATACGCTTTTTAGCATTGTTTTTAGTATGTTTTTAGTAGGATCTGGTTACTTTTAGGGATGTTTTCCTTAGTTTTTATGTTAAATTCACATTTCTGGACTTTACTATGAGTTTGTGTGTTTTTCTGTGATATCAGGTATTTTTTGGCTGAAATTGAGGGACTTGAGCAGAAATCAGATTCAGAGGTTGAAGAAGGACTGCTGATGCTGTTGGATTCTGACCTCCCTGCACTCAAAGTGGATTTTCTGGAGCTACAGAACTCGAAATGGCGCAGTTCCAATTTCGTTGGCAAGTAGACATCCAGGGCTTTCCAGAAATATATAATAGTCCATACTTTGGCCAAGAATTGACGACGTAAACTGGCGTTCAACGCCAGCCTTCTTCCCAAATCTGGCGTCCAGAACTCGAAATGGTGCTCTGATCTTAATTCATGATTGTCACAACTTCGATACAACTAACCAGCAAGTGCACTGGGTCGTTCAAGTAATACCTTACGTGAGTAAGGGTCGAATCCCACGGAGATTGTTGGTATAAAGCAAGCTATGGTCACCTTGCAAATCTCAGTCAGGCGGATTTAAACATGATATTTTATTAGATTAAAATAAACAATAAAAGGGATAGAGATACTTATGTAGATTCATTGGCAGGAATTTCAGATAAGCGAATGGAGATGCTTTTCGTTCCTCTGGACCTCTGCTTTCCTGCTATCTTCATCCAATCAGTCTTACTCCTTTCCATGGCTGGCTTTATGTGATACATCACCACTGTCAATGGCTACTTTCGGTCATCTCTCGGGAAAATGATCCAATGCCCTGTCACGGCACGGCTAATCGTCTGGAGGCATCACCCTTGTCAATGGCTTCATCTTATCCTCTCAGTGAATAATATGCTCACACACCCTGTCACGGCACGGCTATTCATCTGTCGGTTCTCGATCATGCTGGAATAGGATTTACTATCCTTTTGCGTCTGTCACTAACGCCCTGCAATCGCGAGTTAGGAGCTCGTCACAGTCATTCAATCATTGAATCCTACTCGGAATACCACAGACAAGGTTTAGACTTTCCGGATTCTCTTGAATGCCGCCATCATTCTAGCTTACGCCACGAAGATTCTGGTTAGGAGATCTAAGAGATATTCATTCTAGCTTAATTCATGTAGAACAGAAGTGTTTGTCAGGCACGCGTTCATAGGGGAGATGGTGATGAGCGTCACACATAATCATCACCTTCATCACGTTCTTGGGTGCGAATGGATATCTTAGAAGAGAAATAAAAAGAATTGAATAGAAAATAGTAGTACTTTGCATTAATCTTTGAGGAACAGCAGAGCTCCACACCTTAATCTATGGAGTGTAGAAATTCTACCGTATGAAAATACATAAGTGAAGGTCCAGGCATGGCCGAGATGGACAACCCCTCTGATCTAAGAACCAGACGTCCAAAGATGACTAATACAATAGTAAGAGGTCCTATTTATAATAAACTAGTCACTAGGGTTTACATGAGTGAGTAATTGATACATAAATCCACTTCCGGGGCCCACTTGGTGTGTGTTTGGGCTGAGCTTAAGTGTTGCACGTGCAGAGGCCATTTGTGGAGTTGAACGCCAGTTTCTGTGCCAGTTTGGGCGTTCAACTCTGGTTTTGGATCCTTTTCTGGCGCTGGACGCCAGATTTGGGTAGAAAGCTGGCGTTGAACGCCAGTTTACGTCATCAATTCTTGGCCAAAGTATGGACTATTATATATTGCTGGAAAGCCCTGGATGTCTACTTTCCAACGCAATTGGAAGCGCGCCATTCGAGTTCTGTAGCTCCAGAAAATCCACTTTGAGTGCAGGGAGGTCAGAATCCAACAGCATCAGCAGTCCTTTTTCAACCTCTGAATCTGATTTTTGCTCAAGAACCTCAATTTCAGCCAGAAAATACCTGAAATCACAGAAAAACACACAAACTCATAGTAAAGTCCAGAAATGTGAATTTAACATAAAAACTTATGAAAACATCCCTAAAAGTAACTAGATCCTACTAAAAACATACTAAAAACAATGCCAGAAAGCGTATAAATTATCCGCTCATCACAACACCAAACTTAAATTGTTGCTTATCCCCAAGCAACTGAAAATCAAATAGGATAAAAAGAAGAGAATATACTATAAATTCCAAACTATCAATGAAACAGAGCTTCAATCATATGAGCGGGACTTATAGCTTTTTGCCTCTTGAATAGTTTTGGCATCTCACTTTATCCATTGAAGTTTAGAATGATTGGCATCTATAGGAACCTCAGATTTCGAATAGTGTTATTGATTCTCCTAGTTCAGTATGATGATTCTTGAACACAGCTTCTTTATGAGTCTTGGCCATGGCCCTAAGCACTTTGTTTTCCAGTATTACCACCGGATACATAAATGCCACAGACACATAATAGGGTGAACCTTTTCAGATTGTGACTCAGCTTTGCTAAAGTCCCCAATTAGAGGTGTCCAGGGTTCTTAAGCACACTCTTCTTTTGCTTTGGACCTTGACTTTAACCGCTCAGTCTCAAGTTTTCACTTGACACCTTCACGCCACAAGCACATGGTCAGGGACAGCTTGGGTTAGCCGCTTAGACCAGGATTTTATTCCTTTAGGTCCTCCTATCCACTGATGCTCAAAGCCTTGGGATCCTTTTTAATTGCCCTTGCCTTTTGGTTTTAAGGGTTATTGGCTTTTTGCTCTTGCCTCTTGGTTTTAAGAGCTTTGGCTTTTTCTGCTTGCTTTTTCTTTTTCTTTCTATATTTTTTTTTCGCCTATTTATTATTTTTTTTTCTGCAAGCTTTGTTCTTTGCTGCTTTTTCTTGCTTCAAGAATCATTTTTATGATTTTTCAGATTATCAAATAACATGTCTCCTAGTCATCATTCTTTCAAGAGCCAACATATTTAACATTCTTAAACAACAACTTCAAAAGATATATGCACTGTTCAAGCATACATTCGGAAAACAAGAAGCATTGTCACCACATCAATATAATTAAGCTAAGTTCAAGGATAAATTCGAAACTCATGTACTTCTTGTTCTTTTGAATTAAAACATTTTTCATTTAAGAGAGGTGATGGATTCATAGGACATTCATATCTTTAAGACAGAGTTTACTAACTACTAATGATCATGTAATGAAGACACAAACATAGATAAGCACATAACATAGAAAACGAAAAACAGAGAAAGCAAGAACAAGGAATGAATCCACCTTAGTGATGGTGGCGTTTCCTTCTTGAGGAACCAATGATGTCCTTGAGCTCTTCTATGTCTCTTCCTTGTCTTTGTTGCTCCTCCCTCATTGCTTTTTGATCTTCTCTTATTTCATGGAGCATGATGGAGTGCTCTTGATGTTCCACCCTTAGTTGTCCCATATTGGAACTCAATTCTTCTAGGGAGGTGTTGATGTGCTCCCAATAGTTTTGTGGAGGAAAGTGCATTTGAGGCATTTCCGGAATCTCATGGTGATGAGCTTCTTGCGCCTCTTGATCTCCATGACTGGGCTCTCTTGCTTGCTCCATCTTTTCTTAGTGATGGGCTTGTCCTCTTTGATGAGGATATCTCCCTCTATGTCAATCCCAGCTGAATTGCATAGGTGGCAAATGAGGTGAGGAAAGGCTAACCTTGCCATGGTGGAGGACTTGTCAGCCACCTTGTAAAGTTCTTGAGGTATAATCTCATGAACTTCCACCTCTTCTCCAATCATGATGCTATGGATCATGATGGCCCGGTCTATAGTAACTTCAGACCGGTTGCTAGTGGGAATGATTGAGCATTGAATAAACTCCAACCATCCTCTAGCTATAGGCTTGAGGTCCAATCTTCTTAGTTGAACCGGCTTGCCTTTGGAGTCAATCTTCCATTGAGCTCCTTCTACACATATGTCCATAAGGACTTGGTCCAACCTTTGATCAAAGTTGACTCTCCTTGTGTAGGGGCGTGCGTTCTCTTCCATGTATGGCAAGTTGAACGCCAACCTCACATTCTCCGGACTAAAATCTAAGTATTTCCCCCGAACCATTGTAACATAGTTCTTTGGATCTGGGTTCTTACTTTGATCATGGTTCTTGGTGATCCATGCATTGGCATAGAACTCTTGAACCATTAAGATGCCGACTTGTTGGATGGGATTTGTTAGAACTTCCCAACCTCTTCTTTGAATTTCATGTCGGATCTCCGGATACTCATTTCTTTTGAGTTTAAAAGGGACCTCAGGGATCACCTTTTTCTTGGCCACAACATCATAGAAGTGGTCTTGATGGGCTTTGGAGATGAACCTTTCCATCTCCCATGACTCGGATGTGGAAGCTTTTGTCTTCCCTTTCCCTCTTCTAGAGGATTCTCCGGTCTTAGATGCCATCAATGGTAATGGAAAAACAAAAAAGCTATGCTTTTACCACACCAAACTTAGAATATTGCTCGCCCTCGAGCAATAAACAAAAGAATAGAAGAAGAAGAAGAAGAAATATGGAGAGGGAGAGGGAAATTGTGGTTTCGGCCAAGAGGAGTGTAGAGGGATGTGTTGTGTGAATTTGAAGAAGAATGGAGGGCTTTATATAGGGTAGGGAGGTGGGGTATTGGTTCGGCCATTTGGGTGGGTTTGGGTGGGAAATTGGTTTTGAATTTTGAAGGTAGGTGGAGTTTATGAGGTAGGTTTATGGGGAAGAGGAGATGGATGTGAGTGGTGAAGGTTTAGTGGGGAAGAGAGATTGAGGTGATTGGTGAGGGGTTTTTAGGGAAGAGTGTTTGTGGGGTTGTGTGAAAGAGAGTGGTGAGAAGAAGTGAGTGGAGGTAGGTGGGGATCCTGTGGGGTCCACAGATCCTGAGTGGATCCTGTGGGGTCCACAGATCCTGAGATGATCCTGTGGGGTCCACAGATCCTGAGGTGATCCTGTGGGGTCCACAGATCCTGAGGTGTCAAGGAATTTACATCCCTGCACCATTATGCATGTAAAAATGCCTTTGTACCCAACTCTGGGCGTTCAGCGCCAGGTTGGTGGCCATTTTGGGCGTTCAACGCCCATTTGTGTGCCATTTCTGGTGTTGAACGCCAGAACCATGCCTGTTCTGGCGTTCAGCGCCCAGAAGCTGCCCATTTTGGGCGTTCAGCGCCAGAACCATGCTCTGTTCTGGCACTAAACGCCAGACAGATGCTCCTCCAGGGTGTGATTTTTTTTTTCTGCTGTTTTTGATTCCGTTTTCAATTTTTATATTTATTTTGTGACTCCACATGATCATGAACCTAAGAAAATATGAAAAACAATAAAAAATAAGAATTAGATAAACATTGGGTTGCCTCCCAACAAGCGCTTCTTTAATGTCAATAGCTTGACAGTGGGCTCTCATGGAGCCTCACAGATGTGCAGAGCTTTGTTGAAACTCTCCAACACCAAACTTAGAGTTTGGATATGGGAGTTCAACACCAAACTTAGAGTTTGGTTGTGGCCTCCCAACACCAAACTTAGAGTTTGACTGTGGGGGTTCTGGTTGACTCTGCTTTGAGAGAAGCTTTTCAAGCTTCCTCTCCATGGTTGCAGAGGGAGATCCTTGAGTTTTGAATACAAGGGAGTTCTCATTCCATTGAAGGACTATTTCACCTCTGTCAACATCAATCACAGCTCTTGCTGTGGCCAGGAAAGGTCTTCCTAGGATGATGGATTCATCCTCTTCTTTTCCAGTATCCAGGACTATGAAATCAGTAGGTATGTAAAGGCCCTCAACCTTTACTAATACATCTTCTACTTGTCCATAAGCCTGTCTTCTTGAGCTGTCTGCCATCTCTAATGAGATTTTAGCAGCTTGCACCCCATAGATTCCCAGTTTCTCTATTACAGAGAGGGGCATGAGGTTTATCCCTGAACCAAGGTCACACAGAGCCTTAAAGATCATGGTGCCTATGGTACAAGGGATTATGAACTCTCCAGGATCCTGTCTCTTCTGAAGCAATGTCAGTTGATCCAGAATACTTAGTTCATTGATGAACAAGGGAGGTTCAACTTCCCAAGCATCAATGCCAAATAATTTGGCATTCAGCTTCATGATTGCACCAAGAAACTTGGCAGTTTGCTCTTCAGTGACATCCTCATTCTCTTCAGAAGAGGAATACTCATCAGAGCTCATGAAGGGCATAAGGAGGTTCAATGGGATCTCTATAGTCTCTAGATGAGCCTCAGAGTCCTTTGGTTCCTCAGAGGGAAGCTCCTTATTGATCACTGGACGTCCCAGGAGGTCTTCCTCCTTGGGATTCACGTCCTCTCCTCTCCTCACAGGTTCGGCCATGGCGCTTATGTCAATGGCCTTGCACTCTCCTTTTGGGTTCTCTTCTGTATTGCTTGGGAGAGTACTAGGAGGGATTTCAGTGATCCTTTTACTCAGCTGGCCCACTTGTGCTTCCAAATTTCTAATGGAAGACCTTGTTTCATTCATGAAACTTACAGTGGCCTTAGATAGATCAGAGACTAGATTTGCTAAATTAGAAGCGTTTTGTCCAGAGTTCTCTGTCTGTTGCTGAGTTGATGATGGAAAAGGTTTGCTATTGCTAAACCTGTTTCTTTTACCATTGTTAAAGCCTTGTTGAGGCTTCTGATCCTTCCATGAGAAATTTGGATGATTTCTCCATGTTGAGTTATAGGTGTTTCCATAAGGTTCACCTAAGTAATTTACCTCTGCTATTGCAGGGTTCTCAGGATCATAGGCTTCTTCTTCAGAAGATGCCTCTTGAGTACTGTTGGATGCAGCTTGCATTCCATGCAGACTCTGAGAGATCATATTGACTTGCTGAGTCAATATTTTGTTCTGAGCCAATATGGCATTCAGAGTATCAACTTCAAGAACTCCCTTCTTCATAGGCGTCCCATTACTCACAGGATTCCTTTCAGAAGTGTACATGAACTGGTTATTAGCAACCATGTCAATGAGTTCTTGAGCTTCTGCAGGCGTTTTCTTTAGGTGAATGGATCCACCTGCAGAGGTGTCCAGTGACATCTTTGATAGTTCAGATAGACCATCATAGAATATATCCAGGATGGTCCATTCTGAAAGCATGTCAGAAGGACACTTTTTGGTCAACTGTTTGTATCTTTCCCAAGCTTCATAGAGAGATTCACCTTCTTTCTGTCTGAAGGTTTGAACATCAGCTCTAAGCTTGCTCAGCTTTTGAGGAGGAAAGTACTTGGCTAAGAAAGCGGTGACCAGCTTATCCCAAGAGTTCAGGCTGTCTTTAGGTTGAGAATCCAACCATAATCTAGCTCTGTCTCTTACAGCAAAAGGGAAAAGCATGAGCCTGTAGACTTCAGGATCTACTCCATTAGTCTTAACAGTATCACATATCTGCAAGAATTCAGTTAAGAACTGAAAAGGATCTTCAGATGGAAGTCCATGAAACTTGCAGTTCTGCTGCATCAGAGAAACTAATTGAGGTTTCACCTCAAAGTTGTTTTCTCCAATGGCAGGAATGGAGATGCTTCTTCCATGTAAATTGGAATTAGGTGCAGTAAAGTCACCAAGCATCTTCCTTACATTATTATTATTTTCGGCTGCCATATCCTTTTTCTGTTCGAAAATTTCTGAAAGGGTATCTCTGGATTGTTGTAATTTAGCTTCTCTCAATTTTTTTTTTCAGAGTCCTTTCAGGTTATGGATCTGCTTCAACAAGAATGTTCTTGTCCTTGCTCCTGCTCATATGACAAAGAAGAGGGCGCACAAAAATAATAATAATAATATGGGTCCTTTATACCACAGTATAGGGATCCCTTTGTGAGTGGAAGAAAAGAGGGGGAGACAAAGAATGTAATGTAATGGAAGAAACACATATGTGAGGAGGGTTGAGATGCGAGATGAGATGTTAGGATATGAATGAATAAATAGAATAAGATGGGAGAGAGAGAATTTTCGAAAATATTTTTGAAAAAGAGTTAGTGATTTTCGAAAATGGTTTTTGAAAAATGTTAGTAATTTTCGAAAATTTTTGAAATCAAAAATAAAAAATAAAATTAATTAGTTAATTAAAAAGAAATTTTTGAAAAAGAGGGAAGATATTTTCGAAAATTAGAGAGAGAGAGTTAGTTAGGTAGTTTTGAAAAAGTTAAGAAACAAACAAAAAGTTAGTTAGTTAGTTGAAACAAATTTTGAAAAGATAAGAAGTTAGGAAGTTAGAAAAGATATTTTGAAATCAAATTTTTGAAAAAGATAAGATAAGAAGATATTTTGAAAAGATATGATAGAAATTAGTTTTTGAAAAAGATTTGATTTTTAAAAATCACAATTAATGACTTGATTCACAAGAAATCACAAGATATGATTCTAGAACTTAAAGTTTGAATCTTTCTTAACAAGCAAGTAACAAACTTCAAATTTTTGAATCAAAACATTAATTGATTATGTTATTTTCAAACAAGAAGACTTACCAAGAACAACTTGAAGATCATGAAGAACACTATGAATGCATGATATTTTCGAAAAATGCAAGATGCATATGCAAGTGACACCAAACTTATGATATGACTCAAGACTCAAACAAGAAACAGAAAAATATTTTTGATTTTTATGATTTTCTAATTTTTTTGGATTTTTTTCGAAAATTATATGAAAAAGAAAAAATAAGGATTCCAAAATTTTTAATATGAATTCCAGGAATCTTGCATTCTTAGTCTAAAGCTTCAGTCCAGGAATTAGACATGGCTCACTAGCCAGCCAAGCTTTTCAAAGAAAGCTCCAGTCCAAAACACTAGACATGGCCAATGGCCAGCCAAGCTTCAGCATGTAATTCAGACATGACATGCCTGACATACCCTACAGTCGTGTAACAACTGATGGTTGGAAGCCTCAGTCCAAAGGAATTTAGACATGGCTTTACAGCCAGCTAGGCTTCACATGCTTCATGAAACACTAGAATTCATTCTTTAAAAATTTTGAATAAAATTTTTTTTTTTTGAAAACAAATTTTTTTTTTTCGAAAACAAGTGAGAAAATTTTGAAAAATTTTTTTTTGAAAACAAAACGAAAAGAAAATTACCTAATCTGAGCAACAAGATGAGCCGTCAGTTGTCCATACACAAACAATCCCCGGCAACGGCGCCAAAAACTTGGTGCTGTTGCCGGATCAAAAGGGAATCTGGCACTGATGTTACCGGACCAAAAGCTTGCCGAAGACTCAAACAATCCCCAGCAACGGCACCAAAAACTTGGTGTTGTTGCCGGGATTGGGATCTCAGACGATTCTTGGCGCCAAACAGGAACAATTAAGTCCCCGGCAACGGCGCCAAAAACTTGGTGCACGAAATTGTGTTCCATGTTCTTTGTACTTGTGTGAGATTAACAATATATAATTGTATTAATCCTCATTGTGGCTCTCTGTGTGGACACAACTCCGTTCATGACTGTCACAACTTCGATACAACTAACCAGCAAGTGCACTGGGTCGTCCAAGTAATACCTTACGTGAGTAAGGGTCGAATCCCATGGAGATTGTTGGTATGAAGCAAGCTATGGTCACCTTGTAAATCTCAGTCAGGCAGATATAAAGTGATAATGGTGTTTTCGAATTTAATATAATAAGATAGGGATAGAAATACTTATGTAAATCATTGGTAGGAATTTCAGATAAGCGAGTGGAGATGCTTTTCGTTCCTCTGAACCTCTGCTTTCCTGCTATCTTCATCCAATCAGTCTTACTCCTTTCCATGGCTGGCTTTATGTGATACATCACCACTGTCAATGGCTACTTTCGGTCATCTCACGGGAAAATGATCCAATGCCCTGTCACGGCACGGCTAATCGTCTGGAGGCATCACCCTTGTCAATGGCTTCATCTTATCCTCTCAGTGAATAATATGCTCACGCACCCTGTCACGGCACGGCTATTCATCTGTCGGTTCTCGATCATGCTGGAATAGGATTTACTATCCTTTTGCGTCTGTCACTAACGCCCTGCAATCGCGAGTTAGGAGCTCGTCACAGTCATTCAATCATTGAATCCTACTCGGAATACCACAGACAAGGTTTAGACTTTCCGGATTCTCCTGAATGCCGCCATCATTCTAGCTTACGCCACGAAGATTCTGGTTAGGAGATCTAAGAGATACTCATTCTAGCTTAATTCATGTAGAACGGAAGTGTTTGTCAGACACGCGTTCATAAGGGAGAAGGATGATGAGCGTCATACATAATCATCACCTTCATCACGTTCTTGGGTGCAAATGGATATCTTAGAAGAGAAATAAGAAGAATTGAATAGAAAACAGTAGTACTTTGCATTAATCTTTGAGGAACAGCAGAGCTCCACACCTTAATCTATGGAGTGTAGAAACTCTACCATTGAAAATACATAAGTGAAAGGTCCAGGCATGGCCGAGATGGCCAGCCCCTCTGATCTAAGAACCAGGCGTCCAAAGATGGTCAAAAAGACGCCTAATACAATAGTAAAAGGTCCTATTTATAATAAACTAGTCACTAGGGTTTACATGAGTAAGTAATTGATGCATAAATCCAGGATGGTCCATTCTGAAAGCATGTCAGAAGGACACTTTTTGGTCAACTGTTTGTATCTTTTCCAAGCTTCATAGAGGGATTCACCTTCTTTCTGCCTGAAGGTTTGAACATCAGCTCTAAGCTTGCTCAGCTTTTGAGGAGGAAAGTACTTGGCTAAGAAAGCTGTGACCAGCTTATCCCAAGAGTTCAGGCTGTCTTTGGGTTGAGAATCCAACCATAATCTAGCTCTGTCTCTTACAGCAAAAGGGAAAAGCATGAGCCTGTAGACTTCAGGATTTACTCCATTAGTCTTAACAGTATCACATATCTGCAAGAATTCAGTTAAGAACTGAAAGGGATCTTCAGATGGAAGTCCATGAAACTTGCAGTTTTGCTGCATCAGAGAAACTAATTGAGGTTTCAGCTCAAAGTTATTTGCTCCAATGGCAGGAATGGAGATGCTTCTTCCATGTAAATTGGAATTAGGTGCAGTGAAGTCACCAAGCATCTTCCTTATATTATTATTATTTTCGGCTGCCATCTCCTTTTTCCTGTTCGAAAATTTCTGAAAGGTTATCTCTGGATTGTTGTATTTTAGCTTCTCTTAATTTTTTCTTCAGAGTCCTTTCAGGTTCTGGATCTGCTTTAACAAGAATGTTTTTGTCCTTGCTCCTGCTCATATGACAAAGAAGATGGCACAGAAAAAATAGTAATAATAATATGGATCCTTTACACCACGGTATAGGGATCCTTGTGTTAGTAGAAGAAAAGAAGGGAAGAAAATCTGAACTCAGAGAGAGAGGGGGTTCGGATTTTTGGAGAGTTGAAGGAAAGATGTTAGTTTATCAATAAACAAATAGAAGAAGATGAGAGGGGGAAGTGAATTTTCGAAAACAATTTTTGAAAAAGAGTTAGTAATTTTTGAAAATAGTTTTTGAAAAAGGTTAGTATTTTTTTCGAAAATATTTTTTTTTTAATTAAAAAATAAAAATAATTAGTTAATAAAAAAGAAATTTTTGAAAAAGAGGGAAGATATTTTCGAAAATTAGAGAGAGAGAGTTAGTTAGGTAGTTTTGAAAAAGTTAAGAAACAAACAAAAAGTTAGTTAGTTAGTTGAAACAAATTTGAAAAGATAAGAAGTTGGGAAGTTAGAGAAGATATTTTGAAATCAAATTTTGAAAAAGATAAGATAAGAAGATATTTTTTGAAAAAATATGATAGAAATTAGTTTTTGAAAAAGATTTGATTTTTAAAATCACAATTAATGACTTGATTCATAAGAAATCACAAGATATGATTCTAGAACTTAAAGTTTGAATCTTTCTTAACAAGCAAGTAACAAACTTCAAATTTTTGAATCAAAACTTTAATTGATTATCTTATTTTCGAAAATTATGATATAAAATAAGAAAAAGGTTTTTGAAAATTATTTTTTTGGAATTTTCGAAAATAATCATGAATTTTGAAAAAGATTTTGAATTTTGAAAAAGATTTTGAAAAAGATAAGATTTTCAAATTGAAAATTTGATTTGACTCATAAGAAACAACTTGATTTTAAAAATTTTTGAAAAAGTCAACTCAAATTTTCGAATTTGATGAGAGAAAAAGGGGAAGATATTTTTTTGATTTTTTTTTGAATTTTTATGAAAACGTGAAAATTATGCAATGCATGAAATTTTTAGATCAAAACATGTGATGCATGCAAGAATGTTATGAATGTCAAGATGAACACCAAGAACACTTTGAATGTCAAGATGAACATCATAGACACAATTTTGAAAAATTTTTAATGCAAAGAAAACATGCAAGACACCAAACTTAGAATTCTTTAATTCTTACGCACTAAGAATTCAAGAATGCATATGATAAAGATGAAAAGACACAAAACAAAAAATCATCAAGATCAAACAAGAAGACTTACCAAGAACAACTTGAAGATCATGAAGAACACTATGAATGCATGATATTTTCGAAAAAATGCAAGATGCATATGCAATTGACACCAAACTTATAACATGACTCAAGACTCAAACAAGAAACACAAAAATATTTTTGATTTTTATGATTTTCTAATTTTTTTTGTATTTTTATTTATTATTTTTTTTTCGAAAATTATTGTGAAAAATAAATATAAGGATTTCAAAATTTTTAATATGAATTCCAGGAATCTTGCCATGTTAGTCTTAAAGCTCCAATCAAAGGGTCAGGCATGGCTTAATAGCCAGCCAAGCTTTAATAAAAATATGAGTGTAATTCAGACATGACAAGCCTGACATACCCTATCCAGAAGGATTGGGCATGACTCCACTGAAGTGATTAGCCAATCCCAAAGCAGTTTGGGTATGGCTTTACAGCCAGATAGGCTTCAACATGCTTCATGAAACACTAGAATTCATTCTTAAAAATTCTGAAGCCATAGAATAATTTATTTTTGAAAACATTTTTTTTTCGAAAACAAAGGAGAAAATTTTGAAAGATTTTTGAAAAATTATTGAAAATAAAACAAAAAGAAAATTACCTAATCTGAGCAACAAGATGAACCGTCAGTTGTCCAAACTCAAACAATCCCCGGCAACGGCGCCAAAAACTTGGTGCTGTTGCCGGATCAAAAGGGAATCTGGCACTGATGTTACCGGACCAAAAGCTTGCCGAAGACTCAAACAATCCCCGGCAACGGCGCCAAAAACTTGGTGCACGAAATTGTGATCTCCAGGCTCGAACAAATCCTGGTAATGTCTCCAGAGCTTGGTGCTCTGATCTTAATTCATAATTGTCACAACTTCGATACAACTAACCAGCAAGTGCACTGGGTCGTCCAAGTAATACCTTACGTGAGTAAGGGTCGAATCCCACGGAGATTGTTGGTATGAAGCAAGCTATGGTCACCTTGTAAATCTCAGTCAGGCAGATATAAATTGATAATGGTGTTTTCGAATAGTATATAATAAAATAGGGATAGAGATACTTATGTAAATCATTGGTAGGAATTTCAGATAAGCGAATGGAGATGCTTTTCGTTCCTCTGTATCTCTGCTTTCCTGCTATCTTCATCCAATCAGTCTTACTCCTTTCCATGGCTGGCTTTATGCAAGGGAATCACCGTTGTCAGTGGCTACATCCCCTCCTCTCAGTGAATAATATGCTCACGCACCCTGTCACGGCACGGCTATTCATCTGTCGGTTCTCGATCATGCTGGAATAGGATTCACCCTCCTTTTGCGTCTGTCACTAATGCCCAACACTCGCGAGTTTGAAGCTCGTCACAGTCATTCAATCATTGAGTCCTACTCAGAATACCACAGACAAGGTTTAGACCTTTCGGATTCTCTTGAATGCCGCCATCATTCTAGCTTACGCCACGAAGATTCCGGTTAAGAGATCTAAGAGATACTCATTCCAGCTTATTTCATGAAGAACGGAAGTGTTTGTCAGGCACGCGTTCATAAGGGAGAAGGATGATGAGCGTCACACATAATCATCACCTTCATCACGTTCTTGGGTGCGAATGGATATCTTAGAAGCAAAATAAGAAGAATTGAATAGAAAACAGTAGTACTTTGCATTAATCTTTGAGGAACAGCAGAGCTCCACACCTTAATCTATGGAGTGTAGAAACTCTACCGTATGAAAATACATAAGTGAAGGTCCAGGCATGGCCGAGATGGCCAGCCCCCAAAACGTGATCAAAGGATAATAAGGTAATCCAAAGATGCCTAATACAATAGTAAGAGGTCCTATTTATAATAAACTGGCTTCTTGATGAGCGGATATTTTATACGCTTTTTGGGGATAATTTCATATAGTTTTGAGTATGTTTTAGTTAGTTGTTAGCCTATTTCTATTAGTTTTTAGGAAAAATTCATATTTCTGGACTTTACTATGAGTTGTGTGTTTTTCTGTAATTTCAGGTATTTTTCTGGCTGAAATTGAAGGAGCTGAGCAAAAATCTGATTCAGGCTGAAAAAGGACTGCTGATGCTGTTGGATTCTAACCTCCCTGCACTCAAAGTGGATTTTCTGGAGCTACAAAACTCGAAATGGCATGCTTCCAATTGCGTTGGAAAGTAGACATCCAGGGATTTCCAGCAATATATAATAGTCCATACTTTGCACAAGAATAGACGACGTAAACTGGCGTTCAACGCCAGTCCTCTGCCCAATTATGGCGTCCAGCGCCAGAAAAGGATCAAAAGCTGGAGTTGAACGCCCAAACTGGCATAAAAACTGGCGTTCAACTCCACAAATGGCCTCTGCACATGAATTTCTTAAGTCTCAACCCCAGCACACTCCAAGTGGGCCCCAGCACACACCAAGTGGGCCCCAGAAGTGGATCTCTGCATCATCCATCACAGTTTATCCAATTTTTGTAAACCTAGGCTACTAGTTTAGTATTTAAACAACTTTTAGAGACTTATTTGGTATCTCATGACATTTTCAGATCTAAACTTTGTATTCTCTGACGGCATGAGTCTCTAAACCCCATTGTTGGGGGTGAGGAGCTCTGCTGTGTCTCGATGAATTAATGCAAGTATTTCTGTTTTCCATTCAAACACGCTTATTCCTATCTAAGATGTTCATTCGCGCTTAACTGTGATGAAGGTGATGATCCATGACATTCATCACCTTTCTCAAACCATGAACGTGTGCCTGACAACCACCTCCGTTCTATATCCGATTGAATGAGTATCTCTGAGATCTCTTAATCAGAATCTCCGTGGTATAAGCTAGAACTGATGGCGGCATTCATGAGAATCCGGAAAGTCTAAACCTTGTCTGTGGTATTCCGAGTAGGATTCAAGGATTGAATGACTGTGACGAGCTTCAAACTCCTGAAGGCTGGGCGTTAGTGACAGACGCAAAAGGATAGTAAATCCTATTCCAACTGGATCGAGAACCAACCGGTGATTAGCCGTGCTGTGACAGAGCGCGTGAACGTAGTTTTCACTGGAAGGATGGAAGGTAGCCATTGACAACGGTGATCCACCAACACACAGCTTGCCATAGGAGGACGTGCGTGCGTGAACAAGAAGACAGAGAAAAGCAGAGATTCAGAAGACAAAGCATATCCAAAACTCCAACATATTCTCCATTACTGCATAACAAGTAACCTTTAATCCATGCTCTATTGTTTATTCGCAATTCAACTGATAAACATAATTGACTTCCTGACTAAGATTTACAAGATAACCATAGATTGCTTCAAACCAACAATCTCCGTGGGATTCGACCCCTACTCACGTGAGGTATTACTTGGACGACCCAGTGCACTTGCTGGTTAGTGGTACGCGTTGTGAAAAGTGTGATTCACAATTCGTGCACCAAGTTTTTGGCGCCGTTGCCGGGGATTGTTCGTGTTTGGACAACTAACGACTTATTTTGTTGCTTAGATTAGGAAAAATTTTCTCTTTTTGGTTTAGAGTCTTTTATTATTTATCCCTTGTTAAAACACTTTAAATTTATAGCTCAGTTAATTAGAACGTGGTGTTTAGGTTCATGGTAATTGGCTATCATATTTTTTAAAACCTTCTTTTTCATAAATAATATTTTTTCTATTAAATCTTGTGCCAAACTTTAAGTTTGGTGTTTTCTTGTTGATTTCCCTTTGGTTTTCAAAAATTTTGGTTTGGTTTTCTAAAAATTTTAAGTTTGGTGTTCTTTCTTCATGTTCTTGTGTTCTTGTGAGTCTTCAAAGTGTTCTTGAGTTTTCCTTGTGTCTTGATCTTAAAATTTTTAGGTTTGGTGTTCCTTGGTGTTTTCCCTCCAAAATTTTCAAAAACAAGGAGCATTAGATCTAAAAATTTTAAATCTTGTACTATCTTATTGTTTTTCTCTCTCCTCACTAAATTCAAAAATATCTTTTCAAAATATCTCTTCTAACTTCCTAACTTCTTATCTTTTCAAAATTTGTTTCAACTAACTAACTAACTTTTTGTTTGTTTATTAACTTTTTCAAAACTACCTAACTAACTCTCTCTCTCTAATTTTCGAAAATATCTTCCCTCTTTTTCAAAAATTTCTTTTTTTTTAACTAATTAATTTTTATTTTCTTTTACGAAAAAAAAATTTAATTTCAAAATTCAAATTCTTTTTAGTTATTTTATTTTATTTAAGTATTTACTTCTTATAAAATAAAATAAATAAAAAGATAAATCAGTCCAAGTTATATCCATATATCCATCATGGATATAAGTGGAAATGAACAGTCCAGGAGGACTCTGGGGTCATATTCTAACCCCTCTACTGCTTCATATGGGAGTAGCATATGCATACCCTCCATTGGAGTTAGTAGCTTTGAGTTGAATCCTCAGCTCATTATCATGGTGCAGCAAAGTTGCCAGTATTCCGGTCTTCCACAGGAAGAACCTACAGAGTTTCTGGCACAATTTTTACAAATTGCTGACACAGTACATGATAAGGAAATAGATCAGGATGTCTACAGACTATTACTGTTTCCATTTGCTGTAAAAGATCAAGCTAAGAGGTGGTTAAATAACCAACCTAAGGCCAGCATAAGAACATGGAAACAGCTGACAGAAAAATTCCTGAATCAGTATTTTCCTCCAAAAAGGATGACACAGCTAAAGCTGGACATCCAAGGCTTTAAACAAGGAGATAATGAATCTCTTTATGATGCCTGGGAGAGATACAGAGAGATGCTACGAAAATGCCCCTCTGAAATGTTTTCAGAGTGGGTTCAGTTAGACATCTTCTACTATGGGCTTGCAGAAGGAGCTCAGATGTCTCTAGATTACTCAGCTGGTGGATCTATCCATATGAGAAAGACAATTGAAGAGGCTCAAGAGCTCATTGATACAGTTGCCAGGAATCAGCATCTGTATCTAAGCAGCAACCCTTCCATGAATGAAGAGGTTAAAACAGTAACTGCTGAATTCAGTATTGTAAAACAAGCTGCTGAATTCAATCAGCAATTGGATTTTCTAACAAAGCAGCTAGCTGAATTCAAGGACAGGCTACAGGAGACAAGGATAGCTAATATACATATGGACGAACAGTTTAAGCAAACAAAGCAGCAGCTATCAAGGCAAATAGCAGAAGAATGCCAAGCAGTTCAATTAAGAAGTGGGAAAACATTAAATACCCCACCTCAAGGCATCAAAAATTCAAGAAATGAGCAACCCACCAAAGATTCACCTGAGGACAGTAAGAGCCCAGGGAAAAATAATTCTGGCACTAAAACGCCAGAAAATGGGTGGAAGGCTGGCGCTGAACGCCCAGACCATGCCCAAAACTGGCGTTCAGCACCAGAAACAAGGCAGGATTGGCGTTCAACGCCAGAAATGGGCAAGAATCTGGCGTTGAACGCCCAAATGGGGCAGAATCCAGCGTTGAACGCCCAAAATGGGTACATTTCTGGCGTTCAGGCGCCAGGAACAGACAGTGAGCTGGCGTCTAACGTCACTCCAGCTTCTGACTCTGGCACTCAATTGCCAGTGAGGGATCAGACACACACAAGTGCTGATAACAACCCCTCTAAAAAGGCTTCTTTAACCACTAAGGTTGAGGAATATAAAGCCAAGATACCTTATCCTCAAAAACTCCGGAAAGAGGAGCAGGATAAGCAATTTGCTCGCTTTGCAGATTATCTAAGGACTCTTGAAATAAAGATTCCATTTGCAGAGGCACTTGAGCAAATACCTTCTTATGCCAAGTTCATGAAAGAGATCTTGAGCCATAAAAAGGAGTGGAGAGAAACAGAAAGAGTTCTCCTCACTGAAGAATGCAGTGCAGTCATTCTGAAAAGCTTTCCTGAAAAGCTTAAAGACCCTGGGAGTTTTCTGATACCATGCATATTAGAAGGTGATTGCACCAAGACAGCTTTATGCGATCTTGGGGCAAGCATCAACCTGATACCTGCATCCACTATCAGGAAGCTTGGCTTAACTGAAGAAGTTAAACCAACCCGGATATGTCTCCAACTTGCTGATGGTTCCACTAAATACCCATCAGGCGTGATTGAGGACATGATTGTCAGAGTTGGGCCATTCGCCTTTCCCACTGACTTTGTTGTGCTGGAAATGGAGGAGCACAAGAGTGCTACTCTCATTCTAGGAAGACCCTTCCTAGCAACTGGACGATCCCTCATTGATGTCCAACAGGGGGAAATAACCCTGAGAGTCAATGATGATGAGTTTAAGTTGAACGCTGTCAAAGCCATGCAGCATCCAGACACATCAACAGACTGCATGAAAGTTGATCTCATTGACTCTTTGGTAGAAGAGATCAACATGGCTGAGAGTCTCGAATCAGAGTTGGAAGACATCTTTAAAGATGTTCAGCCTGATTTGGAGGATTCAGAGGACATGAAAGAGCCTCTGAACTTTCTTCTGAAAGAGGAAAAACCTCCTAAACCCGAGCTCAAGCCACTACCACCATCCTTGAAATACGCATTTCTGGGAGAAGGTGACACTTTTCCAGTGATCATAAGCTCTGCTTTAAATTCACAGGAAGAGGAAGCACTTATTCAAGTGCTAAGGACACACAAGACAGCTCTTGGGTGGTCCATAGGTGACCTTAAGGGCATAAGCCCAGCTAGATGCATGCACAAAATCCTATTGGAGGATAATGCCAAACCAGTGGTTCAACCACAGAGGCGGCTAAATCCAGCCATGAAGGAAGTGGTGCAGAAAGAGGTCACCAAATTACTAGAAGCTGGGATTATTTATCCCATTTCTGATAGCCCCTGGGTGAGCCCTGTTCAAGTCGTCCCAAAAAAGGGAGGCATGACAGTGATTCATAATGAAAAAAATGAACTGGTTCCTACAAGAACAGTTACAGGGTGGCGCATGTGTATTGACTACAGAAGGCTCAATACAGCCACCAGAAAGGATCATTTTCCTTTACCATTCATAGACCAGATGCTAGAGAGACTAGCAGGTCATGATTATTACTGCTTTTTGGATGGCTATTCAGGCTATAACCAGATTGCAGTGGATCCCCAGGATCAAGAGAAAACAGCATTCCCATGTCCATCTGGAGTGTTTGCTTATAGAAGGATGCCATTTGGGCTATGTAATGCGCTTGCAACCTTCCAGAGATGCATGCTCTCTATTTTCTCTGACATGGTGGAAAAATTTCTGGAAGTCTTCATGGATGACTTCTCAGTATATGGAGACTCATTCAGCTCCTGTCTTGATCACCTGAAACTTGTTCTGAAAAGATGCCAAGAAACCAACCTAGTTTTAAACTGGGAAAAGTGTCACTTCATGGTGACTGAAGGAATTGTTCTTGGGCATAAAATCTCAAACAAGGGAATAGAGGTGGATCAAGCAAAAATAGAGGTAATTGAAAAATTACCACCACCTGCCAATGTTAAGGCAATCAGAAGCTTTCTGGGGCATGCAGGATTCTATAGGAGGTTTATAAAGGATTTTTCAAAAATCACAAAACCTCTAAGCAATCTGCTAGCTGCTGACACGCCATTTGTGTTTGACACAGCATGCCTACAGGCGTTTGAAACGCTGAAAGCTAAGCTGGTCACAGCACCAGTCATTTCTGCACCAGACTGGACATTGCCATTTGAGTTAATGTGTGATGCCAGTGATCATGCCATTGGTGCAGTATTGGGACAGAGGCATGACAAGCTTCTGCATGTCATTTATTATGCTAGTCGCGTTCTAAATGATGCCCAGAAAAATTACACAACCACAGAAAAAGAACTACTTGCAGTGGTTTACGCCATTGACAAGTTCAGATCATACTTAGTAGGATCAAAAGTGATTGTGTATACTGACCATGCTGCTCTTAAATATCTACTCACAAAGCAGGATTCAAAACCCAGGCTCATCAGATGGGTATTGCTTCTGCAAGAGTTTGATATAGAAATAAGAGACAGAAAAGGGACAGAGAACCAAGTGGCTGATCATCTGTCCCGGATAGAGCCAGTGGAAGGGACGTCCCTCCCCTTTCTTGAGATCTCTGAGACGTTCCCTGATGAGCATCTATTTGCAATTCAGGAAGCACCATGGTTTGCCGATATTGCAAACTATAAAGCTGCACGGTTCATACCCAAGGAGTACAATAGAATACAAAAGAAGAAATTAGTCACTGATGCAAAGTACTACTTGTGGGATGAACCCTATCTCTTTAAGAGATGTGCAGACGGAATTATCCGTAGGTGTGTCCCCAGAGAGGAAGCACAGAGAATCCTATGGCATTGCCACGGATCTCAATATGGAGGCCATTTCGGAGGTGAGCGAACAGCCACCAAGGTCCTCCAATGTGGCTTCTATTGGCCCACACTCTATAAAGATTCCCGAGAGTTTGTACGTAATTGTGACAGTTGCCAAAGAGCTGGTAATCTGCCTCATGGTTACGCCATGCCTCAACAAGGAATCTTGGAAATTGAGTTGTTTGACGTATGGGGAATTGACTTCATGGGACCTTTTCCACCATCATATTCAAACACTTATATTCTGGTGGCAGTTGACTATGTATCAAAATGGGTTGAGGCTATTGCCACACCCACCAATGATACTAAAACAGTGCTGAAGTTCCTCCAGAAACATATCTTTAGCAGGTTTGGTGTCCCTAGAGTGTTAATCAGTGATGGGGGCACTCACTTCTGCAATAAACAGCTTTACTCTGCCATGGTTCGGTATGGAATTCGCCACAAAGTGGCCACACCATATCATCCACAAACCAATGGGCAAGCTGAAGTCTTTAACAGAGAATTAAAGAGAATCCTGGAACGGACAGTAAATACCCGTAGAAAGGATTGGGCAAGGAGCTTGGATGATGCTCTGTGGGCTTACAGAACAGCATTCAAGACCCCTATAGGGACCTCTCCATACCAACTCGTGTATGGTAAGGCATGCCACTTGCCCGTGGAACTGGAACATAAGGCCTACTGGGCAACCAGATTCCTAAACTTTGATGCCAAATTAGCTGGAGAAAAACGATTGCTCCAGCTAAATGAGCTAGAGGAATTCAGATTCACAGCTTTCGAAAATGCCAAGCTTTATAAAGAAAAATCAAAAAATGGCATGACAGAAAGCTGTCATCTAGAATCTTTGAACCAGGACAGAAGGTCCTATTGTTTAACTCTAGACTCAGGCTATTCCTCGGGAAACTGAAATCCCGGTGGAGGGGACCATACGTGATTACAAGTGTGTCACCATATGGTTATGTGGAGCTTCAAGATATTGATTCTGATAAGAAGTTCGTTGTCAATGGACAGAGAATCAAGCATTATCTTGAAGGCAACATTGAGCAAGACTGCTCAAGGCTGAAGCTAGATTAAAAGCTCAGCAAGGTCCAGCTAAAGACAATAAAGAAGCGCTTGCTGGGAGGCAACCCAGCCATGGGGCATCAATCCTCTAAGCAGTTTTGCCCTATTTTTATTTTTATTTGTTTATATAAAGTTCACTGACACTAAGGTACAGAATCATTTGTATAAGTTTACAGGGTTACAGAAGGAATCGGCACACAAAACAGAGTAAAAGAGCTCAATGGCAAGAAAACGCCAGTAAAGGGGCATTTTGGGCGTTCAGCGCCCAAAATGGGCATCCACTGGGCGCTGAACGCCAGTAATGGTAGCAATCTGGGCGTTCAACGCCAGAAATGGCCACCCACTGGGCGTTGAACGCCAGTAATGGCAGCAACTGGAAGCTGAACGTACAGGAGATCAGCATTTGGGCGTTGAACGCCCAAAACAAGCAGTGTTTGGGCGTTCAAACGCCAGGAAGACAGGGAGGAGCCAAATCCATTTATCCCACACGTATTTCCATTCTAATTTAAAATTTTATGATTCAATACATGATTTTATTTACATAAACATGTCAAGAACCCTGATTTCTAAAAATCCTACTTTCAAAATATCAAATGTATCTTAATTCATAAGCACACACCCTCTTTGCAAATTCAATCCAACTCTTTTCAAATCTTTTCCAAAAACAAATCTATCTTTTTCACTCTAAAATCTTTTCAATATCTTTTTTTTTATATATTATCTTTTTCAAAATCCAGATTTATCTTTTTCAAAAATCTATCCTATCTTTTCAAAATTAAACTCTATCTTCTATCTTATCTTTTTCAACTCAACCTTTTTATCTTATCTCTTCCATTTTTTCGAAAAGCCACCCCCACCCCTTTAAAATTGGGTTCGGCCTCCCCCCTCCTCCATCAACAAGTGCACCTCGATCTCCTTCTATCCCTCTCCTTTCTTTTCTTTTGCTTGAGGATAAGCAAACCTCTAAGTTTGGTGTGTTTTTCCGAGATCACTAAGATCATGGCTCCCAAAGGAAAACAATCCACTCCAAGAGGCAAGAAAGAGAGCGTTCCAAAACCACTTTGGAATCAAGGGAAGTTCTCATCTAAAGAACATTCAGACCATTATCTTATAGTAATGGGTCTGAGATCAGTGATCCCGGAAGTTAGATTCGATCTGAAAGAAGACGAATATCCGGAGATCCAGGAGCAAATTCAAATCAGGAACTGGGAAGTCCTAGCTAATCCTGAAATGAAAATAGGAAGGAACATGGTCCAGGAGTTCTATGCTAATATGTGGCAGACTGACAAGCGAAGACTATCTGGAACTGCCTGCTACGAATTTCGGACCATGGTCAGGGGAAAGATTGTTCATACCACCCCTGACAAGATCAGAGAGATATTAAAGCTACCTCAGCTAAATGATGATCCAGACTCCTTCAACAGGAGGATGATGAGAGCAGACATTGGCCTGGATAAGATTCTAGAGGACATATGTATCCCTGGAGCCAGGTGGACCACCAACACAAAGGGCGTCCCAAATCAACTCAAGAGGGAGGATCTCAAACCAGTTGCCAGAGGATGGCTGGACTTCATTGGGCGTTCTCTGTTGCCCACTAGCAACCGTTCTGAAGTCACAGTTAAAAGAGCAGTGATGATTCATTGCATCATGATGGGAAAGGAAGTGGAGGTTCATCAGCTGATTTCAACTGAGCTCTATAAGATTGCTAACAAAAATTCAAAAAAGGCCAGGTTGGCTTATCCAAGCGTGATTTCTCTGCTCTGCAAGGACGCTGGAGTCAAGATGGGAATAACTGAATATATCCTAATTGAAAAGTCAATCACCAAAGCATCAATGGAGAGACAACAAGCACAGGAGGATCTTATCAAGAAGAGAGCACAGGAATTCCTCCCAGAGATTCCTCAAGCGGAATATTGGGAATATCTTGAGACGTCTGTCACCAAGATACAGGAAGCTATGGAGCAAATAATAAAACAACAGAAGGAACACAGTCAAATGCTGACCCATATGTTTAAAGAACAAGAGGAGCAGGGACGTGACTTAAGGGAACTGAAGCGCCAAAAGTCTTCTGTAATACCAAGCCTCCCAAGGATCAGAGGAACCCCCATACCCCCAGAATAAAGGTTGTTAATTTCCAATTTCTGCCTTAACTCTGTGACAGTGTCCTTATAAAAAGTCTACCTTAGAAGTCATATAATAGTAATTAGTATCTATTTGATTTTATCTCCAATTAAGCTATAGTTTATTTTTCTCATCATCATTAAACATGAATAAAATAGTAGATCTTTTGAATAAGAAGCAATAAAATTTCGAGTTTAATAAAAGAAATTCTAATTAGTTAAATGTGGTGGCAATACTTTCTGTCTTCTGAATGAATGCTTGAACAGTGCATATGTCTTTTGAATTTGTTGTTTAAGACTGTTAAATATGTTGGCTCTTGAAAGAATGATGAACATGAGACATGTTATTGATAATCTGAAAATCATAAAAATGATTCTTGAAGCAAGAAAAAGCAGCAAAGAACAAAGCTTGCAGAAAAAAAAAAAAGCAAGCAGAAAAAGCCAAAAGCTCTTAAAACCAAAAGGCAAGGGCAAATAAAAAGGATCCCAAGGCTTTGAGCATCAGTGGATAGGAGGGCCTAAAGGACTAAAATCCTGGTCTAAGCGGCTAAACCAAGCTGTCCCTAACCATGTGCTTGTGGCGTGCAGGTGTCAAGTGAAAACTTGAGACTGAGCGGTTAAAGTCAAGGTCCAAAGCAAAAAGAAGAGTGTGCTTAAGAACTCTGGACACCTTTAATTGGGGACTTTAGCAAAGCTGAGTCACAATCTGAAAAGGTTCACCCAGTTATGTGTCTGTGGCATTTATGTATCCGGTAGTAATACTGGAAAACAAAGTGCTTAGGGCCACGGCCAAGACTCATAAAGAAGCTGTGTTCAAGAATCATCACACTAAACTAAGAGAATCAATAACACTATCTGAATTCTGAGTTCCTATAGATGCCAATCACTCTGAGCTTCAATGGATAAAGTGAGATGCCAAAACTGTTCAAAAGCAAAAAGCTACTAGTCCCGCTCATCTAATTAGGATCTGAGCTTCAATCAAAAACTCTGAGATATTATTGCTTCTCAACCTATTAGTCCTCTATTTTATTTGTCTAGTTGCTTGAGGACAAGCAACAGTTTAAGTTTGGTGTTGTGATGAGCGGATATTTTATACGCTTTTTGGGGATAATTTCATATAGTTTTGAGTATGTTTTAGTTAGTTGTTAGTCTATTTCTATTAGTTTTTAGGAAAAATTCATATTTCTGGACTTTACTATGAGTTGTGTGTTTTTCTGTAATTTCAGGTATTTTTCTGGCTGAAATTGAAGGAGCTGAGCAAAAATCTGATTCAGGCTGAAAAAGGACTATTGATGCTGTTGGATTCTGACCTCCCTGCACTCAAAGTGGATTTTCTGGAGCTACAGAACTCGAAATGGCATGCTTCCAATTGCGTTGGAAAGTAGACATCCAGAGCTTTCCAGAAATATATAATAGTCCATACTTTGCACAAGAATAGACGACGTAAACTGGCGTTCAACGCCAGTCCTCTGCCCAATTCTGGCGTCCAGCGCCAGAAAAGGATCAAAAGCTGGAGTTGAACGCCCAAACTGGCATAAAAACTGGCGTTTAACTCCACAAATGGCCTCTGCACGTGAATTGCTTAAGTCTCAACCCCAGCACACACCAAGTGGGCCCCAGCACACACCAAGTGGGCCCCAGCACACACCAAGTGGGCCCCAGAAGTGGATCTCTGCATCATCCATCATAGTTTATCCAATTTTTGTAAACCTAGGCTACTAGTTTAGTATTTAAACAACTTTTAGAGACTTATTTGGTATCTCATGAAATTTTCAGATCTAAACTTTGTATTCTCTGATGGCATGAGTCTCTAAACCCCATTGTTGGGGGTGAGGAGCTCTGCTGTGTCTCGATGAATTAATGCAAGTATTTCTGTTTTCCATTCAAACACGCTTATTCCTATCTAAGATGTTCATTCGCGCTTAACTGTGATGAAGGTGATGATCCATGACATTCATCACCTTCCTCAAACCATGAACGTGTGCCTGACAACCACCTCCGTTCTATATCCGATTGAATGAGTATCTCTGAGATCTCTTAATCAGAATCTCCGTGGTATAAGCTAGAACTGATGGCGGCATTCATGAGAATCCAGAAAGTCTAAACCTTGTCTGTGGTATTCCGAGTAGGATTCAAGGATTGAATGACTGTGACGAGCTTCAAACTCCTGAAGGCTGGGCGTTAGTGACAGACGCAAAAGGATAGTAAATCCTATTCCAACCGGATCGAGAACCAACTGGTGATTAGCCGTGCTGTGACAGAGCGCGTGAGCGTAGTTTTCACTGGAAGGATGGAAGGTAGCCATTGACAACGGTGATCCACCAACACACAGCTTGCCATAGGAGGACGTGCGTGCGTGAACAAGAAGACAGAGGAAAGCAGAGATTCAGAAGACAAAGCATCTCCAAAACTCCAACATATTCTCCATTACTGCATAACAAGTAACCTTTAATCCATGCTCTATTATTTATTCGCAATTCAACTGATAAACATAATTGACTTCCTGACTAAGATTTACAAGATAACCATAGATTGCTTCAAACCAACAATCTCCGTGGGATTCGACCCCTACTCACGTGAGGTATTACTTGGACGACCCAGTGCACTTGCTGGTTAGTGGTACGCGTTGTGAAAAGTGTGATTCACAATTCGTGCACCAAGTTTTTGGTGCCGTTGCCGGGGACTTAATTGTTCCTGTTTGGCGCCAAGAATCGTCTGAGATCCCAATCCCGGCAACAACACCAAGTTTTTGGCGCCGTTGCCGGGAATTGTTCGAGTTTGGACAACTGACGGTTCATCTTGTTGCTCAGATTGGGTAACTTTCTTTTTGTTTTCTTTTCAAAAATTTTTCAAAAATATTTCTAAAATTTTCTCATCTGTTTTCGAAAAAAAATAAAAATATTTTCAAAAATTTTATTCAAGACTTTTAAGAATGAATTCTAGTGTTTCATGAAGCATGAGAAGCCTGGCTGGCTGTAAAGCCATGTCTAAATTCTTTTGGACTGAGGCTTCCAAACCATCAGAGGTAAGTTACATACTTGATAAATGATGAGCAGCAATTTGTTATCAAGATCAATATACTCTGGTGTTAAATGCTGAAGCTTGGCTGGCCATTGGCCATGTCTAGTGTTTTGGACTGGAGCTTTCTTTGAAAGCTTGGCTGGCTAGTGAGCCATGTCTAATTCCTGGACTGAAGCTTTAGACTAAGAATGCAAGATTCCTGGAATTCATATTAAAAATTTTGGAATCCTTATTTTTCCTTTTAATTTTCGAAAAATATAAAATAAAAATCCAAAAAAATTAGAAAATCATAAAAATCAAAAATATTTTTTGTTCTTGTTTGAGTCTTGAGTCATATCATAAGTTTGGTGTCACTTGCATATGCATCTTGCATTTTTTTCGAAAATTTCATGCATTCATAGTGTTCTTCATGATCTTCAAGTTGTTCTTGGTAAGTCTTCTTGTTTGATCTTGATGATTTTTTGTTCTGTGTCTTTTCATGTTTTTCTTATGCATTCTTGAATTCTTAGTGCGTAAGCATTAAAGAATTCTAAGTTTGGTGTCTTGCATGATTTCTTTGCATTAAAAATTTTTTCAAAATTGTGTCTATGATTTTCATCTTGACATTCATAGTGTTCTTGGTGTTCATCTTGACATTCATAGCATTCTTGCATGCATTCATTGTTTTGATCTAAAAATTTCATGCATTGCATAATTTTCATGCTTTTCATAAAAGTTTCAAAAATAAAAAAAATATCTTTCCCTTTTTCTCTCATCAAATTCGAAAATTTGGATTGACTTTTTCAAAAAAAATTTAAAATCAAGTTGTTCCTTATGAGTCAAATCAAATTTTCAATTTGAAAATCTTATCTTTTTCATAATCTTTTTCAAAAATCAAATCTTTCTCAAAATTATTAGTTATTTTCGAAAATTCCAAAAATATTTTTCAAAAATCTTTTTCTTATTTTTATACCAAATTTTCGAAAATAACATAATCAATTAATGTTTTGATTCAAAAATTTGAAGTTTGTTAATTGCTTGTTAAGAAAGATTCAAACTTTAAGTTCTAGAATCATATCTTGTGATTTCTTATGAATCAAGTCATTTATTGTGATTTTAAAAATCAAATCTTTTTCAAAAACTAATTTCTATCATATCTTTTCAAAAATATCTTCTTATCTTATCTTTTTCAAAAATATCTTTTCAAAATATCTTTTCTAACCTCCTAACTTCTTATCTTTTCAAAATTTGTTTCAACTAACTAACTAACTTTTTGTTTGTTTCTTAACTTTTTCAAAACCACCTAACTAATTCTCTCTTTCTAATTTTCGAAAATATCTCCCCCTTTTTCAAAAATTTCTTTTTAATTAACTAATTATTTTTATTTTTATTTTTATTTCAAAAAAAATTTTCGAAAAATACTAACAAATTTTCAAAAACCAATTTTCAAAAATCACTAACTCCTTTTCAAAATAATTTTCGAAAATTATACCTCCCCCATCCTATTCTATTTATTCATTCATATCCTAACATCTCATCTCACATCTCTTCCATTCTCACAGTTGTGTTTCTTCCATTATATTACATTCTTTGTCTCCCCCTTTTCTTCCACTCACAAAGGGATCCCTATACTGTGGTATAAAGGATCTCTATTATTATTATCATTTTTCTGTCCATTCTTCCTTGTCATATGAGCAGGAGCAAGGATAAGAACATTCTTGTGGAAGCAGATCCAGAACCTGAAAGGACTCTGAAGAGAAAATTAAGAGAAGCTAAAATACAACAATCCAGAGATAACCTTTCAGAAATTTTCGAACAAGCAGAGGAGATGGCAGCCGAAAATAATAATAATGTAAGGAAGATGCTTGGTGACTTCACTGCACCTAATTCCAATTTACATGGAAGAAGCATCTCCATTCCTGCCATTGGAGCAAACAACTTTGAGCTGAAACCTCAATTAGTTTCTCTGATGCAGCAGAACTGCAAGTTTCATGGACTTCCATCTGAAGATCCTTTTCAGTTCTTAACTGAATTCTTGCAGATATGTGATACTGTTAAGACTAATGGAGTAGATCCTAAAGTCTACAGGCTCATGCTTTTCCCTTTTGCTGTAAGAGACAGAGCTAGATTATGGTTGGATTCTCAACCCAAAGACAGCCTGAACTCTTGGGATAAGCTGGTCACGGCTTTCTTAGCCAAGTACTTTCCTCCTCAAAAGTTGAGCAAGCTTAGAGCTGATGTTCAAACCTTCAGACAGAAAGAAGGTGAATCCCTCTATGAAGCTTGGGAAAGATACAAACAGTTGACCAAAAAGTGTCCTTCTGACATGCTTTCAGAATGGACCATCCTGGATATATTCTATGATGGTTTATCTGAGCTATCAAAGATGTCACTGGACACTTCTGCAGGTGGATCCATTCACCTAAAGAAAACGCCTGCAGAAGCTCAAGAACTCATTGACATGGTTGCTAATAACCAGTTCATGTACACTTCTGAAAGGAATCTTGTGAATAATGGGACGCCTATGAAGAAGGGAGTTCTTGAGGTTGATACTCTGAATGCCATATTGGCTCAGAATAAAATATTGACTCAGCAAGTCAATATGATTTCTCAGAGTCTGCATGGAATGCAAGCTGCATCCAACAGTACTCAAGAGGCATCTTCTGAAGAAGAAGCCTATGATCCTGAAAACCCTGCAATAGCAGAGGTAAATTACTTAGGTGAACCTTATGGAAACACCTATAACTCAACATGGAGAAATCATCCAAATTTCTCATGGAAGGATCAGAAGCCTCAACAAGGCTTTAATAATGGTGGAAGAAACAGGTTTAGCAATAGCAAGCCTTTTCCATCATCAACTCAGCAACAGACAGAGAACTCTGAACAAAATGCTTCTAATTTAGCAAATCTAGTCTCTGATCTATCTAAGGCCACTGTAAATTTCATGAATGAAACAAGGTCTTCCATTAGAAATCTGGAAGCACAAGTGGGCCAGCTGAGTAAAAGGATCACTGAAATCCCTCCTAGTACTCTCCCAAGCAATACAGAAGAGAACCCAAAAGGAGAGTGCAAGGCCATTGACATAAGCGCCATGGCCGAACCTCTGAGGAGAGGAGAGGACGTGAATCCCAAGGAGGAAGACCTCCAGGGACGTCCAGTGATCAATAAGGAGCTTCCCTCTGGGGAACCAAAGGACTCTGAGGCTCATCTAGAGACCATAGAGATTCCATTGAACCTCCTTATGCCCTTCATGAGCTCTGATGAGTATTCCTCTTCTGAAGAGAATGAGGATGTCACTGAAGAGCAAACTGCCAAGTTTCTTGGTGCAATCATGAAGCTGAATGCCAAATTGTTTGGCATTGATGCTTGGGAAGTTGAACCTCCCTTGTTCATCAATGAACTAAGTGATTTGGATCAACTGACATTGCCTCAGAAGAGACAGGATCCTGGAAAGTTCATAATACCCTGTACCATAGGCACCATGATCTTTAAGGCTCTGTGTGACCTTGGTTCAGGAATAAACCTCATGCCCCTCTCTGTAATAGAGAAACTTGGAACCTATGGGGTGCAAGCTGCTAAAATCTCACTAGAGATGGCAGACAGCTCAAGAAGACAGGCTTATGGACAAGTAGAAGATGTATTAGTAAAGGTTGAGGGCCTTTACATACCTACTGATTTCATAGTCTTGGATACTGGAAAGGAAGAGGATGAATCCATCATCCTAGGAAGACCTTTCCTGGCCACAGCAAGAGCTGTGATTGATGTTGACAGAGGTGAAATAGTCCTTCAATGGAATGAGAACTCCCTTGTATTCAAAACTCAAGGATCTCCCTCTGCAACCATGGAGAGGAAGCTTGAAAAGCTTCTCTCAAAGCAGAGTCAACCAGAGCCCCCACAGTCAAACTCTAAGTTTGGTGTTGGGAGGCCACAACCAAACTCTAAGTTTGGTGTTGAACTCCCATGTCCAAACTCTAAGTTTGGTGTTGGAGAGTCTCAACAAAGCTCTGCACATCTGTGAGGCTCCATGAGAGCTCACTATCAAGCTATTGACATTAAAGAAGCGCTTGTTGGGAGGCAACCCAATGTTTTTCTAATTCTTATTTTTATTGTTTTTCATGTTTTCTTAGGTTCATGATCATGTGGAGTCACAAAATAAATATAAAAATTGAAAACGGAATCAAAAACAGCAGAAGAAAAATCACACCCTAGAGGAGCATCTGTCTGGCGTTCAAACGCCAGAACAGAGCATAGTTCTGGCGCTGAACGCCCAGAATGGGAGCATCCTGGCGCTGAACTCCCAGAACAAGCATGGTTCTGGCGTTCAACGCCAGAAATGGCAGCAAAGGGGCGTTGAACGCCCAAAATGGGCACCAACCTGGCGTTGAACGCCCAGAGTTGTGTGCATGGGCATTTTACATGCCTAAATTGGTGCAAGGATGTAAATGCCTTGACACCTCAGGATCTGTGGACCCCACAGGATCATCTCAGGATCTGTGGACCCCACAGGATCCCCACCTACCTCATCATCTCTCTTCCCATTCATGATCATCCCTTCTACTTTCCATTTACCACTAACATCCATACACCCACTACCTTCAAAAATTCAATATCTCTCTCCCACCCAATCCCACCCATATGGCCGAATACACACTCCCATCCATCTCCTCCATATCTTCTTCTTATTCTTCTATTCTTTCTTCTTTTGCTCGAGGGCGAGCAACATTCTAAGTTTGGTGTGGTAAAAGCATAGCTTTTTTGTTTTTTCCATAACCATTGATGGCACCTAAGGCCAGAGAAACCTCTAGAAAGAGGAAAGGGAAGACAAAAGCTTCCATCAAGGGTCTATAGCTCAGTGGTAGAACATTTGACTGCAAATCAAGAGATCCCTGAGATACCTCAGGGGATACATTTTCTTCCACACAATTATTGGAAGCAACTAAGGGTGGAACATCAAGAGCACTCCATCATCCTTCATGAAATCAGAGAAGATCTAAAAGCAATGAAGGAGGAGCAGCAAAGACAAGGAAGAGACATAGAAGAGCTCAAGGATATCACTAAGGTGGACTCATTCCTTGTTCTTAATCTCTCTGTTTTTCGTCTTCTATGTTATGTGCTTATCTATGTTTGTGTCTTCATTACATGATCATTAGTAGTTAGTAACTTTGTCTTAAAGATATGAATGTCCTATGAATCCATCACCTCTCTTAAATGAAAAATGTTTTAAATCAAAAGAACAAGAGGTACATGAGTTTCAAATTTATCCTTGAACTTAGCTTAATTATATTGATGTGGTGACAATGCTTCTTGTTTTCTGAATGTATGCTTGAACAGTGCATATGTCTTTTGAAGTTGTTGTTTAAGAATGTTAAATATGTTGGCTCTTGAAAGAATGATGACTAGGAGACATGTTATTTGATAATCTGAAAAATCATAAAAATGATTCTTGAAGCAAGAAAAAGCAGCAAAGAACAAAGCTTGCAGAAAAAAAAAAGGAAAAAAAATAGGGAAAAAAAATGTAGAAAAAAAATAGAAAGAAAAAGCAAGCAGAAAAAGCCAATAAACCTTAAAACCAAAAGGCAAGGGCAAATAAAAAGGATCCCAAGGCTTTGAGCATCAGTGGATAGGAGGGCCTAAAGGAATAAAATCCTGGTCTAAGCGGCTAAACCAAGCTGTCCCTAACCATGTGCTTGTGGCGTGTAGGTGTCAAGTGAAAACTTGAGACTGAGCGGTTAAAGTCAAGGTCCAAAGCAAAAAAAAGAGTGTGCTTAAGAACCCTGGACACCTCTAATTGGGGACTTTAGCAAAGCTGAGTCACAATCTGAAAAGGTTCACCCAATTATGTGTCTGTGGCATTTATGTATCTGGTGGTAATACTAGAAAACAAAGTGCTTAGGGCCACGGCCAAGACTCATAAAGAAGCTGTGTTCAAGAATCATCATACTGAACTAGGAGAGTCAATAACACTATTCGAAATCTGAAGTTCCTATAGATGCCAATCATTCTGAACCTCAATGGATAAAGTGAGATGCCAAAACTATTCAAGAGGCAAAAAGCTATAAGTCCCGCTCATATGATTGAAGCTCTGTTTCATTGATAGTTTGGAATTTATAGTATATTCTCTTCTTTTTTATCCTATTTGATTTTCAGTTGCTTGGGGACAAGCAACAATTTAAGTTTGGTGTTGTGATGAGCGGATAATTTATACGCTTTTTGGCATTGTTTTTAGTATGTTTTTAGTAGGATCTGGTTACTTTTAGGGATGTTTTCCTTAGTTTTTATGTTAAATTCACATTTCTGGACTTTACTATGAGTTTGTGTGTTTTTCTGTGATTTCAGGTATTTTCTGGCTGAAATTGAGGGACTTGAGCAGAAATCAGATTCAGAGGTTGAAGAAGGACTGCTGATGCTGTTGGATTCTGACCTCCCTGCACTCAAAGTGGATTTTCCGGAGCTACGGAACTCGAAATGGCGCGCTTCCAATTGCGTTGGAAAGTAGACATCTAGGGCTTTCCAGCAATATATAATAGTCCATACTTTGGCCAAGAATTGACGACGTAAACTGGCGTTCAACGCCAGCCTTCTGCCCAAATCTGGCGTCCAGCGCCAGAAAAGGATCCAAAACCAGAGTTGAACGCCCAAACTGGCACAGAAACTGGCGTTCAACTCCACAAATGGCCTCTGCACGTGGAACACTTAAGCTCAGCCCAAACACACACCAAGTGGGCCCCGGAAGTGGATTTATGCATCAATTACTTACTCATGTAAACCCTAGTGACTAGTTTATTATAAATACGACCTTTTACTATTGTATTAGGCGTCTTTTTGACCATCTTTGGACGCCTGGTTCTTAGATCAGAGGGGCTGGCCATCTCGGCCATGCCTGGACCTTTCACTTATGTATTTTCAACGGTAGAGTTTCTACACTCCATAGATTAAGGTGTGGAGCTTTGCTGTTCCTCAAAGATTAATGCAAAGTACTACTGTTTTCTATTCAATTCTTCTTATTTCTCTTCTAAGATATCCATTCGCACCCAAGAACGTGATGAAGGTGATGATTATGTGTGACGCTCATCATCCTTCTCCCTTATGAACGCGTGTCTGACAAACACTTCCGTTCTACATGAATTAAGCTAGAATGAGTATCTCTTAGATCTCCTAACCAGAATCTTCGTGGCGTAAGCTAGAATGATGGCGGCATTCAAGAGAATCCGGAAAGTCTAAACCTTGTCTGTGGTATTCCGAGTAGGATTCAATGATTGAATGACTGTGACGAGCTCCTAACTCGCGATTGCAGGGCGTTAGTGACAGACGCAAAAGGATAGTAAATCCTATTCCAGCATGATCGAGAACCGACAGATGAATAGCCGTGCCGTGACAGGGTGCGTGAGCATATTATTCACTGAGAGGATAAGATGAAGCCATTGACAAGGGTGATGCCTCCAGACGATTAGCCGTGCCGTGACAGGGCATTGGATCATTTTCCCGTGAGATGACCGAAAGTAGCCATTGACAGTGGTGATGTATCACATAAAGCCAGCCATGGAAAGGAGTAAGACTGATTGGATGAAGATAGCAGGAAAGCAGAGGTTCAGAGGAACGAAAAGCATCTCCACTCGCTTATCTGAAATTCCTACCAATGATTTACATAAGTATTTCTATCCCTATCTTATTATATTAAATTCGAAAACACCATTATCACTTTATATCTGCCTGACTGAGATTTACAAGGTGACCATAGCTTGCTTCATACCAACAATCTCCGTGGGATTCGACCCTTACTCACGTAAGGTATTACTTGGACGACCCAGTGCACTTGCTGGTTAGTTGTATCGAAGTTGTGACAGACTGTAAAACTAGATCAGAGTATCTGGCCTAAGAAGCCATTACCAGAGATCACAATTTCGTGCACCAGAGAGTTATACCCACTTTTTGTGAATAAGACGAAAGAACCCTCAGAAGATTAAGAAGAGCTGAAAGATGGAAAAATATTATTGGAGAAGAGGAGTCAGAAGAAGAATTCCAAGATATGGAGGAACACTTAACAAATTCACCAAATGGAACAGAAGGGACAGCCAATAACAACAATAATCCACCACAGAGAAGAGTTTTGGCTTCCTACACATGTGCAGATCCTAGACATTGTGGGAGTAGCATTCTTACCCCAAATGTTAATGCAAATAATTTTGAACTAAAGCCACAACTCATCACCTTGGTTCAAAATAATTGTTCTTATGGAGGAGGACCACTTGAAGATCCTAACCAACACTTGTCCACCTTTTTGAGGATTTGTGACACTGTCAAAACCAATGGTGTGCACCCTGACAGTTACAAGCTACTGCTATTTCCATTTTCTCTCAGAGACAAAGCCACTCAATAGTTGGAATCCTTCCCAAGAGACAGCATCAACAATTGGGATGATCTAGTAACCAAATTCCTTGCCAAGTTTTACCCACCTCAAAGAGTTATTAGATTGAAGACTGAAGTGCAAACATTCACACAAATGGATGCTGAACCCTTGTATGAGGCATGGGAACGATACAAAGCTCTAATCAGGAAGTGTCCACCAGGAATGTTCAGTGAGTGGGACAGATTGCAGAATTTCTATGAAGGCTTGACACTGAAATCTTAAGAGGCCTTGGATTATTCAGCAGGAGGCTCTTTACAACTAATGAAAACGGCAGAGGAAGCCCAAAATCTCAATGATATGGTGGCTAACGACCAATATTTCTTTTCTCACCAAAGGCAACGTCAACCATCACAAAGGAAAGGAGTGATGGAGTTGGAAGGAGTGGACTCAATCTTAGCTCAAAACAAAATGATGCAGCAGCAAATTCAACAACAATTTGAGCAAATGGCCAAGAGGATTGATAGCCTCCAAGTTGCAGCAGTCAATACAAGCCAACCATCAACCACATGGGGGCAAAATGAAGAAACTCAAGAGGAGCAACATCAAGAACAAGTCCAGTACATGCACAACCAAAATTCTGGGCCAAATAAAGTCTATGGTGATACTTACAACCCTTCATGGAAGAACCATCCCACCCTCAGATGGGAAGACAACCACAATCAAACTCAACAGCCATGGCAGAGAAACTCAAACCAAAACAATTGGAAAAACACAAACCAAAACAACCAACAGCACAATAGCCAAGCCACATACAGAAAACCACAAAACACCTACCCCAATTCTAACCATCAACCATCGAATAACCAAGCCTCAAATCAAAACACTTACCCTCAACCCTCAACACCCCACAATCAACCAATCTCACAAGACTCTCAGAGGATTAACAACTTGGAGCTCTTAATGGAAAAGATGATGAAGCACCAAAAGATGACATTAAGGAACCAGGAAGCCTCCATGAAAAATATGGAAAGGCAAATTGGACAACTCTCCAAACAAATTACCATTGAAAGGCCATCAAGCTCACTACCAAGTGATACCATTCCTAATCTAAAAGAGGAGTGCAAGGCAATACAACTGAGGAGTGGAAAATCCTGGTGAAAAATGAAGAAGCAACCAAGAAGTCAAAGGAAAGTGACAAGAAACAAGTTGAAAAAGAGACAGCCATTGATGAGGATGTAACAGTAAGCAAGCAAACTCAGAATCAAGCTCAAGAAAAAGAAGATCAGCCACAAAAATCAAGAAAAGGGAAGGAAGCAATTGAAGAGCCAACCAAGGAACAAAGGCAGGGAATGAACTTCACACCACTTTTGCCATATCCTCAAAGGTTCTACATGGAGACTAAGGACCAACACTTCCCAAAATTTCTTGAAATCTTCAAAAAGTTGGAGATCAATATTCCCTTAACTGAAGCACTTGAGCAAACGCCCCTGTATGCTAAGTTCTTGAAAGAACTCATCAACAAAAAGAGGAGTTGGCAAGAGAAGGAAACTATACTTCTCACCGAAGAATGTAGCGCCGTGATTCAAGGAGTTATCCTACCAAAGCTCAAAGATCCAGGGAGCTTTGTAGTTTCATGTACCATAGGCAAAATAACCCTGGACAAAGCTCTCTGTGACCTTGGTGCTAGCATCAATCTGATGCCGTTATCAATGATGAGAAAGCTTGCCATAGAGGAACTCAAACCTACCAAGATGTCTTTAGTGATGGCTAACAGATCAATCAAAACACCCAATGGCATTGTGGAAAATCTGTTAGTGAAGGTTGGGGAGTTTATCTTCCCAGCAGACTTCGTAATTCTGGATACAGAGGAAGAAGGAAACAACTCAATCATCTTGGGAAGGCCATTTTTAGCCACAGCCAGAGCCATTATTGATGTAGAGAAGGGAGAGATGATTTTTAGAGTACATAATGAGCAAATGGTCATCAATGTCTTCAAATCAATGCAACACCCTCTTGAACAAGAAAATTACATGAAGGTGGACATGATAGAAAGTCTGGTAAAGGAAATGTTAGAAGCCACTTGTCATGAGTAACAGGAAGAAGAAGTGGTAGAAATCTCTAGTGAAGACAAGGAGAAAGAGAAGCCAAAACAAGAATTGAAACCTCTCCTCCCTCACCTCAAATATGTGTTCCTGGGAGAAGAAAAGACCCTACCAGTGATCATTAACTCCTCCTTGAATATGGAAGAAGAAACAAAGCTGATTGAAGTGTTAAAAGCTCACAAAGCAGCCTTGGGTTGGACAATTGACGATATCAAAGGCATTAGCCCAGCCATTTGTATGCATAAAATTTTGCTGGAAGAAGAATCAAAGCCTGTGGTCCAACCCCAAAGAAGACTCAACCCAGCCATGAAGGAGGTAGTTCAAAAAGAAGTCATGAAGTTGTGGAATGCTGGAATAATTTTTCCAATCTCTGACAGCTCATGGGTGAGCCCGGTTCAAGTTGTACCAAAAAAGGGATGAATGACGGTCATCACCAACGAGAAGAATGAGTTGATCCCTACTAGGACAGTGACTGGGTGGAGGATGTGCATAGACTATAGAAGATTGAATGATGTCACAAGGAAAGACCATTTCCCTCTCCCATTCATTGATCAGATGCTGGAAAGATTAGCCGGCCATGCCTATTATTGTTTCTTATATGGGTATTCTGGCTACAATCAAATTGTGGTGGACCCTAAAGATCAAGAGAAAACTGCCTTCACATGTCCATTTGGAGTTTTTGCATACAGGAGGATGCCCTTTGGACTGTGCAATGCCCCAGCCACATTTCAGAGGTGTATGCTTTCCATTTTCTTTGATATGGTTGAAAAATTTTTAGAAGTCTTCATGGATGATTTTTCTGTCTTTGGAAATTCATTTAACACCTGTTTGCATCATTTAACTCTTGTTTTGAAAAGATCTTAAACTGGAAAAAATGCCATTTCATGGTTCCTGAAGGGATAGTTCTTGGGCATAAGGTGTCATGCAGAGGTATAGAAGTTGATAAAGCTAAAATAGAAATTATTGAAAAACTTCCTATACCCGTTAATGTGAAAGCAGTAAGGAGTTTTCTTGGGCATGCTGGTTTCTACAGAAGGTTCATCAAAGATTTCTCAAAAATAGCAAAGCCATTGAGCAATTTGCTAGTAATTGACAACCCTTTCATCTTTGATGACAACTGTAAGCATGCCTTTGAAACCTTAAAGAGAAAACTCATCACAGCACCAATCATCACACCCCCTGATTGGAACTTACCTTTTGAACTTATGTGTGATGCAAGTGACCTTACTATTGGTGCTGTGCTGGGACAAAAGAAAGACAAGTTGCACCATGTCATATATTATGCCAGCAAAGTGTTAAATGAAACACAGAAAAATTATACAACCACTGAGAAAGAACTTTTGGCGATTGTTTATGCATTTGATAAGTTTAGACAATACTTGATTGGCTCCAAAGTTATAGTGTACACTAACCATGCTGCTCTCAAGTATTTAATGTCCAAACAGGATTCAAAGCCAAGGCTTATTAGGTGGGTGCTGCTACTCCAAGAGTTTGATATTGAAGTAAGAGATAGGAAGGGAAGTGAAAATCAAGTGGCAGATCATTTATCAAGAGTACCACAAGAAGCCTGTCAAGATAGACCACAACAAGTAAATGAGAACTTCCCTGATGAGCACCTGTTCCAAGTTCAACAAACACCCTGCTTTGCTGACATAGCAAATTACAAAGTGGGAAGAAAGATACCTCAAGAATATCCTAAGAAACAAGTAAAGAAGCTGCTCAATGAAGCAAGGAAGTTCTTGTGGGATGAACCCTTTTTATTCAAGAGGTGCTCTGATGGAATGATTAGGAGGTGTGTCCATGAAAATGAAATGAGGGACATATTGTGGCATTGTCATGGTTCAGCATACGGTGGACACTTTGGACCAGAGAGAACAGCTGCAAAGGTATTACAAAGCGGTTTCTATTGGCCAACAATCTTCAAGGATGCCAGAGAGTTTGTTCACCAATGCAATGAATGCCAAAGAGCTGGAGGATTGACAAAAAGGAATGAGATGCCTCAGAATTTCATCTTGGAAGTTGAGCTATTTGACCTATGGGGCATTGATTTCATGGGACCTTTTCCCCCTTCTTATTCTTTCAGATACATCTTAGTAGCAGTAGAGTATGTCTCAAAATGGGTGGAAGCCATAGCCACAACCACTTGTGATGCACAAATTGTCCTTCAATTCCTTAAGAAGCATATCTTCACTAGATATGGAGTGCCCAAGGGTCTTGTTAGTGATAGTGGTGGTCACTTCTGCAACAAACAAATGGAGAAACTCCTCCACAAATATGGAGTAATCCATAAAGTAGCCACACCATACCATCCTCAGACTAATGGCCAGGCTGAATTAGCAAACAGAGAGTTGAAGAGAATTTTAGAAAAAATAGTGGGAAGCACAAGGAAAGATTGGGCCAGGAAGTTAGAAGATGCACTCTGGGCATACAGGACAGCTTTCAAAACTCCCATTGGAAAGTCCCCATATCAGCTATTACATGGAAAATCTTGTTACCTCCCTGTGGAGCTTGAACATAAAGCTTTTTGGGCCACTAAACTCCTAAACCTTGATTCTCAAGCAGCAGGAGAAAAGAGGCTGCTACAACTAAATGAGTTGGATGAGTTTAGACTAGAAGCTTATGAGAATTCTAAGATATACAAGGAGAGAGCTAAGAGGTGGCATGACAAGAAGATCTCAAAGAAAGAGTTCAAGCCAGGACAGCAAGTGCTTCTGTATAACTCAAGGCTCAAGATCTTCCCTGGCAAGCTCAAGTCCAAATGGACAGGTCCGTATCAAGTAACAAAAGTTTTTCCTTATGGAAGTCTTGAGCTGCTAGATGAAGCTACACAAAGCCACTTCACAGCAAATGGACATAGAACAAAGCTTTATTTAGGAGGACAATGGGACAAGGAAAAAGAAGTTCAGTATCTGAACTGAACAAACACAGAGGATGTCAAGCTAGTGACAATAAGAGAGCGCTTGTTGGGAGGCAACCCAACCTGAGATAGTTTCTTTTCATAGTTATCTATAACAATATATAATGGCAATACATGGGTTTGGTGTCCAAGATTTCTTTCCAATATTACCCTTCCTATTAACTTCTCCACTACTTGGCCACCTTGACATAACTTTCACCCATTATCTTTCACATCTTATCCGTTTCTCTCTTCTCATCTCATCTGTTATTAGTATTATTGAATACAGATAGAAAAGTTTTTATTTTCTTTGTTTTTAATTCAATTTATCTTTTTTTTAAAGATATCACAAATAGACACATGTCCAGAATTATTGACCTTCAATATTTTACTTGAAGTACTCTATGTAAATTAATTATTATAAATTATAAATAATAATTTTTTCGTTTAGACCTATGTTTTGATTATTACTATTATACTTTTTTTTTACTCTTCGTAGCTATGATTTATAGAAAAAATTACTTCATTTTTGGTAGAATTTAAAAATACATTAATCTTATATCAATATTATTTTTACTCTTTAAATATTCACATACTCAAAATAACAGTAAAATTGGACCAAATTCAAGTAATAGATGGAACAGTCAATAGATATAAATTATCCTTTTTTTTTTTCAAAAGCTTTAATTCATAATTAGTAAACTTTCAATTATTTCTAATATAATATGTTACTTATATCTATCTATAACAATATATAATGTCAATACTGAGTTTTTGGTGTCTAAGTTTATGTTTCAATATTGCCCTTAATGATAGAAGTTCTTCGTACATGCATTGGTCAATTACTTTAAATAAAAAAAACTTCCACCGTTAACAACAACACATATTATTCTATCTCATTTTCATTATGTGTTTTCACTAATAACAGTAGAAATGCGTAACCTCTTCTTCAAATTGTCCTCTTAAAATTTGGTCGAAAATGTAATTATTAGTTAATTTTTTTATTCTTTGTGCAGTTACTTTTTTTTATTCTATACATAACTTTTACCCATATTTTTCTTCCTTATTCTACATGTAGTACTCTTCCTATCTTTATTTTACTTAATTAAAAAAAATGATAAATATGCGTATAAAAAATGATAAAAAATAATGAAAATAAAAATTAAAAATTTTTAAAAAATAATAGAACAAAAGATGATTTAAGATATTGAATATAAATTAAAAGAAAAAATTTTTAGCAATTAAAATTATGCAAGAAAAAGAGTTCTTTAAATTTAAATTTTTATATCTACTTCAAATTAAATAAGATTGAAAAAATAAATAAATTTATAAATATTTATAAATTTTTATCTTGATTGTTATCTATAACAATATATAAAGTCAATACAAAAGGTTGACTATGACTTTAGTGTCCAATTTTTTTGGACTATATTAACCTTATAACAAATCATTTCATAAAGCAAATTATAAGGACAAAATAATCATAAAATTTGTTTTGAAAAATCCAATAATTTTCCATTAAAATAAAAACCGTTTTGTTACTCCTATAATTATAATAACACATCTCCAAAAAAAATTGGAGACAGTCTGCAAATTGCTAATAAATAAAAAAATAGACGAAAATGAATATCAATATTTTCACATTCCTCACCATCTTCATACTTTATTGTTTAATTTTATCTATAGCAATATATAAAGTCAATACAAAAGGTTGACTATGACTTTAGTGTCCAATTTTTTTAGATTATATTAACCTTATAACAAACCATTTCCTAAAGTAAATTATAAGGACAAAATAATCATAAAATTTGTTTTGAAAAATCTAATAACTTCCGATTAAAATAAAAACCGTTTTGTTACTCCTATAACTATAATAACACATCTCCAAAAAAAAAATACAGACAGTCTACAAATTGCAAATAAATCAAAAAATGGACAAAAATGAATATCAATATTTTTACATTTCTCACCATCTTCATGATTTAATGTTTAATTTTATATTAGTTTGGTTTCTACTTTTTTGTATTTTTTTTTGCTGTTGTTCTTCTCTTTTCTTCAATACCTCACCTCAATCATCTTCCATTGCCTTCAGTTGTAAATTTTGGACGATTTTACAATAGTTACTACTTTTACACGCATAACATCCGCTTATATTTTTTTCTTTAATTTACTTATCTAATCTATTTTCTCAGTAAAATTCCTCTGTCTTTTTAATTTATTCTAAACTTTTTACGTATAAAAATTCGCACTATGTCTATTTTTTTTATCAAATTAATGTAAAAAAAAAAACAATTTTTTATCTTATCAATTTGATGTAAAAAGAAAATAATTTTTATTTGATATGTGTTTTTATTTTTTGATATGTCTTTACTTATTAACAGTTGAATGAAAAAAGTTCCATAAATATTTTGTTAACTTATTTTCTTTTTAAATTACTTTGTAATAATTTTTTTTCTAAAATATTGATTATGTAGAGTATTATATTTGATATTTGAGTACATAAATATTTATTTCGAAACTAAATTAAATTATTAATTTTGTCTACTACTGTAATATTTGTTTTGAATATTGGCAAATTTATTTGATTGGCATGTATATAAGACGCAAAACAGTTCGCCTAAAAACATTAATATGTTAATTTCCTAAACTATCTAAACTATTAATTATGTAGAGTAATAAATTTGATATTTAATTATATAGAGTACTTGATTTGACATTTATTAATTTTTTAAATTATATTGCAAAAAAATTATTAATTTAATATTATTCGTTTGTCACATGATTAACATATAAAAGATAAAAAAAGTCTACACCTACCAATGGTAGAATAAAAAATTTTCACGCATATTTTGTTAATTTCTTTTTTATTATTTGTAATCTATTTTATATTAGATAATATTATTTTTTATTGATTATTAGTTTGACATATAACACAATAAATGTAGCAATATAAAAACTTTGTTAATTGATTTTTCAAATAATATAGTGACCTAAGATAAGAAATTTGTTAATTGATTTTGTTAATCTCTTTTTTATTTTTAATCTATTTTATATTAAATAATATTATTTTTTATTGATTATTAGATAAACATAAAATATTTAAATGTGGTAAAATAAGAACCGTGTTATACATTTTGTATTATTTCAACCTTAATGATTATTTTCTTCTCTTTATTTTTCTATCTCATGGACTATGTAATAAGTTTTAATTTATTATTTTTCCTATATATATATTCTATTTTTTAAGCCATTTTATTTTATTAGGTTTTCTAATTTATTTTGTTATATTTTTTTATTTTAAAAATTTTAATATCTAAAGATCTGCTGTATAAACAATTCCAATTATATAATCATCAAGAAGTAGTTCAAGAGAGTAGGTTTGAATTTTGGTAATTTATTAAGTCTAATTATTATATAAGAAGTTAAAAATATTTTAAACTTAAAAAATTTTTTACTAATAAAATTGACTTTGTCCAAAATCGTAGAGAGAAACAGAGAGAGAGAAAGTTGAAGTTTTTTAACTAATTACAAAAATTTACCACCATCAAAACTATTAAACTTGAGTATATTAAGTGAGGATTAATAATAAACAAACTAAAACGATAAATCTAAAAGTTTTTTTTATCTCTCTTTATATAGTATTTCACTTTTGAGTAACTATTTTTTATGGATAGTATTCAAATGATAAACAAAAAAAATAAAAAGATTCCCATTAGATTATAAAAATTAATCTCATCCTTATAATACAATGGCATTATTTTAAAACATGTAAAATAAAATAATAAAGTACATTTTAATTAATGTGCACAGTAAAATAAATGTGAAACTTACATAGTAGCAGTCAAATATAGATAGCAATGGTTGTCTTCTGTCCCAAGTTACTATATTAAATTACAACTTACATTTATAATTATTAGTTAAAAAACTTACAATTATGTATTATTTTAGTTTAAAATAATATATTTTGATATTTTTTTTTTAGGATTACTGACATCGAATTTTGATAATTGAAAAAAAAATTAAACGCTTTATGTCTTACTTCTTTTAACAAAACTTCAACTACTCATAAAAGTTAACAGAATAGATGGTTATATGAAAAAATGAGAAAGGAGAATAATATAATATAATAATGACAATGAAACAATGACAGGTATGTGTATAGAGAATAATAGTAAGAGAAAGAATAGTGTTTGATATAGTAAGATAATATAATAAAAATATAAATTAATCATTTTTAAAAAAATAATGAAATTAAACAAAATTTAAAAAACTACATATAAAATTAAAAAAAATATTTTTTATCAATTAAAATTATGCATGAAGATAGAGTGTGCTTTGAATATAATTTTTATTTCGGTTCTAAATTAAATACTATTAAAAATAAATAATTAAACTTAATAATAATTATAAATAGTTAAATTTGTAAATAATATTTCTAAATATTATTATCATTATTTTATGAACTATATTATTTCTGATAATATATATACTTCTTTTTTATGTGCTTTTATAATTTAACATTTTAAAAAATTTTTTACAGTAACTTTAATTTTAATAAAATATAATATAAATAAAGTCATATTAATATTAAAATAAAAAATACTTATCTAATAAATTTTAAAAATGAATAATATATTAACAAAAAATTAAATTAATTTCTTAAAAACAATAAAAAAGCGGCTGAACAGGCACGTTAGTGCCTGTTGAGCCGCTAGTTTCAATAAAAAGGTTAATTAGCCTTATCTATATTGCAAAAAGCTAAGTTTGGTGTTGCACACCAAAACAATATAAGGGAGAATGAAGGATTCTAAGTTTGGTGTTCCACCAAAATCTCATCATAAAACATATTCTCACCTCCTGCATAATGCTAGCTTTGAGCATTTAGATAAACTAGTTAACTATTTTGCTGTTTCCAAGTCATTAGTTTATTTCTTTTGAAGAAGAAAAAGAGTTCACATATAATTTGTCGCATGAGAAATATTAGCAAGGAACTAAGTTTGGTGTTCACACACCAAAGTAAGTTCAAGATCCCACACATAAGCTTTGCAGATTTACCAATACCTAAAAGGGTTGAACAACAAGCAACATTTGAGGAGCAGGCAGAAAAATAGCCAACAAATTAAAAGAACACCTGAATTACAACTCAAAAGGAGCAAATAGAAGGAAGAATGGAAAACCGCAACTCAACAGGTTGTATCTATTCTTGATCCTTGTTGTTATGTAATGATTTAATTCAGAGAGTCCCTTATGTCTGGCAGGAATGATTATTTAGTTGCAAGTGGAAGTACATCTTGAAGAAAGCTATCTGCATAATTTTTGCTTGAAGGTTATCTGCATAATAATTGTCATCATTCATTGACTTGAAAACTTTGTTGTGTTTCCCTTGCTGTTTGAATAAAAGAAAGATGTTTGATTTAGAAAAGTAATTGTTCAATGTTGCAAAAGTTAAAATGAAAGTTAGTGGTGGTGTGTGTTTGATTCAATTGATAGCTCATGGAATAAATGCTGCAGAATGACTTGTTACTTGAAGCTTAAGCCAGTTTGCTGCTATGATCCTTCAATTAATGAAAGCCCCTTGAAAATAAACCAAAACAGAAAGAAAATAAAAGAAGAAAAAGCCAAAAGTTGGCAAAGAAACAAAGAATAAGGCTAGACACCAATAGCTTGGACCCTAGGACATATACCTGTGGTGTTTATGTACTAGGATATGCTTGGACAAGTAGGTTCTAAGGAGTATTTTGAAACTTGGCAACTTAGATCAACTGATTTGGGATTGTCAACTGAAAGTCCACAATAAAGAGCAACCTAGCTACAAAACATTTAGTGATCCAAAGAGATGCTGGGCATCAATGATCCTAGGAAGAAAAAGGTGAGCCATGTGTCTGTGGTGAAGAAATGTTGAGTGAAATTAAGCCAAAGGTCACTGCAACATTTGCCACCAAGCCTTTAATAAGTAAGGCATTGTAGCAGCAACCCTGGTGAACCCTTGAGGGAACATTGTTTGTTTTGACAGCAAGTAATAAATGAGCTATTTTTGGATCTGCATAAAACCCCATAAACCAAATTCAACTATTTGCCTAATAAGGACATGCATACTTATCTATTTCATTCTATCTTCTCTTATGTTTAAGTGCTTGCTTGGGGACAAGCAAGTTTTAAGTTTAGTGTTGTGATGACAAGTCATCTTACCCTAGTTTCACTAGCCTTTTTCTTTGTTTTTATTAGGTTTTATGCACTTTCTTGCATTCTAAGTAAGTAATTTGGAATGAAAATGCATGACTTCTTTGAATCAAACAACACCATGTAATTGATGTTAAATCATGAGGTTTAAGCTAAACTTAATTGATTTTTTTTATGATTTATAAACCTTGTGAATTTGGTGATACTTTGATTGGTTGTTTTGATTAATTGTAGGTGAAGAAAGAAGAAAATAAGAAAAGCGTGGCTTAAGAAGCGTGTCCAAGGAAAGAAAAAGCGTGGCAAAAATCAAAGAAGAGTGAAAGCTAAGTTAAGAAAGCAAACTGAGCTTCACAAGGAATAAAAGGAGAAGGCAAGGTACAAAGCTCACTTCACTTAGTGAACTGAGCACTAAAGAAAGCAAGGAGGCAACATGAAGCTCAGTTCACAAATTGAGCTTTATCGGGGGCTTTCAAGAATTAATTCAAAGAAAAATTCCCATGAATAAAGCCACCAAGTTTCGAACTCATGAGCTAAAGGAAGCAAGGAACGCTCCTTGCAAGGAAAATGAGAAGAAAATAGCCAAAATGCCTCCTCCATGGTTCGAACAAGGAACCACACGCTACTTAGCTTGGAAGGAAAATGAACTAACATGCTTGGGCCAAGATTCGAACTTGGGAACTCTTTGGAACCCAAGGAAGGAGCGCCACCAAGCTAGCAAGAAAATGAGCCAAGATGCACTCCAAGAGGATTGAACCAGGGAGCTTCATGAAGAGGCAAGGAGGAGTGCCCACTCTTCCAAGGAAATTGGCCTCCATTTGCCTCCACCAGGGTTTGAACTTGGGAGCTTGGAATGAAAAGTTAAGCGCTACACAAGGGGAGCTCTGTTGGTTTTTCCAACTGAGCACTACTTCCCCAATCTTCCCACTCTTTGGCGCAACAAATGCTCACAAGGGAGCTTGTCATGCGCACCATGACACGGCCATGACACCATGAGGCGCACAACTTTGACACACATAGAGCTCAGTTCAAAATTCCAACTGAGCTCTAGTGTCACGCAATGACCAAGAGGCTGGCGCACCACACTTGACACGGACAGCAACACTTGGGGGCTCAGTTTGGTTTTCCAACTGAGCTTGCCCCTGGGAGGTGCACTTGGGCTGAAAAATTGAATTAAAAATCCAACTTAATTCATTTCTTCACCAAATCAAAAGCCCATCCAAATTCCAAAATCCAAGAATAGAAAGTGTATAAATAGGAGTTAGTTTGATGTAATTAGGACCTTTTGAGACCTCTAGACTTTACTTTGAATTTTCCTTTTAACTTTCATTTTCATTTGGAGCTTTTGAAGATTGATGAAGAACATAATGCATATATTCGAAAAAATCCAAGAGAATTAAAAATATGCAGGACACCAAACTTAAAATTGACACTAAACTCAAACAAGAAACACACATTATTTTTTATTTTTATGATTTTATTTATTTTTTTTTGTAATTTTTCAAAAATTAATTGGAAAAAGAGAAAGTAAATAATTCAAAATTCTTAATGAGAATTCCAGGAATCATGCAATGTTAGTCTAAAACTCCGGTCCAGGAATTAGACATGGCTTACTAGCCAGCCAAGCTTTTAGTGAAAGCTCTGGTCCAAAACACTAGACATGGCCAATGGCCAGCCAAGCTTTAGCAGATCATTACATACAACAGCTAAATTGCTGAGAAAGACAAAGAAGCTCTTCTAAGGATAGTTGAAACCTCGGTCCAAAAGATTAGACATGGCTTAACAGCCAGCCAGGATTCAACATATCTCATGAAACTCTAGAATTCATTCTTAAAAATTCTGAAGAACATAGAATAATTTATTTTTTTGAAAATTTTTCGAAAATAAAAATAATAAAAACAAAAAGCTTAAAATTAAAATAAAATTACCTAATCTGAGCAACAAGATGAACCGTCAGTTGTCCAAACTCGAACAATCCCCGGCAACGAAGCCAAAAACTTGGTGCACAAAATTGTGATCTCAACGGCGCCAAAAACATGGTACGCACGATTGTAATCTCAACTCCTTTCCACAACTCTGCACAACTAACCAGCAAGTGCACTGGGTCGTCCAAGTAATAAACCTTATGTGAGTAAGGGTCGATCCCACGGAGATTGTCCGCTTGAAGCAAGCTATGGTCATCTTGTAAATCTCAGTCAGGCAGATTCAAATGGTTATGAGGTTTTGATAATTAAAATATAATTAAAACAGAAAATAAGATAGAAATACTTATGTAATTCATTGGTGAGAATTTCAGATAAGCGTATGGAGATGCTTTGCTCCTTCTGAATCTCTGCTTTCCTACTGTCTTCATTCAATCATTCATACTCCTTTCCATGGCAAGCTGTATGTTGGGGGATTACCGTTGTCAATCGCTACCGTCCGTCCTCTCAGTGAAAATGGTCCAAATACGCTATCACCGCACGGCTAATCATCTGTTGGTTCTCACTCCTGTTGGAATAGGATCCATTGATCCTTTTGCATCTGTCATTACGCCCAACACTCGCGAGTTTGAAGCTCACCACAATCATCCCATCCCAGATCCTACTCGGAATACCACAGACAAGGTTTAGACTTTTCGGATCTCAAGAATGCTGCCAATTGATTCTAGCTTATACCCCAAAGACTCTGATCTTTTGGAATGGAGGCTAAGAGATATGCATTCAAGCTTATTTTCATGTAGAACAGAAGTGGTTGTCAGGCACGCATTCATAGGTGAGAATGGTGATGAGTGTCACATAATCATCACATTCATAATGTTTTTGGGTGCGAATGAATATCTTAGAATAAGAATAAGCTTGAATTGAATGGAAAAATAATAGTACTTTGCATTAATTCATGAAGAACAACAGAGCTCCACACCTTAATCTATGAGGTGTAGAAACTCCACCGTTGAAAATACATAAGTGATGAACGGCCAGACATGGCCGTGAGGCCAGCCTCCAAACGTGTACAATGGTCTCAGTTTCGAAATATGAAAACTGGATAACTCGATATATAATAAATCTCTAAAAGTAGTTTTTATACTAAACTAGTAGCTAGGGTTACAGAAAATAAGTAACTAAGTGCAGATAGTGCATAAATCCACTTCCGGGGCCCACTTGGTGTGTGCTTGGGCTGAGCATTGAGCTTTACACATGTAGTGACTTCTCTTGGAGTTAAACGCCAGGTTGCAGCCTGTTTATGGCGTTTAACTCTGGTTTGTAACCTGTTTCTGGCGTTTAACTTCAGAATAGGGCAGGAAGTTGGCATTTGAACGCCAGTTTGCGTCGTCAAAACTCGAACAAAGTATGGACAATTATATATTCCTGGAAAGCCCTGGATGTCTACTTTTCAACGCAATTCAAAGTGTACCAATTGGGTTTCTGTAGCTCCAGAAAATCCATTTTGAGTGCAGAGAGGTCAGAATCCAACAGCATCTGCAGTCCTTTTTTAGCCTCAGAATCAGATTTTTGCTTAGGTCCCTCAATTTCAGCCAGAAAATACCTGAAATCACAGAAAAATACACAAACTCATAGTATAGTCTAGAAATGTGATTTTTGCATAAAAACTAATAAAAACATAGTAAAAACTAACTAAATTATACTAAAAACTACCAGAAAACAATGCCAAAAAGCGTATAAATTATCCGCTCATCATGCGTGCACGCGTGGGTGAGATTATGCGCGGGGCACAGTGTCAGCCCAAGGTTGGCCCAACTCTCTGGAACATGTACCAGGAGGGCAGGTGGCGCTATCGTCGTGCACGTGCACAGCGTGCGTGCGCGTGCATTGTGCGTTTAGAGTCAACGGCGCGTACGCGCACCGGGTTGGTTTGTGCGTTAGGCCCAATGTTCGAACAGTACAGTCCTAACTCTCGGGTTTTTGGATGGGGGTGGAATTTTTGCATCCACGCGTATGCGTACATGGCGCGTCCGCGTGGATGGTCGAAAATGCTTGAGGCGCGCGTATGCGCCAGGTGCGCGCACGTGCGGGTTGGTGCTCTGTTTTTCAAAATTTTTCCAAGTTCTTGCACAAAACCAAGCCTTCTGAACCTCCGAACTGCTTCCAAAACACCCTAAAACCTTATTTAACCTACTAAACTACCAATTATACTCAACAAACTCAACAAAACATGAAATTAAACTAATTACCAATATGTACAAAAGGGAAAAATGAAAAGAATCTACCACGGTGGGGTGTCTCCCACCTAGCACTTTTGTTTATTGTCCTTAAGTTGGACTTATGGGGAGCTCCTCTTAAGGTGGCTTGTGCTTGAAGCTATCCTTGAACATCCACCAATGCTTGAATCTCCAATAAGCTTTAGTCTTCAAAGATGATAACTCTATGCCTTGATGGAGTTACACACAAACCATGGGCTCCCAATTTTGATTCTCCTTGTGCGATCCGGGATCCAACACTTTGTTTTGACACCCATCTTCAAATTGATCATCATGATTCCAATTGGGTGGTATGACCTTAGAATTCTCAATTAAGCATCCAAACATTCTCCTAGACCCATGCAATTTGGTTCTACACCAACCATTGCTATTAAACTTTGAGCATGCAACCATCATGAACTTAGAGTGATGTGTCCAACCACTACACAACTCTCTCCTACTCTTAACTCCACAAAGAGCTCTAAGTTGACCATCATTTTCAATCAAACCATATTCAAGTGAGAAAGTATAGCTTAGGGATAAGAATTTTACCCACTTGAATGTTGTGTTGGATGATGGTGACTTAGGAAGGGATGCCTTGAATGGTCTTGCAAGTTCTACTCCCTTGTGCTCTTCCTTGACTATCTCCACCTCTTTACAACTTTCCTCAATTTTAACCTCTTCCTCTTGGTGGCTCGCTTCCAATTCAATTTCTTCTTCATTGCTCACCAAGGGTATGGGAGGTGAGGTATCTTCCTCTTTGACCTCAATTTCAAGCCCAATGGGAGAGAATTTAATTGTAAGTAGGAACTCCTCAATGATTGAATCCATCTCTTGATTAACCTCTTCAAAGTCTTCAATCATGATATGCTTTGGAGGTTGTACACCCTCCTCAACATCAGTATCAAGTTTCTTGAAAGAGGGCTCCATAGTGCCACATTCCCATGGACTTCCAACATCCCCTAGGTCTTCAACCACTCGTTCTGGCTCAATTGTCTCATCTTTCTCCCCTTGTGGCAATTCTTGCTTCAACTCCTCTTCTGCACCTTGAAGCTCTAAACCCACTCCCTCACTATGCTCCTTGGTTGCTTCTCCACATTTGTCAATGGTAGTGCCTTGGTTTCTTAGGCTTAGTCGGGAGGAGGCCATATTGCTAACGGCTTCCACTAGGATAGCCATCTTGACTCCTAGCTCTTTAAACTCATTTTCCATCCCCTCTTGTTGCCTTTGGAGTTGAGAGTCAAGATCTCTTAGTTCTAGCGTGAGAGCTTCATCGAAGGGCGGTAGTGGAAGAGAGGGTTCATTGTTTGAGGGAAAGGCGTTGTAGTTGGAAGGTGACTCATATTGGTAAGGGTATGGAGATGGTGTATATGGAGGTGGTTCTTGGGAGTAGTTGTGTTGGAATTGTGGTGGTTCTGCATATGGTTCATATGGCTCATAAGGTGGTTGGTATGGTGGGTAAGGATTAGGGTCATATGGGGGTGTTTGGTGGTATGGGGCTTGTGAGTAAGGTGGTTCAAACCCATGTTGAGGGGGTGGTTCATAGGCATGTGGTGGTGGTTGTTGACAATCACAATAAGGGTCACCACATCCATTAGATTGATATGTATTTGGAGGGGAATTATACCTATAAGAAATCGGAGGAGGTTGTTGCCAAGAAAGGTGATCAATCTTTTGAGGTTCCTCCCATCTTTGATTGTTCCATCCTTGATGCACATCCTCATTGTAGCTCCCATTTCCTACAACATAATTTGAACCAAACTCATAGCCAAAGTGAGGATAAGAATGCATAATAGCAAATAAAAACAAAAGCTACAAAAATAAGCAACAAAGTCCTAGCCTAACAAAAACTAACAAATAAGCAAAAGGCAAACATATTCACAATATTCACAATAGCCAATAACATAACACCATTGCAACTCCCCGGTAACGGCGCCATTTTGATGAGTGAATTATTGTTGATATAGAATTTCCTCAATAGGATGAATTCTCATTGCAAGTATAGTTCTACACCAACAAACATTCCTCCCAATAAAAAATTTGGTTGTTACAAATAACAAACCCCAATGAAAATTAACCGAAGTATTTAAACCTCATGTCGTCTTACAAGGAATTGCAATGAAATGCTCAATTATTGGCTATGAAGAACAAGGGTTTTGATTTTATATTTTTGCAAGAAAATAGATGGCAAGAAAAGTAAAAAGAGCAATTAAAGAAAGCAATTAATAAAGAGAGACATTCATGGCAAGGGTTGAGATAATAGGCTTTCTATCCTAGTCATTAATCACAACAATACTTAACAAGAATTTATCTTATTTCGTCATCCCCAATGTTGGAAGAAGGTGTAAGTTATCTTCCATTAGAGAAAGTCAAACAAGACTAGTTAATCTCAAATCAAAAATCCTAATCAACTCACTAATTGAATTAGCAAGAGATTAGAGTTATTGAAAATGATATTAACTAATAACTCTAGATCACCAATCTAAATTAGGTATTAATGACTCAAGATTGCCCAATTACTCTTCCCACGCCAAGAATGCTCAAAATCTACTCTAAAGCCCAACCAAGCATTTTGTCAAATACTTGGAAGGCATAAAAAGAAAGCATAGTAAATGTGCAAGAATAATAAATCTACCAACTACCAATTGCAAGAAAAGCAAATCAACAACTCAAATCATCAATAAAAGAAACATCAACATCAAATTGCATTAAAAGAGATCTAAATCCAACATGAGCATCCATGAACATAAAAGAGAGCCTAAAAGGAGAATTGACAAGAGAACTAAAAAGAATAGATTAGTAGAAACAAGAAATCATAAAGGAAACAAGATGGAAAGATGAGATTGAACCTAGATCTAGGAGAGATTAACCTAACCTAATTCTAGAGAGAAGAGGGAGCTTCTCTCTCTAGAAACTAAACTACATGATGCCAAAACTCAAAAACAATTGCTCCCCCCTTGCCCAAGCTTGAATTCTGCATGAAATAGCATCAGAAATGAGTTGGATTGGGCCCAAAGTGCTTCAAAAATTACCCCCAGCGATTTCATCTTTAGTGGGCCATGTGCAGCATCGGTGAGCACGCATACAGTGCGCATGCGCACCCCTAAACACAAAGAAAATATGGCAAATTTTATATCATTTTGAAGCCTCAGATGTTAGCTTTCCAACGCAATTGGAAACGCCTCATATGGACCTCTTTAGCTCAAGTTATGATCAATTGAATGCGAAGAGGTCAGGCTTGACAGCTTTACGGTTCCTTCATTTCTTCATGAATAGTCATTAGAAGATGAATAGTCATAAAAGCTCATGAATGGTAAAAGGAGGTTCAATGGAATCTCTATGGTCTCTAGATGAGCCTCAGATTCCTTTGGTTCCTCAAAGGGAAACTCCTTATTGGTCACTGAACGTCCTAGGAGGTCTTCCTCACTAGGATTCATGTCCTCCTCCTCCTCTTTGGGTTCGGCCACACCAAGTAAGGTTATGGCCTTACACTCTCTTTTTGGATTCTCTTCTGTATTGCATGGGAGAGTACTAGGAGGAGGCTCAGTGACTCTTTTACTCAGCTGGCCTACTTGTGCCTCGAAATTTCTAATGGAGGACCTTGTTTCATTCATGAAACTTAGAGTGGCCTTAGATAGATCAGAGACTATATTTGCTAAGCTAGATGGATTCTGCTCAGAATTCTCTCTCTGTTGCTGAGTGGATGATGGGAAAGGCTTGCTATTGCTAAACCTATTTCTTCTACCATTATTAAAGCCTTGTTGAGGCTTTTGTTGATCCTTCCATGAGAAATTTGGATGATTTTTCCATGACGGATTATAGGTGTTTCCATAGGGTTCACCCATGTAATTCACCTCCGCTATTGCAGGGTTCTCAGGATCATAAGCTTCTTCTTCAGAAGATGCCTCTTTAGTACTGTTGGATGCAGCTTGCAATCCATTCAGACTCTGAGAAATCATATTGACTTGCTGAGTCAATATTTTGTTCTGAGCCAATATGGCATTCAGAGCATCAATTTCAAGAACTCCCTTCCTCTAAGGCATCCCATTACTCACAGGATTCCTTTCAGAAGTGTACATGAACTGGTTATTTGCAACCATGTCAATGAGTTCCTGAGCTTCTGTAGGCGTTTTCTTTAGGTGAATGGATCCACCTGCAGAATGGTCCAATGACATCTTTGATAATTCAGACAGACCATCATATAATATATCCAGGATGGTCCATTCTGAAAGCATGTCAGAAGGACACTTTTTGGTCAGTTACTTATCTCTCTCCCAAGCTTCATAGAGGGATTCACCTTCTTTCTGTTTGAAGGTTTGAACATCCACTCTAAGCGTGCTAAGCTTTTGAGGAGGAAAGAACTTGGCTAAGAAAGCTGTGACCAGCTTATCCCAAGAGTTCAGGCTATCTTTAGGTTGAGAGTCCAACCATATTCTAGCTCTGTCTCTTACAGCAAACAGGAAAAGCATAAGCTTGTAGACCTCGGGATCAACCCCATTGGTCTTAACAGTATCACAGATCTGCAAGAATTCAGTTAAGAACTGAAAAGGATCTTTTGATGGAAGTCCATGAAACTTGCAGTTCTGTTGCATCAGAGAAACTAATTGAGGCTTTAGCTCAAAATTGTTTGCTCTAATGGCATGGATTGAGATGCTTCTTCCATGTAAATTGGAATTTGGTGCAGTAAAGTCACCAAGCATCTTCCTTGCATTGTTATTATTTTCGGCCATGTCTCCTTCTTTTTTGAAAATTTCTGTCAGATTTTCTCCAGAGAGTTGTGCTTTAGCTTCCCTTAGCTTCCTTTTCAGAGTCCTTTCAGGTTCAAGATCGGCTTCAACAAGAATGTTCTTATCCTTGTTCCTGCTCATATGAAAAAGAAGAGAACAGAAAAGAAAATATGAAATCCTCTATGTCACAGTATAGAGATTCCTTATATGAGTGTAAGAAGAGAAGAATAGAAGAAGAGAAATTCGAACACCAAGAGGAAGAGAGGGTCCGAATTTTTAGATGAAGAGAAGTGTTAGTAAATAAATAAATAATTAGAAGGAGATGAAAGAGGGAAGAATTCTCGAGAATAATTGAAAAGAAAAGAAAAATATTTTTGTTTTTATTTTGAATTTTGGTTAGAATTCGAAAATTAAGAGAAGAAAAAATTAAAATCAAAATTTAAAACAATTAGTTAATTAAAAAGAATTTTGAAAAAGGGGTTAGTAGTTTTTGAAAATTGAAGAGAGGAAATTAGTTAGGTAGTTTTGAAAAAGATAAGAATTTTAAAACAAACAAGAAGTCAATTAGTTAGTTGAAAAAGATTTGAAAATCAATTTTGAAAGGATAGGAAGTTAGAAAAGATTTTGAAATTAATTTTGAAAAAGATGTGATTGACATTTATTTTGAAAAAGTTAAAAAAAAGAAATTTAAAAAGATTTGATTTTGAAAATTAAAGTTGATTACTTGACTAACAAGAAACAAAAAGATATGATTTTAAAATTTAAAGATTGAACCTTTCTTACTAGGCAAGTAACAAACTTAAAATTTTTGAATCAATCACATTAATTGTTAGCATTAATTTTGAAAATATGAAATAGAAATAAGAAAAAGATTTTGAAAATAAATTTTGAAAATTTCGAAATTATGAAAGAAAAAAAATGAAAATGATTTGAAAAAGATAGAATTTTTAAATTGAAAATTTGATTTGACTCATAAGATACAACTAGATTTTAAATTTCTTTGAAAAAGTCAACTCAAATTTTCGAATTTTATGAGAAGAAGAAAAGGGAAAGATATTTTTTTTATTTTTGAATTTTTAATGAAGAAAGAGAAAAACATCAAAAAGACTCAAAACATGAAAATTATGAATCAAAACACATAATGCATGCAAGAACACTTTGAATGTCAAGATGAACATCAAGAATACTTTGAATGTCAAGATGAACACCAAGAACTTATCTTTGAAAATTTTTAGGAAAAAAAATATGCAAGACACCAAACTTAGAAATTTTTAATGTTGAGACACTAACAATTTGAAAATGCACATGAAAAACAAGAAAAGACACCAAACAAGAAAAATTTAAAGATCAAACAAGAGGATTCATCAAGAACAACTTAAAGATCATGAAGAATGCAATGCATGAATTTTCGAAAAATGCAAGAAAGAGATAAACATGAAATTGACACCAAAATTATAAATTGACAATAGACTCAAACAAGAAACACAAAATTATTTTTGGTTTTATGATTTTATTAAATTTTTTTGTATTTTTTGAAAATTAATTGGAAGAAGAAAAATAAGGATTTCAAAATTTTTAAGGAGAATTCCAGGAATCATGCAATGTTAGTCTAAAGCTTCGGTCTAGGAATTAGACATGGCTTACTAGCCAGCCAAGCTTTCATTGAAAGCTCCGGTCCAAAACACTAGACATGGCCAATTGCCAGCCAAGCTTTAGCATACAAATCAGGCATACAACAGCTGATACGATGGGAGTCCAAGGACTCTTTGTGATGATAAGTTGAAACCTCGGTCCAAAAGAATTAGACATGGCTTCACAGCCAGCCAGATTTCAACAGATCATCATGAAACTCTAGAATTCATTCTTAAAAATTCTGAAGCCATAGAATAATTTATTTTTTTAAAAATTTTTCGAAAATATTTATTTATTTTTTTTAAATTTTTTTTCAAAAATAAATAAAAGTAAAAAGCCTAAAAATAAAATTACCTAATCTGAGCAACAAGATGAACCGTTAGTTATCCAAACTCGAACAATCCCCGGCAACGGCGCCAAAAACTTGGTATGCAAAATCGTGATCGTTCATTCCTTGGTAACGGCGCTAAAAACTTAATACGCACGTTCTTAGTCTTAGTTCTTCTTCACAATCTCGCACAACTAAAATATAATTAAAATATAATTAAATAAATCCCAGTCAGGCAGATTCAAATGGTTATGGAGATTTGATAATTAAAATATAAATAGGATAGAGATACTTATGTAATTCATTGGTGAAAATTTCAAATAAGCGTATGGAGATGCTTAGTTCCTTCTGAATCTCTGCTTTCCTACTGCTTTCATCCAATCCTTCATACTCCTTTCTATGGCAAGCTTTATGTAGGGCGTCACCGTTGTCAATGGCTACATTCCGTCCTCTCAGTGAAAATGGTCCAAAATGCGCTATCATCGCACGGCTAATCATCTGTCGGTTCTTGATCATACTGGAATAGGATTCAGTAATCCGTTTGCGTCTGTCACTACGCCCAACACTCACGAGTTTGAAGCTCATCACAGCCATCCCTTCCCAGATCCTACTCGGAATACCACAGACAAGGTTTAGACTTTCCGAATCTCAAGAATGGCCACCAATAATTCTAGCCTATACCACGAAGACTCTGATCTCACGATCAGGAGGCTAAGAGATACACATTCAAGCTTGTTTGCATGTAGAACGGAAGTGTTTGTCAGGCACATGTTCATAAGTGAGAATGATGATGAGCGTCACATAATCATCACATTCATCATGTTCTTGTGTGCGAATGAATATCTTAGTGAAGAAATAGGCTTGAATTGAATAGGAAAACAATAGTACTTTGCATTGATTCATGACGAACAGTAGAGCTCCACAACTTAATCTATGGTGTGTAGAAACTCTACCGTTGAAAATACATAAGTGAAAATAGGGTAGACATGGCCGAGTGGCCAGCCTCCCATGGAGGTCTCAGAACGTAAAAGTTACATAATGTGTTCCAGAGATGTGAAATAAATCACTAAAAGTATTTTTTATACTAAACTAGTAACTAGGGTTTACAGAAATGAGTAAATAATGCAGAAATCCACTTCCGGGCCCACTTGGTGTGTGCTTGGGCTGAGCATTGAAGCTTTCATGTGTAGAGGTCTTCCTTGGAGTTAAACGCCAGTTCGTAACCTGTTTCTGGCGTTTAACTCTGCTTTACAACCTGTTTCTGGTGTTTAACTGCAGAATAGGGCAGAAGGCTGGCGTTGAACGCCAGTTTGCATCGTTTAAACTCGGGCAAACACGAGAGTTGGAGGGTGGGGAAGGGAATATATGTATTGTTTAAGGGGCCTCTAATGTTTGTTGTTGATGCTCCAATACATTCAATGAATAGGAGGATATTCCTACAGCTTCCATTTTCATCATCTTTTATGTTTTGTATTTCTCCAAATTACCATAGGGAATCTCAATTCTGGACTACTACAAACATAAACTTCATTCTTTTTAAGAAAATGATATATATATTGTAATATTATCGTTATTTTATCTTGCTATGTAGAATCATACGTTTATGTAGCATGACTGGAAAAAATTATTAAATTAGTTATTATTTAATTTGATTTATTATATAATGAAAATATAAAGTGAATTATTTTATGTTAAGGGAAGAAAATAAAAATAATAAAAAAACGAAATTAACGGAGGTTGGGCCTTAAAGCGCTAGAAAGGGCAGCGAATACACCGACCCAGCCAGAAATGAGAGATAGATCATCGATCTATGCATAGAAAAGGGCATCCCCTTTCAATCTCTCTCTCTCTCGGAATAGCTCCACAAGATCCCAGCCCCTTCACTGGAAGCTCTTCCCTCCTTTTCTTCCACTTCGTACTCACCCTGGATGTCTACTTTCCAACGCAATTGAGATCGCGCCATTTGGACTCCGGTAGCTCCAGAAAATCCACTTTGAGTGCAGGGAGGTCAGAATCCAACAGCATCTGTAGTCCTTCTTTAGCCTCTGAATCTGATTTTTGCTCAAGTCCCTCAATTTCAGTCAGAAATTACCTGAAATCACAGAGAAACACACAAACTCATAGTAAAGTCTAGAAATGTGATTTTCATTTAAAAACTAATAAAAATATATTAAAAACTAACTAAATCATACTGAAAACTATCTAAAAACAATGCCAAGAAGCATATAAATTATCCGCTCATCACTTGTCCTCGAGCAAAAGAAGAAAGAAAAGAGTAGAAGAAGAAGAAATGGAGGAGATGGAGGGTTGGTGTAGGTTCGGCCAAGGTGGTTTGTAGTGTGTATGTTGTGTGAAATTGAAGGTAGTGAGGAGGGGTATTTATAGGGTAAGAGTGGGGGGTTTCGGTCATGAAGGAGAGGGTTTGGGAGGAAAATGGTTTGAATTTGAATGGTGATGTAGGTGGGATTTTATGATGGATGGATGTGAGTGGTGAAGAGAGTATGGAGAAGAGGATAAGATTTGATAGGTGAATGGTGTTTGGGGAAAAGGTATTGAGGAGATTAGTCAAGGGTGTATGGGGAAGAGTGTTATGGAAAGGTGTTAAGAAGAGAGAAGAAGAAGTGGGGTAGGTGGAGATCCTGTGGGGTCCACAGATCCTGAGGTGTCAAGGAATTTGAGTCCCTGCACCAATATGGCATTCAAACGCCCATTCTATGCCAATTCTGTCCTTCAGGGTGTGTTGTTTTTAATGATATTTTTCATTATGTTTTTTATTTTTCAGTTGTTTTTGTGACTTCACATGATCATTGATGCCAAGGCATCTTAGGCTAGTTTCACTAGCCTTTTTCTTTTATTTTTAGTTGTTTTATGCATTTTCTTGAGCCTTAAGTAATCATTTGGGCCAAATAGTCATGCTTGTCTTAAATCATTCAACATGAAGATTTTGATGCAAATTTCATGAGTTTTTAGTTATATTACTTGAATGCTATGAATGGAAGATTTCTCATGAAATTTTGCAAGACTTTGATGCAATTGTTTGGATGATTTCAGGGAAGAAGAGGCTAGGCAAGGAAGCAACAAAATCAATAAAGGAAGCTTGAATATCACATGTGGAGTTTAAGTTCCAGTTTAAGCTTAAACTGGAACTTAAACTACCAAGCCATATAATGCTGGAATTGAAGTTTAACCTCCAGTTTAACCTTAAACTGGAGGTTAAACGCCAGAAGTGAGAATCTCACCAGGGGAGCATTTCCACGTTTAACCTCCAGTTTAACCTTAAACTGGAGGTTAAACGCCAGAAGTAAGAAAGGCACCAGGAGCATTCCACGTTTAAGCTCCAGTTTAACCTTAAACTGGAGCTTAAACGTGTTCGACTATTTTTCTCCTCCAGGGTTGCTTTCTCATTTCCACGTTTAAGCTTCAGTTTAACCTTAAACTGAAGCTTAAACGTGCTCGAGCTTGTGCCTCCAGGGAGTGCCAGCGTTTAAGCTCCAGTTTAAGCTTAAACTGGAGCTTAAACGTGTTATATGGAACAGCTTGACCATGCCTTCTTCAAACATAAATAACTTGAGCTACAAAACTCCAAATGAGGTGATTCAAAATGCATTGGAAAGAAGACATCTAGAGCTTTCCAAGCATATATGGCATGCATGGTGGATACTAAAAATTGAGGGAGAAAACAGCCCTGTAATGTGCATAGAAGAGCATAGTACCAACATGCAATCAGGCCAGCTGACCTCTTCACCTTCCATGGAGTATAACTCGAGTTGTAGAGATCCAATTGAGGTGCTTCCAGTTGCGTTAGAAAGCTGACATCCATAGCTTTCCAACGAGGTATAATAGTCTATATTTGGAATCAAATTGGCAAGGTTGACAAGAGAACAAAGTGACGACTCAAGAAAGGGGGGTGCAACGTTTGAGTGTAGTTTAATGGATCATTATCCTTTTTGGATCAATTATGTCACTCTACCCTTCAAGCAAGCAAGGCCCATCAACAACACCAAATCAAGGCCACAAGAATCATCTAGAATAGTTTATTTTCATTTGATTGTAATTTGCTTTGAATTTCATTTTCATTTTGTAATTTAGGGAGCCTATTTAAAGGCCTTAGTTTCTGCATGGGACTGGGGGGGGATTGAAGGGGAATCCAGCCCCTGAGGGGGACTTTTTAGACTGGGGAACTTTTCTTTTCATTTTTGCTAGTTTTTGTAATTGAATTCAGAGCTATGACTCACTAAACCCCTTTCATTGGGTTAGGGAGCTCTATTGTAATTCAATGAATCAATAATAGTTTATCTTCTTCTTCAATCTTTTCTCTTGAATTTTGTTAGAAAGCTTCTCGATCTAATTCCATTGGGTAGTTGTCTTGGGAAAGAAACTACCCATAATTGGAATCCTTCGGAACCTTGGGAAAGGAATGGAGGATTCATGCTAGAGAAGCTTTCTCACAGTGAATTGGATTGGGGTTTGGATGGATATTGTGACATGTAATCCTACCAAATTGTGGTTCATGAAACTGTGTGGTATAATCAGTGATCGAGCATCATCTCTTCTTATGAACATTTAAACCAAGGGATTGGGAATTTGTTTGTTTTTAGAAAGAATTGGTGAGCCAAGGGATTGGGATCCAATCATATAAGATTGCCAAGCAAAATTCAATGAACGCATTGGTTGAGGAAGAGATAAACATGTTTAGATTCGGAGATCTCAATATCTCCTATAACCCAATGAATTCCCCATTTCTGATTTCCACTTTCTCTTTACATTCTGCAACTCAATTCATGCAATCACCCCCATTCCCTTTTAATTTCAGCAATTTAGCTTCTGCTCTTTAATTCATGCAATTTTACATTCCGCAATTCTCATCTAAATCTTGATTCCGCTCAACTAGAACATACTTCTAATCCGAATTGCTCACTCAACCAATCCTTGTGGGATTCGACCTCACTCTATTGTGAGTTTTTACTTGACGATAACCGGTGCACTTGCCGGAAGGAATTTTGCCGATCGTGCAATTTCCTAAATCGTAGCATAACTAGTTTATGCGCATCAATCATCAACCTAAAGAAAACATAAAATAACAATGGAAAATAAATAAATATAATTAAATAACATTGGGTTGCCTCCCAATAAGCGCTTCTTTAATATCAGTAGCTTGACAGTGAAGCTCTTAGAGAGCTTCACAAAGACTCAGAGCTTAATGTTGGCCTCCCAACACCAAACTTAGAAGTTGAGTGTGGGGTCTCTATTTGACTCTGTATTGCGAGAAGCTTTTCATGCTTCCTCTCCATGGTTACAGAAGAAGATCCTTGATCCTTAAACACAAGGTAGTCCTCATTTACTTGAAGGACTAACTCTCCTCTGTCCACATCAATCACATCTCTTGCTGTGGCTAGGAAGGGTTTTCCAAGGATGATGGATTCATCTTCATCCTTCCCAGTCTCTAGGATTATGAAGTCAGCAGGGATGTAATAGCCTTCAACCTTCACTAAGACATCATCTACAAGTCCATAAGCTTGTTTCCTTGAATTGTCTGCCATCTCTAGTGAGATTCTTGCAGCTTGCACCTCAAAGATCCCTAGTTTCTCCATTACAGAGAGGGGCATGAGGTTTATACTTGACCCAAGGTCACACAGAGCCTTCTTAAAGGTCATGGTGCCTATGGTACAAGGTATTAAGAACTTTCCAGGATCCTATTTCTTCTGAGGTAATTTCAGTTGAACCAGATCATTTAGTTCATTGATGAGCAATGGGGGTTCATCCTCCCAAGTCTCATTACCAAATAACTTGGCATTCAGCTTCATGATTGCTCCCAGATATTGAGCAACTTGCTCTTCAGCAATATCTTCATCCTCTTTAGAGGAAGAATACTCATCAGAGCTCGTGAATGGCAACATTAAGTTTAGTAGAATCTCTATGGTCTCTATATGAGCCTCAGATTCCTTGGGTTCTTCATTGGGGAACTCCTTGGAGGCCAGTGGATGTCCATTGAGGTCTTCCTCACTGGAAATCACTGCCTTTTCTTCCTCACTAGGTTCGGCCATGTTGGTTATATTTATGGCCTTGCACTCTCTTTTTGGATTCTCTTCTGTATTACTTGGGAGAGTACTAGGAGGGAGTTCAGTAACTCTTTTACTCAGCTGACTTTCTTGTGCCTCCAAATTTCTAATGGAGGACCTTACTTCAGTCATGCAACTGAGAGTGGTCTTAGATAGATCAGAGATTATAGTTGCTAAGTCAGAGTGGCTCTGCTTAGAATTCTCTGTCTGTTGCTGAGAAGATGATGGAAAAGGTTTGCTATTGCCAAACCTATTTCTCCCACCATTATTGTTACTGAAACCTTGATTAGGCTTCTGTTGATCCTTCCATGAAAAATTTGGATGATTCCTCCATGAAAGATTATAGGTGTTTCCGTAGGGTTCTCCCATGTAATTCACCTCTTCCATTCCAGGATTCTCAGGATCATAAGCTTCTCCTTTAGGGGAGGCTTCTTTAGTACTGTCTGATGCAGCTTACATTTCAGATAGACTCTGAGAAATCATATTGACTTGCTGAGTCAATATTTTGTTCTGAGCCAATATGGCATTCAGAGTATCAATCTCAAAAACTCCTTTCTTCCGAGTTGTCCCATTATTTACAGTATTCTTTTCAGAAGTGTACATAAACTATTTTTTGCAACCATTTCAATGAGTTCCTGGGCTTCTGCAGGTGTCTTCTTCAGATGAAGAGATCCTCCAGCAGAGTGATCCAATGACATCTTGGACAATTCAGACAAACCATCATAGAATATACATATGATGCTCCATTCTGAAAACATGTCAGAAAGACACCTTCTGATCAATTGCTTGTATCTTTCCCAAGCTTCATAGAGGGATTCACCTTCCTTCTGTCTGAAGGTTTGGACTTCCACTCTAAGCTTACTCAACTTTTGAGGTGGAAAAAATTTGGCCAAGAAAGCATTGACCAACTTTTCCCAATAGTTCAGGCTATCTTTAGGTTGTAAGTCCAACTGTGTCCTAGCTCTGTCTCTTACAGCAAAGGGGAAAAGCATAAGTCTGTAGACCTTAGGATTAACCCCATTGGTCTTAACAGTGCCACAGATTTGCAAGAATTCAACTAAAAACTAATGAAGATCTTCCAATAGAAGTCCATGAAACTTGCAATTCTGCTGCATCAAAGAAACTAATTGAGGCTTAAGCTCAAAGTTGTTTGCTCTAATTGTAGGAATCGAGATGCTCCTTCCACAGAAGTCAGAAGAGGGTGCAATAAAGTCACCAAGTATCCTCCTTGCATCTCCACCATCGTTGTTGGGTTCGGCCATCTCTTCTTCTTTTTCGAGAAATTCTGTCAGGTCCTCTCCAGAGTGTTGTACTTTAGCTTCTCTTAGCTTCCTCTTTAGAGTCCTTTCAGGTTTCGGATCAGCTTCAACAAGAATGTTCTTATCCTTGCTCCTACTCATATGAAAAAGAAGAGAACAGAAAAGAATAGGAATCCTCTATGTCACAGTATAGAGATTCATTTATGTGAGTAGAAGAATAAAAGAGTAGAATGAAGAAGAGAGAAGATGAGGAATTCGAACACGGAGAGGAGGAGAGGGTTCTAATTATAAGAAGAAGGGAAGTGTTAGTAGATAAATAAATACATAGAAAGAGATGAGAGAGAGAGAATTCGAATTTTAAATTAAAATAAAAGGAAAATATTTAATAATTAAAACTTGAAAATTAAGGGAAGAAATAAAATAAAACTTGAAAACTAAATAAATTAATAATTAAAAAGACTTTTGAAAAAGTGGTTAGTGATTTTCGAAAATTGGAGAGAGAAAAGTAGTTAGGTAGTTTTGAAAAAGATATGATTGAAATAGTAAACTTTTAAAATCAAACAAAAAGTTAAGTGGTTAATTGAAAAAGATTTGAAAATCAATTTTGAAAAGATAAGAAGTTAGAAAATATTTTGAAATTGATTCTGAAAAAGATATGATTGAAATTTATTTTGAAAAAGATTTGAAAAGGAAATTAAAAAGATTTGATTTTTGAAATTAAAGTTGATTACTTGACTCATAAGAAACTAAGAGATATGATTCTAGAATTTAAAGATTGAACCCTTCTTAATAGGCAAGTAACAACTTGAAAATTTTTGAATCTAAACATTAAATGTTAGTATTAATTTCGAAAATATGAAATAAAAATAAGAAAAAGATTTTAAAAATCAATTTTGAAAATTTTCGAAAATAATAAAAAATGAAATAGATTTGGTTTTTGAAAAAGATTTGAAAAAGATAGAATTTTTTTTAATTTGAAATTTTGACTTGACTAACAAGAAACAACCAAATTTTAAAACTTTTGACTAAATCAATTCAAAATTTCGAAATTTATGAGCAAAATAAGGGAAATATATTTTTTTGATTTTTGAAATTTTAATGATGAGAGAAAAAACACAAAAATGAAACAAAACATAAAAATTTAAGATCAAAAAAAAATGCATGCAAGAACACTTTGAATGTCAAAATGAACACCAAGAACACTTTGAATGTCAAGATGAACACCAAGAACTTATTTTTGAAAACTTTTTAAGAAAAGAAACACATGCAAGACACCAAACTTAAAAATTTTTAAACTTTATACACTAATAATTCAAGAATGCATATGAAAAACAAGAAAAGACACAAAACAAGAAAATGTAAAGATAAAACAAAGACAATCATCAAGAACAACTTGAAGATCAATGAAGAACAAAACTCAATGCATGGATTTTCAAAAACTTTTGAAGAAAGATTAAAAAGATGCAGTTGACACCAAACATAAAATTTGACACAAGACTCAAACAAGAAACATAAAAAAATTTTTGGTTTTTATGGTTTTTGATGCCAGGGCATCTTGACCAGTTTCACTGACCTTTTCTTTACTGTTTTTAGGGTAGTTTCATACATTTCTTTAGGAAATAAGCTAGTTTTGGGTAGATATTCACCTACACCTTGATTCAAGCATACATTGTGCATTTTACATTATTTCATGAGGATTTTGCATGAATTTAGTGACAAATTGTATGCTGCATTACCCATGACTTGGACTAGAACTTTGATGCACTCTGTTGCTTGATTTCAGGACCAAAGGAAGCAAGGAAAAGGAGGTAACTTGCAAGGTTAATGAGAAAAGTGATTGCCAATAACACTCTCAAAGCCATCATTGCCCACGTTAAGAGTCACGTTAACTAAGTTAACGTGCACTCTAACGTGGAGAAGGGAAGTTGAGCCAACGTTAGTGACACTTAACATTGTCACTAACGTTGGCAAACACTCATGAGTGGCCACATTAGAGCCCACGTTAACCTAGTTAACGTGGCCCCTAACGTTAAAGGGGGAAGAGAAGCCAACGGTAGTGACATTCAACATTGTCACTAACGTTGGCCTAAGGATGCAATACACCACGTTAACTCCCACGTTAACTTGGTTAACGTGGGAGCTAACGTAAGAAGTGAGAGTTGTCGACAACGTTAGTGACACTCAACATTGTCACTAACGTTGGAAGCAACCATACAACCCCCAAGGAGCCACATTAACTTCCACGTTAACTTAGTTAACATGGAAGCTAACGATGAGGAATGAATGATGAGCTAACGTTAGTGACACTCAACATTGTCACTAACGATAGGATGGCTAAGAATGACCACGTTAGAAGCCACGTTAACCTAGTTAACGTGGACTCTAACGTAAGATCTAGGGGCACATTAGAACGTTAGTGACGATGTTGAGTGTCACTAACGTTCTCGAAGTTTGGCAAAGCCACGTTAGAAGCCACGTTAACCTAGTTAACGTGGGCTTTAATGTGAAGCAAAAAGGGGCACATTGGAACGTTAGTGAAAATGTTAAGTGTCACTAACGTTCTCGAAGGTTGGCAAAGCCACGTTAGAAGCCACGTTAACCTAGTTAACGTGGGCTCTAACGTGAGGCAAGGGGGTACATTGGAACGTTAGTGAAAATGTTAAGTGTCACTAACGTTCTCGAACTTATACTTTCACTAAATGTTAACACCCCTAACGCCCTGAGCTAAAGTCTCTACCCACTTAGCACTTTCTCTCTGCAAGTAAAGCCAAGCCCAAATGAAGAAAAGAACTGCTTCAAACTCAAGATCCAAAGGCCCAAGACTTGAAGAGCAAACTAGAAGCTGAGAAGAGTAGTATATATAGGAGTAGCTTTGAATTGTCAATGAGGACTGGAGGCTGGAAAAAGAGAACTACTCTCTGTATTTTATCTTCTCTGCATTTTCTAGTTTTATGATGTATTCTCCATCTTTGTTTTCATTTTCAAGAGCTATGAACAACTAAACCCCTTTCATTGGGTTAGGGAGCTCTGTTGTAATTTGATGGATCAATACTAATTTTTATTATTCTTCTTCTATCTTTTCTCTTGATTTTACTTGAAAGCTTTCGATCTTCATCCCATTGAGTAGTTATCTTGGAAGAGAAGCTATTCAAACTTGGATCTCTTTTGAACCTTGAAAGAGGAATGAAGAGATCAAGCTAGAAATGCTTTCTCATGCTGGACCAAATTGGGTTTGGATGGGTATGTGACTATAACCCTCTCAATACTTGATTTGGAAAATGCATGTGGTATAATCAGTGACCATACTTCATCTCTTCTCATGAGCAATTGACCAAGGAATTGGCTATTGATCAAGATTTGAGAGATTGAATTGCAAGAAATTGTAATTCAATCACTTAAGATTGCCAAGGATATCAATGAGTGCATTGATTGAGGAAGAGATGAAAATGAACTTGATCCGGAGAATTGCAACATCTCCTAAGCCCAATGAACTCCCCATCTCTGATCTTACCCATTCTCTTTAATTTCTACCATTTACTTTTATGAGAAAATCTCCCATTCCCATTTACAATTCTGCAATTTATTTTCAGTCATTTACTTCCAGTCCTTTAATTCTAGCATTTACTTTTCTGTTATTTACATTCCTGCCATTTTATTTTCTGCAACTCTCAACCCAAATTCTGGATTCGCTCAACTAGAACATTCTTCGAATTAAAGTTACTTGATCAATCAATCCCTGTGGGATTCGACCTCACTCTATTGTGAGTTTTTACTTGACGACAAATTTGGTACACTTGCCGAAGGGAGATTTGTTGAGAGACAAGTTTTCCCCGCATCAGTTTTATTAATTTTTTTTGTAATTTTTCAAAAATTAATTTGGAAAAAGAAAATAAATAAATTCAAAATTTTTAATAGGAATTCCAGGAATCATGCAATGTTAGTCTAAAACTTCGGTCCAAAAATTTAGACATGGCTAAATAGCCAGCCAAGCTTTATGTGAAAGCTTCGGTCCAAAAGATTAGACATGGCCAAATGGCCAGCCAAGCTTTAGCAGAGCATTACATACAACAGCTTAATTGATGAGAAATCCAAAGAAGCTCTTCTAAAGATAAGTGGAAACCTCGGTCCAAAAGATTGGACATGGCTTAACAGCCAGCCAGGATTCAACATATCTCATGAAACTCTAGAATTCATTCTTAAAAATTCTGAAGAATATAAATTTTTTTTTGAATTTTTTTGAAAACTATATAATTTTTTTTTGAAAAAGCTTAAAATTAAAATAAAATTACCTAATCTGAGCAACAAGATGAACCATCAGTTGTCCAAACTCAAACAATCCCCGGAAACGGCGCCAAAAACTTGGTGCACGAAATTGTGATCTCTGAAAACGGCGCCAAAAACTTGGTACGCACGATCATAATCTAAACTCTTTTTCACAACTCCGCACAACTAACCAGAAAGTGCACTGGGTCATCCAAGTAATACCTTACGTGAGTAAGGGTCGATCCCACGGAGATTGTTGGCTTGAAGCAAGCTATGGTCATCCTTGTAAATCTCAGTCAGGCAAATTCAAATGGTTATGAGGTTTTGATAATTAAAATATAAATAAAATATAAAATAAGATAAAGTTACTTATGTAATTCATTGGTGGGAATTTTAGATAAGCGTCTGGAGATGCTTTGTTGCTTCTAAACCTCTGCTTTCCTATTGTCTTCTTCCAACCATGCGTTACCTCCTTCCATGGCAAGCTGTATGATCCACTCGGATGAAAACAAATCCATATGCGTTGTCACTGCACGGCTAATCATCTGTCAGTTCTCGCTAGCATCAGAATAGGGCCATTGTCCTTCTGCACACTGTCACTTGTGCTTCACATTCGCAGGTTTGAAGCTCGTCACAGTCATCCCTTTCCAGATCCTACTCGTAATACCACATACAAAGTTTAGAATTTTCGGATCTCAGGAATGCTGCCAATGGTTCTAGCCTATACCACAAAGACTCTGATCTCACGGAATGGAATGCTCTGTTGTTAGGAGAGGCAACCATGCATCGTGAACCAGGAGGGCAAGAAATATACACTCAAGCTATTGCAGATAGAACGGAAGTGGTTGTCAGCCACGCATTCATAAGTGAGAATGATGATGAGTGTCACGGGTCATCACATTCATCAGGTTGAAGTGCGAGTGAAAATCTTAGAGAAGAAGTAGGCGTGAATTGAATAGAAAAACAATAGTACTTGTATTAATTCGTGAAGAACAGCAGAGCTCCACACCTTATTCTATGGGTGTAGAAACTCCACCGTTGAAAATACATAGGTGAAAAGTCTAGGCATGGCCATGAGGCCAACCTCCAAACATGTACAATAGCATAAGCTTAACAAAAGATATATTAAATACATAAAATAAATCTCTAAAACTAGTTTTTATACTAAACTAGTAGCCTAGGGTTAGAGAAAATGAGTAACTAAGTGCAGATAGTGCAGAAATCCACTTCTGGGGCGCACTTGGTGTGTGCTTGGGCTGAGCATTGAAGCTTTTTCGTGCTTAGGCTATTCCTAGAGTTAAAGGCCAGCTTTGGTGCCAGTTTGGGCGTTTTACACCAAGATGTTTTAGGCTGATTTTGAACGCCAGTTTGGGCCATCAAATCTCGGGCAAAGTATAGACTATTATACATTGCTGGAAAGTCCAGAATGTCTACTTTCCAACGCAGTAGAGACCCGGCCAATTAGGTCTCTGTAGCTCGAGAAAATCTACTTCGAGTGTAGGGAGGTCAGAATCCAACAGCATCTGCAGTCCTTTTTCAGCCTTTGGATCAGATTTTTGCTCAGGTCCCTCAATTTCAGCCAGAAAATACCTGAAATCACAGAAAAACACACAAACTCATAGTAAAGTCCAGAAATATGATTTTTGAATAAAAATTAATAAAAATATAATAAAAAGTAATAAAAACATACTGAAAACTATGTAAAAATAATGCTAAAAAGGGTATAAATTATCCGCTCATCATTGGTGAACGCTGATCCTCAATCCGCGCGTGCACGCAATGCGTGCATACGCATGGATCTCCAACATGTTATCCCATGCTTAAGCACTTAGTGCGCGTGCGCGTCACGGGTGAACGTGGCGTTCATGAAATGAACGTAGCGTTCACCTGCACCCTGCTTCTTTGCTTTTTCTCTTTATTATCTTTTTACCTGCCATTAATCAAACAAATACATTAAAGCCTTGGCATAATCATCAAATCTTGCATCATTCATATTATCAACTAAATCTTGCAAGAAATCCAATGAAAATGCATAAAATTACCAATGTTTGATTGAATCAAGACAAGCATGAAATAATCACTCAAACACTTACTTATTGCCTAAAAATGCATGAAAACCAAGTAAAAACTAATGAGAGAGGCTTGTGAAACTAGCCTAAGATGACTTGTCATCAATAGAGAGATGGTGGCTCTTGATATGGGTAGAAGGATGATGGTTCTTGATATGGATAGAGAGGTGGTGGTTCTTGGTATGAATATGGAGATGGTGGTTCTTGATAGTTAGAACATGGAGCACGGAAGTTTCTTTGGTTTTGACTTTGCCAACCGAAATTTGGGTAGTTCCTCCATCCACAATAATAAAAATCATTACTTCGGTGTGAGTAGTAACCCATGTGATCTTTCTCCATTATTTTTCCTTAGCACAAAGCACCAAACAAAATTAAACGCACCATGTGGTGAACAGGCAAGCAAAGAAGAAAGAACATAAAGAAAAATAAAAATAAAAAAATACAAATAAAATAAAATATAAAAGAAAACAAAAATAAAAGAAAAATAAAATAAAGAAAATAAACTGAATAATTAAGAAAATAAAACAACTAATAAGCAAAAAGGAGTATAAAATTCAAACTCAATAAGTAAAATAACTAGAAAGAATAAAACAACTAAGGGGACACCAAACTTAATTTAAGAAATTAAGAGAAAAAAATTTAAATAAAATAAATCAAAATAATTATTTTTTTAGAGAAATAAGTTAAATGAAATTAAAGCAAAAATGACTAATCTAAGAAATCAAACAACCAGTAGTTGTCAATCACAGTCAATCCCCGGCAATGGCGCCAAAAATTTAGTGCGGAATTTACAACCATAAACTAACCGGCAAGTGCACCAGGTCGTACCAAGTAATACCTCAGGTGAGTGAGGGTCGATCCCATGAGGATTGATGGATTAAGCAACAACGGTTAAGTGATTTACTTAGTTAGACAAACAGAAAAGAGTGTTTGAGTGTTCAAAAGCATTAACAGTAAATTTAGAATATTAGGAAGCAAGCAGTAAACAAGTTGTGAAATATATATGGAGAAAACAGTTAAGGCTTCAGAGTTATCTATTTTCCGGATTGGCTTTTCTTACTAACTATTTTAATCATGCAAGATTTAATTCATGGCAAACTATAAGTGACTAAACCCTAATTCCTTAGACCTTTTTAGTCTCCTCTAAAATTCATCAACCGGTAATTCCTTGGTCACTTAATTCCAATTAGAGGGTGAATTTCAATTCTAGTTTATATGCCACAAAAACCTTAATTACCCAAATATAAGAGGATTATATGTCACATATCCCGTTAAGTCCAGATAATTTGAAATTTAGGAGAAATTATTTTCAGGCTATTGTTCAAGTAAAGAGCTTTTCCAAGTTATACAAGAACTCAATTAGAACAAGGGTCATACTTCCGTTCCACCCAAATTCATAAGATAAAGAACGAAAACAATTCTTGAAATATAAATCAGTACATGAATTAAAATAGAAAAATAATAGTATCAATCTATACAATAGATAGAGCTCCTAACCTTAACAGAATGAGGTCTGAAAGGAGAGAACCCCCGAAGGATTGATTCTTTTTCCTTTTATATCTAATCCTAATTAATGTAAATTATAATTTCTTAAACTAAATAATATCTTTTCCTATTTTTAAAATAAAATTAAAGCTTAATCAGAATAAATAGAAGATTTCGCGCAGCTTGTGGGAGAGGCGGGGACCACTTGAATTCTTAATGACCTACGCCTAACTTGAGAGTGAGTTGTGCTTTACTTGGAATGATGCGTGAAGTGCTGCGCCTAACTCAAGCAATTGCTATGCCTAACTTGAATTCATGCTCCCATTGTTGTGCCTTACTTGAATGGTTAGGAAAGGACATTACACCTAACTTGGAGTTTAGGCAATTGTTGCGTGTTGTTGTTAATGTCTTGCGCCTAACTTGAGATATCTCAAATTAGGCACAGCCTTGGTAGAACTGATGGAAGAGAAGTACAAAATATTATATATCGTTTGAAAGATCTTTAAGTTAGCTTTCCAACGCCACTGAAATCATATCCATTGGACCTCTGTAGCTCGAGTTATTCAGGTTTGAGTGCAGAGAGGTCAGGATTGACAACATCATTCGCCTTCTTCTCTTTTTCTGCGGAAACTCCATCAAATCCAGCCAAATGCTACCTAAAATAAATAGAATTGCAAAAATTTAAAGTAGCATCCATAGTGGCTAAAAGATAATTAATTCTTGATTAAACTCAACATTGAATGCAAATTCACTAGGAAAAGATAGGAAAGATGCTCACGCATCAGTTGTCCACTGAAATAAATATATCTCTGTCAATCTGGACTTTGGTCGCCTCACATAAGTGAGAGATAAGATGAGGGAAAGCCATCCTAGAGAGGGTTGAGGTCTTTGATGTGATATTGTATATCTCCAAAAGGATCACCTGATGAACGTCCACTTCATTGCCAAGCATAATACAGTGGATCATCACAGTTCGCCTCAGAGTGACCTCAGAGTGGTTGCTAGTGGGAGGATGGAGCATTGAATGAATTCTAGCCGTCATCTAACAACTGGCTTGAGATCATTCCTTCTCAGCTGGAATGGCTTACTGACATGGCGAAAATTGGCCGATTAAGAAATTAATAATAAAAATGCATTGCAAGTACAGTTCTTAACCAGCAAAAATCTACTTGTCAATTTAGAAAAGTAATCACAGATTTAAGAATAAGATTACTGGGAGTATCAATCCCAGGTCGTCTCCCAACGAGTTGACAAAAGAGTGTAGCTTATTGTTAGAGGTTTTCCCAGAAATTTTGAGTTTGAGAAACAGGAAAATAAGTAATTATAAAATTTGACAACGGGAATTAATGAGAGAATTTATATAATTAAATTAAAAAACTTGATCGGGAGAAGATTAATTGAAATTTCTATCCTTGTTGGAATTTTCCAAGTTTAATAATAAAAGGTTGTTGCTCTACTTGGTCATCCCTTAATTAATAAGGAAAAGTTCAGTAACTAACTAACCAACTATGTCACAGGTCCTAATCCTTTCCTAAGAAGGGATTAGAGTAAGAGACTAGAGTTGTCAGTCATCAACTACCCATTAGAATTAACACTTGAGTATCCCAACTCAAGGTTCTCCTTTCAATCAATTCCCAATCAAGTTAGGAAACTACTCCATTATCATGAATATAAACTTCACAGAATTAAAAGGGGGATAAAAGGAAAACATGATAAACAATAATTAAAAATCAATTAAAAGTAAAAAGGTTCTTGTATTAATAAATCCCAAAATACAACATACTTATCCAAACAGGGTCAATGGGCAGTAAAAAGTAAAGGAATTAAGAAAATAAACTAGAATAATGAAACTTCCACAGAGGTAATGATCCTTCTCAGTATCCAAAAGCAAAAGCATGAAACTCTAAAACTATGAATGTGGAAGGAGTAGAATTCTCTCTAGGATTCGAAAACTAAACTAAAACTATGTGTAATGAGAGTGTGTGAACGTGTCCTTTGAGTCTCTGCATGTTCCCTGGCTCTATTCTGTGTTTTTGGGCTAAAAACTGGGTCAAAACTCGGCCCAAAATCACCCCCAGCATTTTCTGTTATTTCTGCAGATAGCGCTTGTCACGCGTACGCGTCAGTCACGCGTGTGCGTCGCTTGATGATTTTCCTTGCCACGCGTGCGCGTCAGGCATGTGCTCGCGTCGTTGTGTAAACTCCATTCCATGCGTGTGCGTCGATGCTCGCTGATTATCTCCTTGGTTTCTTGTGTTCCTTCCATTTTTGCAAGCTTCCTCTCCATTCTCTAAGCCATTCTTGCCCTATAAAGCCTTTAACACTTAACACATGGATCACGGCATCGAATGGTATAAAGGAGAATTAATTTTTTGGTAATTTAAAGGCTTGGGAAGCAAATTTTCAATTATAGAACAAAATTAGGAAGGGATTGTAAAATCATGAAAATCAGAGGAATAAGTGGGTGAAGAGTTGATAAAAACCACTCAAATTAGCACAAGATAAACCATAAAATAGTGGTTTATCAAACTCCCCACACTTAAACATTAGCATGTCCTCATGCTAAGCTTAAGGAGGTAAAATAAATGAGTAGGGAAAAGTAAGACTCATGCAATGCAATGCAACCTATATATGTGAATGCAACTATATGCTAGAATGATTTTTTTTCCTACTTGGTTAAAAGTAAATAAGTTCTTCAAGACAAATATAAATCAAATATCACTAATTAAAATTCATACAGTAAAAATAGGTAAACTTGTAAGAAGATAGCTCATGAAAGCAGGGAACATAGAATCAAGCATTGAACCCATACTGATAGTATATGTGCACTTTAATCACTCAAGTGTATAGGGTAATCACTCTACTCTTCTCTAGTCATGCTTTCTAAACCTTGTTCTTCACCTAACCAATCAACAGTATTTAATGTACCAATGCAAATATCATGAGATCTTTTCAAGGTTGTAATGGGGCTAAGGTAAAGGTGAGGGTATATATATATATGGCTAAGTGAGCTATAAATTGAATCCTTGATAAACCTAAGCTCTTACCTATACATACTCTATATACATTCAAAATTATGCCTAGCTACCCAAAATTTTCCCACTTTTGAATCACATACTCATGCATCAACTCTTCTTTTAATTTGTATCACATATGCATTGATCTTTTCATTAACTTAACATTGCATTGGGGTAATTTTGTCCCCTTATTTATTTACTTATTTATTGAATATTTTTGGATTTTTATTTTTTTATTTTTTTATTTTTATTTATTTTTATTTTTTTATAATAGAACAAAAGTAAACATAGAATTATCAATGCACATGGATTTATGATTTTTCTGCTCTCACATGAGTAGGTACCCAAATTTCTAATATTTTATCAAAGTAAAAACATAACATATTCCCTTATTAACCTATGTTCCCACAGTTTTCCCACACTTGATTGACACACAATCTCTATCTTAAGCTAACCAAAGATTCAATTTGGGATATTACTTGTTTTTCCACTTAAGGCTAGTGATGTGGTAAAATATAGAACAAATGGGATTTAAAAGGCTCAAAGTGGCTAACAAAGGTAATTGGAAGACTAGGCTATTTGGGATAAGTGATTTAATAATCAAATAATGGCCTCAATCATATGCATGCATATAACACATTAAACATTGGACATATAGGATAGAACAAAATATAGATTACAATCATAGAGAAGCAAACACACAAGAATAAAAATTTTTATGGTTAAATAATGTAACCATGTAATTAAGCTCAAATCTCACAGGTTGTGTGTTCTTAGCTTTAAACTATGTTCCAAATACAGTCTTCAAACAAGTTTAACACAAAAAGTTTTGATTTAAATTAGTGAAATTTTTCAAAAATAGGGTCTTGTTCATACCCAGGGTCGAGCTATCCGACCTGGGATGATCGACGACAAAGCGACCAACCTCTTCAGGTCAAGCGAATCGAATTCTTCTTAAAGAACTCGGCCAAGTTAACAGGAGAGCCCATAAAAGGGCCCAAGTAGAGGAACACGACCCAAGTCCAAAGGCCGTCCAAGCCTATCAGAGATAAGGGCGGTTCCCTTGAAGATAAGCTGACCTCAACTCAAAGATAAAGATAAGATAAGATAACTAACTTATCTTATCTAGAAAGGTCACTCTACAACTACTATAAATACACTGGAGCACCCAAGTATAACTCATACTCTGATTCTACATAAAACCTGTTTAATACCCATGCTAACTTAAGCATCGGAGTCTCTTGCAGGTATCCCCCACCCATCGGTGATAAAGGATCAATAGCATAACCAGTCCAACAAGTCGGACGCACCGGCTCCGGTCACCATTCACGAACCGGACACCTCAGGTTCCGACTAGCACATAAGATCTCGACCGAGATCGACCTACAAATTCAGGTAACCCTCGGAACATTGGCGCCGTTGCTGGGGAACCTGAAAGTCATCCCATCACCATGGCGGACAACCATGACAACGATCACGATTCAGGTCTGGAGGATCGAACACCACACAAAAACGCGAACGTCACGCTACAGGACGCTCCGGAGACCAACCAAGACAAAAACTCGCCAAATTCAGGGGCCATAGAAGCACTCCTAGATCGCCTAAAACAACTGGAAAAAGAAACCCACCAACAAAGGGAAATCGGAAGAGATCTACGAAAAGAGATGCGGCGACGTCGGGAGTTGGAGGAAAAACTGCAGCAATTGAAAGCCGATCCCAAATCAAAAGCCCCTCGCGCTAATCTCAAAGAGAATTCACACAAAGAACAATACCCCTTCACTAGGGAAATCATGAAAACCAAAATTCCAAAAGACTTCAAACTCCCGGATATGGCTCTATATGACGGCACCACGGATCCTAACCACAATCTCAGTAACTTCAGAAGCAGAATGTATCTTACTAATGCCCCGGACGCCATTCGCTATAAAGCCTTCCCAACAACTCTGACAAAGACAGCTATGCAGTGGTTCGACAACTTACCCCCAAAATCCATCTCAAGTTTCGACGACTTAGCTAAGAAATTCTTAGCCAGATTTTCCATTCAAAAGGATAAAGCTAAGCACGCCCCTAGTTTATTAGGAATCAAACAAGGAGATCGGGAGAGCCTTCGCAACTACATGGAAAGATTCAACAAAACATGCATGGACATACAAAGTTTACCCACGGAAGCCGCAATCATGGGACTCATCAACGGCCTACGAGAGGGACCGTTCAGCCAATCTATATCAAAAAAGTACCCGACTACGCTCGATGAAGTTCAGGAGAGAGCAGAAAAATATATCAATATGGAAGAAAACGCTCGTCTAGGAGAGTCCTCAAAATCAGGAGCTTCCTACCGTGACAGAGACAAAGAATCCAAAAGAAAAGACGACAGACAAGGAGAGAAAATTAAGAAGTACCATAACTACACTCCTCTTAGGGCATCACTGGTCGAAATATATAAAGAAGTCTGCCACACGGAAAAAATCCCCCCAGCTCGGCCACTTAAAGGCAAAAAGGGAGGAGGAAACCGAAAAGAGTATTGCGAATATCATCTGGTCCGGGGACACTCCACTAATGAATGCTTCGATTTAAAAAACATAATAGAAAAATTGGTAAGGGAAGGAAAACTAGATCGATTCCTGACCACCCGAGATGACGAGCAAAGAAAGAGACGAAGGGATGATGATACCGAACGAACAGAACGATCACCTCGGACACCAGAAAGACACGTCCATATGATACATGGCGGTTTTGCAGTAGGAGGAATCTCCAAATCCTCTCGTAAGAGATACCTCAAAGAGATATACCATGTCGAAGGAGAGGAAGAAGCACTCAGCTTCCCAGCAATAACATTTACTAAAGAGGATGCAACCGGTATCATTACCGGACATGACGATCCCATGGTTATCACCGTCATCTTGGCAAACGCCAACCTACACCGGACATTAATAGACCAAGGGAGTTCTGCCGACATCTTATTCAAAACAGCCTTCGATAAGCTCGGCTTAGAAGAAAAAGAACTTAAAGCATATCCAAACAGTTTGTTCGGGTTAGGAGACACTCTGGTTCGACCACTAGGATACATATCACTGCATACAACCTTTGGAAAAGGAGACCAATCAAGAACCCTCAAAATAGACTACATCATAGTCAACGTAAGCTCAGCCTACAACGCTCTCATAGGTCAGACCACGCTCAACCAACTCGGCGCAATAGTCTCGACCCCACACCTGTGCATGAAATTCCCAACTCCAAAAGGAATAGCTACAATAAAAGCAGACCAGAGGATAGCGCGTCGCTGTTACAACGAGAGCCTCAACCTCAGAGGCAAAGGAGAAGAGTTCCACACAATTGAACTAGGCAGAGTTCAACGACGAAAGGAGTTCCGTCCCCAACCAGAGGGCGAGATAGAAAAAATTCAGATCGGAGACACCTCAAAAAAAAATAACTAATATCGGCACAATCCTCAAAAGAGATCTAAAAGAACTGCTAATACAATTTTTGCAAGATAATGCCGACCTGTTTGCATGGAAAGCCGTAGACATACCAGGTATAGACCCTAAGCTAATGTGTCACAAGTTGGCAGTCTATCCAGGATCTCGACCAGTACAACAGAGACGAAGAAAGCTCGGGCTAGAGCGATCCCAGGCTATGGAAGAGCAAGTGCAGGCACTATTGGAAGCTAGATTTATAAGAGAAGTCAAATACCCACTTTGGCTAGCCAACGTTGTCTTGGTGAAGAAATCAAACGGGAAGTGGCAAATGTGCACCGATTATACAGATCTCAACAAAGCTTGCCCAAAAGATCCATACCCACTCCCGAGTATCGACGCCCTGGTAGACACTTCCTCTGGGTATAAATATCTCTCGTTTATGGATGCGTATTCGGGATACAACCAAATCCCCATGTACCCACCGGACCAGGAAAAGACTTCGTTCTTAACGCCAAAGGCAAACTACTGCTACATTGTAATGCCTTTCGGCCTTAAGAACGCAGGAGCCACTTATCAAAGATTGATGAATAAAGTCTTCTCGGAGCACATCGGGAAAATCATGGAAGTTTATGTGGACGACATGCTAATTAAAACGAAAAGCGAACAGACACTGTTGACCGACCTAGCCCAAGTGTTCGACATCATCAGGAAACATGGTATGTGACTCAATCCAGCTAAATACACCTTCGCGGTAGAAGCAGGAAAATTCTTAGGCTTCATGCTCACACAACGGGGAATTGAAGCAAACCCAGATAAATGTCAGGCCATATTGAACATGAAGAGCCCAACCTGCATGAAAGAAGTACAGCAACTCAACGGGAGGCTGGCCGCCCTATCCCGATTCTTACCAAGAGTTGCAATAAGATCTCTCCCCTTCTATGCAACTTTAAGAAAAGGAAAACAGTTCGAATGGATGACAGAATGCGAACAAGCGTTCCAAGACTTTAAGAAGTTCTTAGGACAGCCACCTATCCTATCCCGACCTCAAGAGGGAGAACCACTCATACTATATCTTGCAGTAGGAGAAAAGGCAGTAGCATCAGCATTGATCCGAGAAAGCGAAAACGGGCAACAACCCATCTACTTCATTAGCAAAGCACTACAGGGATCCGAGCTGAACTATCAGAAAATAGAAAAATTTGCCTACACTCTCGTCTTAACATCTCGGCGACTCCGCCCCTACTTCCAGGCCCACACCATCAAAGTTCAAACTAATCAGCCCTTAAAAGGAATACTACAGAAAATGGATTTAGCCGGTAGAATTCTACAATGGAAAGTCGAGCTGTCAGAATTCGACCTCCAATATGAAGCTCGGACCGCCATCAAATCACAATACCTAGCCAATTTTATCGCCGAGTTCACAGATGCCCTAGAGGCCCCCATAGAGTGGAATTTGTATGTGGATGGATCTTCAAACAAAACAGGAAGTGGCGCAGGAGTGATAATAGAAAGCAACCAGGGAGCCCAAGTTGAGCTTTCCCTCAGGTTCGGATTCCCGGCTTCAAATAACCAGGCGGAATACGAAGCGTTGCTAGCTGGCTTGAAACTGGCTGAAGAAGTGGGAGCGCGAAAACTCAACATCTATAGTGATTCGCAAGTAGTCACATCACAGATAGCAGGGAGCTACCAAGCCAAAGATCCCATCATGAAAAGATACCTGGATAAAACCAAGCAACAGCTCGAACAATTCGGGGAATACAAGATCTGCCACATACCCCGCGAGAAAAATGCTCGAGCTGACGCACTCTCAAAGCTGGCTAGCACCAAACCAGGAGGCAATAATAAAAGCCTCATCCAAGAAATGCTACAGAACCCATCAATCACGGAAACAGAAAAAGTCCTAAACATAACAGGCCAGGACCAAGACTGGATGATCCCCATAATCAACTACCTCAAGTCAGGAACGCTCCCCGCAGAAGAAAAGGAAGCAAAGAAGCTAAAAAGGGAAGCACAATACTACACTATTATAAATAACACCTTGTACAAAAGAGGGATATCGGTGCCATTACTAAAGTGCGTGCCAACCTCCCACACCAGGGAAGTGCTAGAAAAGGTACACAGTGACATCTGCGGTAGTCATCTCGGAGCGAGGGCTCTTGCCAAAAAAATACTCCGGGCAGGATTTTACTGGCCAACTCTACAGAAAGAATCTACAGAGTTCGTAAAGACATGTCCACCATGTCAGAAGCATGCCAACTTCCACATTGCCCCACCAGAAGAACTCATCAGTGTAACCGCACCTTGGCCTTTTGCGAAGTGGGGACTCAACCTTCTCGGCCCCTTTCCCCAGGGATCGGGGCAAGTTAAATTCCTCATAGTAGGGGTAGATTACTTCACAAAGTGGATCGAGGCAGAACCCTTAGCCAACGCCACTGCCCAAAGAAGCCGGAAGTTTTTATACAGAAACATTGTCACAAGATTTGGGGTCCCATATTCAATAACCACAGACAATGGCACCCAATTCACAGATACCAGCTTCAGGAAACTAGTATCATACTTGAATATAAAACACCAGTTTACCTCTGTCGAACACCCTCAAGCCAACGGACAGGCCGAAGCCGCCAATAAAGTCATATTAGCAGGGTTAAAACGACGACTACAAGATGCAAAGGGAGCTTGGGCAGAGGAGCTTCCACAAGTCCTATGGGCCTATCGAACGACGCCACATTCTACCACAAAGGAATCCCCATTTCGGTTAACATACGGAACGGAGGCAATGATTCCAGTAGAAATTAAGGAATGATCGCACAGGGCAGTCCATTATAATGAGGGAGCAAACCCCCAACATCAGAGGGAAGAACTCGACCTACTACCTGAGATCCAAGAAAGAGCTCGGATCAGGGAAGAAGCGCTAAAACGTCGAATGGCATCCAGATATAACCAAAGGGTAGTACCAAGGAGTTTCGCTGAGAACGATCTCATCTTAATCCGAAACGACATAGGAACAACTTGACCCGGAGAAGGAAAACTGGCAGCCAATTGGAAAGGACCATACCGGGTCACAGAAGTACTTGGGAAGGGCTACTACAGAATATCCGAACTCGATGGACGGGAGCTTCCCAGATCATGGCACGCCTGCAACCTAAGAAGGTACTACAGTTAGAAAGGGTAAAGGATCTCACCCGTGGATGCGCTCTTTTTCCTGAAAAGGTTTTTTAATGAGGCACCAGGTCGAGACCCAGACCCAACTTAAGAGGATGAGAAAAATCCCACATGTATATATTTGCATTTTTCTTTGAATAAAATATTACCTAGGTATTCTACAAAGATTTCAAGACGCATTATTCTGAAGCATTCATCGTCCGATTATAAAGCTACAGGTCGGCAAAAAGTGAAAAACAATTTCACTGCACGACCACGATAAAGACAAATCGTCCAATAAAGGTGAAAACGCGATTCACCCAAAGGACGAGCTCGATATGCCAACCACTTTCTACAAATCGGCAAAAATGAACACAGAATAATGTAAGAAGTTATCGAAAGCAATCTAAAAAAAACCTGACGAGGTCTTACAGATAGCTAATATAAATAACTTTAAGTGACTGGCCGACATCAAAAAGTCGGACCAAGTCAACCCAAGTTATCAGCGAATCCCTGGAAAGAGGTCTGATCAACCCTATTAAAGAGGAATTGCTATAACTTAGAAGAGATCGACCTAACGAAGTCGGTTTCCTACAAAAACAAGTTATAAAAGTAATCCCTGAAAGAGACCTAACAAGGGTCCAAGAAAGAGGATTACGAAATAACTTAGAAGAGATCGACCTAACGAAGTCGGTTTCCTACAAAAACAAGTTATAAAAGTAATCCCTGAAAGAGACCTAACAAGGGTCCAAGAAAGAGAATTACGAAATAACTTAGAAGAGATCGACCTAACGAAGTCGACCTCCTACAAAAACAAGTTATAAAAGTAATCCCTGAAAGAGACCTAACAAGGGTCCAAGAAAGAGGATTACGAAATAACTTAGAAGAGATCGACCTAACGAAGTCGACCTCCTACAAAGACAAGTTATAAAAGTAATCCCTGAAAGGGACCTAACAAAGGTCCAAGAAAGAGGATTATGAAATAACTTAGAAGAAATCGACCCAACGAAGTCGATCCACTACAAAAATCCAGCAATCCCTGAAAGAGACCTCACGAAGGTCCAAGAAAGAGGATTACAAAAAGGAGTCTATCAGGGGACCAATGCAAAGAAGTCGGTCACAAAGCACTAAAAAACACACGCAAAGCAAGAAAACCAAATTGGACCCCTACGACTACAAAGAGTCAAAAACTCAAGAAGTTCAAATTGGGAGAGTTCAACATCAGCAGGTTTTATATAAAATTATAAAGGCCTCGAAGGATCACCAACACTTACTACCCAAAGGATAGCAAGCTACTTGTCTGTTTCTAAAAGTAATAAAAGTTGCTAGGAAAGTAACTAAGAAGAGTCAAACATCTAAATAAAGAGATCAAAAGGCCAAAAAATCTGGCCATCTACACAAAAGTTATAAAAAGTTCCCACAAAAAGCCCACAAGCCGGGCCAACTACAAATCAACAGGCATCAGAAGTTTTCTCGGCACCATCAGAAGCTTTCTTCGCGGCATCAAGACCAGGGGAAGGAGGGCGAGCTTGAATCGGCACCGCATCAACAGTCCCATCCTCCTGATTCAGGATCTGGCAATCCAAGTCAGGCATAGCAGGAGGAGCGGAAGAAGTCGGCGCCTTGGTGGAAGACACGAGGGGAGGAACAACTTCATCATCAGGGACAATTTTGCCATCTCGGACAACATTATCCAAACTAAAAAGGGTGAGATCGGCCTCAGGAGCAATGATCCGGACTTGTTCTTTCAAGTTCTCGTAAGCAGCAGTTACGCTACCAACAAGATGACCCTGGATGTCGGCTTAATCCTCCCGGGCGTTGTCCAGCTCTTCCCTCAAGCGCCTCCCCTCCCTATAGGATGTCACATAGCTTTCCTTGTGCATCATGGCTGCATCCTCAGCCAACCTCAAGAAAGCAGCCAGCGACTCAGAGCTTGCCTTCTCATTCTCGAGGTCCTTCTCCAATTTGGCCACCTTCACCTCGAGCTCCTCCTTCAACCCCTTCATCCGGTCGAACTCTCGTTTTGCCTCCTCCATAAATGCCTTAGTAGCATGAAGAGGAAGGTTCTGGGCAGTTCGATGAATTGCAGCCGCCATATAGGCCATCCTCACATGATTCTGAGCCATAAACTCCAAATGATGAAGAGTGGACACATCATCCATGGGAATGGTACCATATGGCCCAATCTGTTGATCTATAAATTCAATAGCGTTGAAGTTAGGAGCATTGAGATCAAAGGGCTCGGAAGTCTTTTGCTTTTTACTTGGAGGAACAATGGGTGGAACAGCAGAAGAAGAAGGGGGATCCACCAAACGGACCCGAGGTATCGGGATCGTCTACTTCACCCCGGGAGAGCTCGGCACTGCCGGCATCTCACGAGGCTGAGAAGACCCCTCCCCAGCAGCCCTGGCCGCAACATTCCTGGCAGCAGTCGCCTTTTGTGCCCTTTTAAAAGCTTTCATAGACTCATTGTTCTTCATTGCCTTTGCAAATAAAATAGAAGTCAAGTTACAAATCAAACAAGTCGAAAAATACAGCTACAAGCATCATAAGACAAACAGCAAAGGAAATACAAGATACCCAGTTCAGATTGAAGAAGAGAAGGGTTCGTTAGAAATTTCTTTGTGTTAAGATGGGGAGGCTGACCACAACGCTCCTCTAAAACAGTCACAAAGGCTCACTCAGCCTCATCCAACATGTCCCAAGAGTACCTAGAGACCCTAACATCCTTCTGCCACTCTAGGGGAAAGGCGGGCTCATCATTTTCATCCAAGAAAAAGGGCCGAGATCCTTCAACAGCTCGGACCTTGAAGAAATAGTTTTTAAAATCCCGAAATGATTCGTCAAACATGGAAAAAACTTTCTTTCCTTGGGTAGAACGGAAGGATACCCAAGCTGACTTCTTTTTCACCACACCAGGCTTAGTCAAGACAAACAAATAGAAAAAGAGAGATTGGGAAGCAGGAATACCAAAACTGTTACACAACAATTGGAAGATTTTAATAAAACCCCAGGAGTTGGGGTGAAGTTGAGAAGGGGCAACATTACAAGACCATAACAGGTCAATTTCAAATGGAGTAAAGGGAAGAGTAACTCCGAGTTGACCAAAGAAAAAATTGTAATCATAAAAGAAAGGGCGATCGTCAACAACTCGAGTCGAGAAACAGACTCTCTCGTCAGAGGAAGGAGGAACAAGCTCATAATTCTTCTCATCACCAGAGTTACTACAGACGCTATGAAACTGCCTAAGCTGAGAACAAAACTCAGAATCAACCAGCGAGACACACAGGAGGATCATGGAATCCACCCAATCGGCCATACCCGCAGGGACCTGAGAAGGCGTCGCTACGACGTTATTTCGGGAAGACATGAGGTCAACTAAGATCCTACAAAAGAAAAGAAGAGCAGATTACTCAAAAAACATCTCGGGCACAGGTCAAAACATCTCGATGGGCGGATAAACAAAAGGAAAACCCCAAGACTAAAGCCAAAAAGTCCTGGGGCATCCTTTGGAGGCAATAACAAAGCAAGATTTCTAGGAAAAACCTACACCCCAGTATCTCTCAAAACAAGGAAAGAAGACCTAAAGCAGCAAGCATTTCGTCCATCAAAGTTAAGAAACGCAAAGTCATCAAAGCAACTATCTTTCTACAGTCTACCAGCGAAAGCACTGTTAATGTCAGCAATACCAAACAAAAAACCATCAAAAGCAGAGAAACAGCAAAGACACGAACTTTTTCGAAATCAAGCAAAAAATCACCAGCAGAGAACAAGCACCAACATCAAACACTCCCAAAATCGTCAAAGGAGCAACCTTTTTCAGAGTCAAACAGAGGCATCATTCCAAAGCTTCAAATACAAAGAATTCACAAAACATGCAAAGTTCTTAAAGTATCAAGAAACAGAGGGAGAAACTACAAGACACACAATGATCAGCAAAAAAGACAGAAAAACCCAAACTTTCTCAAAATAGACACAAAAAATGGCATAGAGAAAGATAGAAAGAAAAATTGAACCTGGAGAAATAGAAGAAAGACTGTAAAAGAAAGCCGAAGAGTAGAAGCAAAACCACCCCCTCGAAGCAGAAATTACGAAGATAGAAGGAGAAATCTGGAAATTGCCCCTTTCCCACAGAAAGCAGTAACAGAACAGGCGTTGCAGGAGAAATTGCGAAAGAAACAGAAAATGAGATAGTAAAGGGAGAAGTTACGAAGAGGAGCGAAGAAGAGAAACCATTTTTGATTAAGAATTTCAGAATAAAAAGAGAGAACGAGGGCAATTAATAACCAATTAATGAAGGCATTAAACCCTCTCACGTTCCCAAGAACAAAGCGCTGGTATAAAAGCGCGCGTTTTTAGAGGAAAACGTTCTACATTCAAAAGCTCTACGTAGAAAGGAATCGACAAAAGTGCTCGAGTTCGGCTTCGCTGTAAAGAAGTTCGAAGTCAAGAAACTCGACTTCAAAGCAGAAGACCGAGCTCAAGCAGGGGCACTGTTCATACCCAGGGTCGAGCTATCCGACCTGGGATGATCGACGACAAAGCGACCGACCTCTTCAGGTCAAGCGAATCGACTTCTTCTTAAAGAACTCGGCCAAGTTAACAGGAAAGCCCATAAAAGGGCCCAAGTAGAGGAACACGACCCAAGTCCAAAGGCCGTCCAAGCCTATCAGAGATAAGGGCGGTTCCCTTGAAGATAAACTGACCTCAACTCAAAGATAAAGATAAGATAAGATAACTAACTTATCTTATCTAGAAAGGTCACTCTACAACTACTATAAATACACTAGAGCACCCAGGTATAACTCATACTCTGATTCTACATAAAACCTGTTTAATACCCATGCTAACTTAAGCATCGGAGTCTCTTGCAGGTACCCCCCACCCTTCGGTGATAAAGGATCAGCAGCACAACCAGTCCAACAAGTCGGACGCACTGGCTCCGGTCACCATTCACGAACCGGACACCTCAGGTTCCGACTAGCACATAAGATCTCGACCGAGATCGACCTACAAATTCAGGTAACCCTCGGAACAGGTCTTAAAAAGAAACTTATTATTTTTCAACCAAATAGAACATGCATGCAAATACCTATTACTATGCAATCTATCCTATCCTAAACAAAAGAAAAATAAATAATTTATTGGTGCTAAGAAAGAGAAATTACCTCCAGAAGTCAGGTACTGACCGACCTCCCCACACTTAAAGCTTGGCACCATCCTCGGTGCCATCAGTCAGGAACAAAGGGGGGCTGGTAGCAGCAACTCCACAATCGGGGCCGTCATGGCTCCCTGTGCTGGTAAATGAAGTGGAGTCCGGGGTGTCTGAGTTTTCTTCAGGTGGGTGGTTACCAACAAGCAGCTCCTTGAGGTATGTAAATCGGTGCTTATTACAGCACTCTCTTCACTTTCCTTGTCGGTCAAGCCGGTCCAATCTCTCAAGTATCTGCTGGAGCAGTTGGTTTATTGAAGGTGTTTGTGCCATGGAAGGAGAAGGAATATCTTCAGCCGATTCTGCAGTCGGCTAGTAGTGGCTACTGGAGGTCTGATATATTTCCCGTTAGGGATGATCTGATCATCCCGTAGAATCATGGCCTTGGTGTCCCCAGCTCTATAGGAGACTCCAGTTGCTAAGGCTAGATCTGAAATCAAAGCGGGAAAAGGTAGGTTGTCCGCAATCTGTACGTGTCCCATAGCATGCCGAATGTGTCTTGGTAAATTGAGATGCTGGTTTGTAAGGATACACCAGAGTAGAACAGCCATGTCTGCAGTGAAGGAGGACTCGTGAGTGCTTGGAAAGACGTAATGAGACATAATCTGTGCCCATACTCGAGCCTCTAAGGTGAGTGCTGAAGCCAATATGCTCTTAGGTCGAGATCGATGGTATCCATAGATCCATCTGCTGCCAGGTTGTGCTATAACTTTGAGAACGGTGCCCCAGTCAAATTGGTATGTCTGGCATTCGAATGAGGCTTCTTGGAATGCGTCTAATCCTTCTGGAGCAGGGGGAAGATCTAAAGCTCATTGAATGGCCTCTTCAGTTATGGGGACTTGCTTCTGACGAACATAGATAGACTGCATGGTTGGCATGTGAAAATTGGAGTAGAATTTAACTACCCATGAAAGGGTAACCTGCCGTGGCTGTATCCGTAGGAATCCCCATTGTCTTCGCTCAATGCGGGGCTCAACAAATTCAATGATGTGGGTTGGAAGGATGAGAAGGTGATGAGTGGATAATTTATACGCTTTTTGGCATTGTTTTAGTATGTTTTTAGTATATTTTAGTTAGTTTTTATTATGTTTTTATTAGTTTTTAAATAAAAATCACTCTTCTGGACTTTACTATGAGTTTGTGCATTTTTCTGTGATTTCAGGTATTTTCTGGCTGAAATTGAGGGACATGAGCAAAAATCTGATTCAGAGGCTGAAAAAGGACTGCAGATGCTGTTGGATTCTGACCTCCCTGCACTCAAAGTGAATTTTCAGGAGCTACAGAAGCCGAATTGGCGCGCTCTCAATTGCGTTGGAAAGTAGACATCCTGGGATTTCTAGCAATATATAATAGTTCATACTTTACTCGAGATTTGATGGCCCAAACAGACGTTCAAAGTCAGCTCAAGAATTCTGGCGTTTAACGCCAGAACTGGCACAAAAGCTGGAGTTAAACGCCCAAACTGGCACAAAAGCTGGCGTTTAATTCCAAGAAAAGTCTCTACACATGGAAGATTCAATGCTCATCCCAAGCACACACCAAGTGGGCCCGGAAGAAGATTTATGCATTAATTACTCATTTCTGTAACCCTAGGCTATTAGTTTTCTATAAATAGGACCTTTTGCTATTGTATTTTCATCTTTGGACGTATAGTCCCTAGACCTTGGAGGCTGGGCATTCGGCCATGCTTACACCATTATCACTTTTGTATTTTCAACGGTGGAGTTTCTACACACCATAGATTAAGGTGTGGAGCTCTGCTGTTCTTCATGAATAAATACAAGTACTATTGTTTTTCTATTCAACTCAAGTCTATTTCTTCTCCAAGATATTCATTCGCACCCAAGAACATGATGAATGTGATGATTATGTGACACTCATCACCATTCTCACCTATGAACAAGTGACTGACAACCACTTCCGTTCTACATGCAAACAAGCTTGAATGTGTATCTCTTGGGTTTCTAATCTAAGATTGGAACCTTCTTGGTATAGGCTAGAACTATTGGCGGCCATTCTTGAGATCAGGAATGTCTAAACCTTGTCTGTGGTATTCTGAGTAGGATCTGGGAAGGGATGAGTATGACGAGCTTCAAACTCGTGATTGTTGGGCGTGTGACAGACGCAAAAGGATCAATGGATCCTATTCCAACATGATCGAGAACCGACAGATGATTAGCCATGCGGTGACAACATGCGTAGAACATTTTCACTGAGAGGACGGGAAGTAGCCATTGACAACGGTGATGCCCAACATAAAGCTTGCCATGGAAAGGAGTATGAATGATTGAAGAAGGCAATAGGGAAGCAGAGGTTCAAGAGGAACAAAGCATCTTCATACGCTTATCTGAAATTCCTACCAATGAATTACATAAGTATCTCTATCTCTATCTTTACTTTATGTTTTATTTATCTTTTAATTATCAATCCTCCATAACCATTTGAATCCGCCTGACTGAGATTTACAAGATGACCATAGCTTGCTTCAAGCCGACAGTCTCCGTGGGATCGACCCTTACTCACTTAAGTATTATTACTTGGACGACCCAGTGCACTTGCTGATTAGTTGTGCGAAATTGTGACAAAGTGTGATTCACGTTTGAGAGCTCCAAGTCTTTGGCGCCATTGTTGATGATCACAATTTCGTGCACCAAGTTTTTAGCGCCGTTGCCGGGGATTGTTTGAGTTTGGACAACTGACGGTTCATCTTGTTGCTTAGATGAGGGAATTTTACTTTTTATTTTCAAAATTTTTTTTATATAAAAAAAAGAAATTTTTTTTTTCTATTTTGTTCTTCAGAGTTTTTAAGAATGAATTCTAGAGTTTCATGATGATCTGTTGAAGTCTGGCTGGCTGTGAAGCCATGTCTAATCTTATTGGACCGAGGTTTCAACTTATCATCACAAGAACTTGTTGATTTCTATAAATTTTGCTGTTAGCAATGATCTTCTAAAGCTTGGCTGGCCATTGGCCATGTCTAGTGTTTTGGACCGGAGCTTTCACTGAAAGCTTGGCTGGCTAGTAGGCCATGTCTAATTCCTGGACCGGAGTCTTAGACTAACATTGCAATGATTCCCGGAATTCTTATTAAAAATTTTGAATCCCTTTATTTTCTTTTCCACTGAATTTTTGAAAAAACACAAAAAAATTTATAAAATCATAAAAATAAAAAATATTTTATGTTTCTTATTTGAGTCTAGTGTCTAATTTTAAGTTTGGTGTCAATTGCCTGCCTCTAATTTTCGAAAATTACATGCATTATGTTCTTCATTAATCTTCAAGTTGTTCTTGATGATTTCATTGCTCTGATCTTTAAATTCTCTTATTTTGTGTGTTTTGTTGTTTCTCATATGCATTCTCAATTTTTTAGGTAGCGTTTGGTAGAGAGACAGAGACTGAAAGACTGAGACTGAGAGACAGAGACTAAGAGACAGAGACCGAAATAAATTTCAGTATTCTGTTTGGTGCAAAGTAAGAGACAGAAATTGAAACAAGAATAAAACTCTAATTTAATTTGCACAAAGGATAAAATTGGAATTAATTAATTGAAATGAGGGTATTTTAGGTATAAAATGTTATTAAAATTTTAGTCTCTGTCTCTAAAAATTTCAGTCCCCTGTGTCTCTACTTTTTAGAGGTACTGAAATACTGAAAATTTAGGGACAGAGACAGAAATTTTAGTACCAGTCTCTGAGCCAACAAACATAATACTGTGTCTCAGTCTCCCAGTCTCTGTCCCAGTACCTCAAAACAAACGCTACCTTAGTGTCTCTTATATGAAAATTTTTAGGTTTGGTATCCTGCATGCATTGTTTGTTTGATTTGAGTTTCCTAAGATTAGTTGTATTTTGATTGTTTCTCATCATTGAAAAATTCAAAAAAATTTTCAAAACTATGTCTTTTCAAGTCAATAATATAGAGAATTGAAGATTCAGAACATTCAGTAGAGGAATCAAACAGAAAAAGCTGGGCGTTCAAAACGCTCAGTGAAGAAGGAAAACTGGCGTTTAAACACCAGCCAAGGTACCCTGGCTGGGCGTTAAATGCCCAAAAAGGTAGGATTTTGGGCGTTAAATGACAGAATGGATGCCATTCTGGGCGTTTAACGCCAGGAGGACACTAGAGGGAAGATTTTGTTTTTAATTCAAATCTTTTTCAAATTTTCATAATTTTTTAAAATTAAATCTTTTTCAAATCATATCTTTTCAATCATATCTCTTCAAAATCAATTTCTTTCCATTTTTTTTTATTATTATTTTTGAAAATCCATGCTATAATTAATGATTTACTTCAAAATTTTCAAGTTGTTACTTGCCTATTAAGAAAGGATCAAATTTTAAATTTTAGAATCATATCTTTTAATTTCTTGTTAGTCAAGTAATCAACTTTAATTTTAAAAACTTTCTTTTTCTAAATTGATTTTCAATCATATCTTCTCAATCATATCTTTTCAACCACATCTTTTTCAAAATTAATTTTCAATCATATCTTTTTAATTTCTAATTTCAAAATCTTTTTCAGAATCACTTAATTTCTTTCCCAATTTTTGTTTTCGAAAATCATCAATCAAATTTTCAAAATTTCTTTTAATTATTTAAAAATCTTTTACTTTAATTTCAAAAATTCTTCCCCTCTTCTCACATTCTTCTATTTAAGGGACTAACACTCTTCTTCAAGGTGCAATTCGAACTCTATCCTTCTTGATAAGTTTGAATTCTCTTCTATCTACCTTCTCCTTCGATTCTTCTTTTCCTCTGACACCTCATAGAATCTCTATACTGTAACATAGAGGATTCCATACTTTCTTGTTCTCTTCTCTTTCATATGAGCAAGAGCAAAGACAAAGGCATCCTTGTTAAAGCTGATTCTGAACCTGAAAGGACCTTGAAGAGAAAGCTAAGAGAAGCTAAAGCACAACTCTCTCTAGAGGGCCTAACAGAGCTCTTCAAGGAGGAAGAAGCCATGGCAACCGAAAACAACAATGCCAACAATGCAAGGAAGGTGCTTGGTGACTTTACTGTACCTACTCCCGACTTCTATGAGAGAAACACATCAATCCCTGCCATTGGAGCAAACAACTTTGAGCTTAAGCCTTAATTAGTTTCTCTAATGCAATAGTATTGCAAGTTTCATGGACTTCCATTGGAAGATCCTCATCAGTTCTTAGCTGAATTCTTGCAAATCTGTGACATTGTCAAGACCAATGGGGTTGATCCTGAGGTCTACAAACTTATGCTCTTCCCTTTTGCTGTAAGAGACAGAGCTAGGACATAGTTGGACTCACAACCTAGAGAAAGCCTGAACTCTTGGGAAAAGTTGGTCAATGCTTTGTTGGCCAAATTCTTTCCACCTTAAAAGATGAGCAAGCTTAGAGTGGAAGTCCAAACCTTCAGATAGAAGGAACGTGAATCCCTCTATGAAGCTTCAGAAAGATACAAGCAATTGATCAGAAGGTGTCCTTCTGACATGATTTCAGAATGGAGCATCTTAGGTATATTCTATGATGGTCTGTCTGAACTATCCAAGATGTCATTGGATAGCTCTGCTGGAGGATCTTTTCATCTGAAGAAGACACCTGCAAAAGCTCAGGAACTCATTGAAATGGTTGCAAATAACCAATTCATGTACACTTCTGAAAGGAATCCTGTGAATAATGAGACAACTCAGAAGAAAGGAGTTCTTGAGATTGATACTCTAAATGCCATATTGGCTTAGCATAAGATATTAACTCAACAAGTCAATATGATTTCTCAGAGTCTGTCTGGAATGCAAGCAGCAACAGGCAGTACTAAGGAAGCTTCCTCTGAAGAAGAAGCTTATGATCCTGAGAACCCAGCAATGGAAGAGGTGAATTATATGGGAGAACCCTATAGAAACACCTATAATCCTTCATGGAGAAGTCATCCAAATTTCTCATGGAAGGATCAACAAAGACCTCAACAAGGTTTCAACAACAATAATGGTGGAAGAAACAGGTTTAGCAACAGCAAGCCTTTTCCATCATCTTCTCATCAACAGACAGAGAATTCTAAGCAGAGCCACTCTGACTTAGCAACCATTGTCTCTGATCTAATCAAAACCACTCAAAGTTTCATGATTGAAACAAGGTCCTCCATTAGAAATTTGGAGGCACAAGTGGGTCAGCTGAGTAAGAAAATTACTGAACTCCCTCCTAGTACTCTCCCAAGCAATACAGAAGAGAATCCAAAAAGAGAGTGCAAGGCCATAACCACAACCCACACGGCCGAACCTAGAGAAGAGGAAGAGGCAGTGATCTCCACTGAGGAAGACCTCAATGGACGTCCACCGGCCTCCATGGAGTTCCCTGATGAGGAACCATGGGAATCTGAGGCTCACACAGAGACCATAGAGATTCCATTGAATTTACTTCTGCCATTCATGAGCTCTGATGAGTATTCTTCCTCTGAAGAGGATGAAGATGTTACTAAAGAGCAAGTTGCTAAGTACCTTGGAGCAATCATGAAGCTAAATGCCAGGTTATTTGGTAATGAGACTTGGGAGGATGAACCTCCATTGCTCATCAAAGAACTGGATGACTTGACTAGGTAGAAATTACCTCTGAAGAGACATGACCCTGGAAAATTCTCAATCCCTTGTACCATAGGCACCATGACCTTTGAGAAGGCTCTGTGTGACCTAGGATCAAGTATAAACCTTATACCTCTGTCTGTAATGGAGAAGGTAGAGATCATTGAGGTACAAGCTGCAAGAATCTCAGTGGAGATGGCAGACAATTCAAAGAAACAGGCTTATGGACTTGTAGAGGATGTCTTGGTAAAGGTTGAAGGCCACTACATCCCTGCTGACTTCATAATCCTAGAGACTGGGAAGTGTATGGATGAATCCATCATCCTTGGCAGACCCTTCCTAGCCACAGCAAAAGCTGTGATTGATGTTGACAGAGGAGAATTGATTATTCAAGTGAATAAAGACTCCCTTGTGTTTAAAGCTCAAGGATATCCCTCTGTAACCATGGAGAGGAAGCATGAAGAGCTTCTCTCAATACAGAGACAAACAGAGCCCCTACAGTCAAACTCTAAGTTTGGTGTTGGGAGGCCACAACCAAACTTTAAGTTTGGTGTTGAACCCCCATATTCAAACTCTAAGTTTGGTGTTGGGAGGTTCCAACATTGCTCTGAACATCTGTGAGGCTCCATGAGAGCCCACTGTCAAGCTATTGACATTAAAGAAGCGCTTGTTGGGAGGCAACCCAATCTTTAGTTATCTATGTTAAATTTCTATTTTCTTTTGTTATTTTATGTTTTCTGTAGGTTGATGATCATGTGAAGTAACAAAAACAATTGAAAAAGCAAAAACAGAAGGAAAAACAGTATTAAAAATAGAACACCCTGGAGGAGAAACTTACTGGCATTTAGAATGGGCGTTAAACGCCCAGTCTGGCACCATTCTGGGGGTTTAACGCCAGAAATGGGCACCAGACTGGCGTTTAACGCCAGAAAAGGGCAAGAAGCTGGCATTAAACGCCAGAAATGGGTAGCAGCCTAGCGTTTAACGCCAGGATTGGCAGAAAGGGGCGTTTTTGCACGCCACTTGGTGCAGAGATGAGATATCCTTGACACCTCAGGATCTGTGGACCCCACAGGATCCCCACCTACCTCATCTCTCTCTCTCTTCTTCATCCATTCACCAATCACCTCAATACCTCTTCCCCAAAAACCCCTCACTATCAAATCCTACCCTCTTCTCCATAATCTCTTCACCAATCCACATCCATCCATCATAAAACCCCACCTACCTCACCATTCAAATTCAAACCACTTTCCCTCCCAAACCCACCCATAATGGTCGAACCATACCCCCCTCTCCACTCCTATATAAACCCATCTTCACTCCTTCATTTTCACACAACCTAAACACTACTTCTTCCCCTTGGCCGAAACACAAAGCCCCCTCCATCTCCTCTATTTCTTCTTCTTCTACTCTCTTCTTTCTTCTTTTGCTCGAGGACGAGCAAACCTTCTAAGTTTGGTGTGGTAAAAGCTAAAGCTTTTTGTTTTTTCATAACCATTTATGGCACCAAAGGCCAGAGAAACCTGTAGAAATAGGAAAGGGAAGGCAAAAGCTTCCACCTCTGAGTCATGGGAGATGGAGAGATTCCTCTCAAGGGTGCATCAAGACCACTTCTATGAAGTTGTGGCCAAGAAGAAGGTGATCCCCGAGGTCCCTTTCAAGCTCAAAAAGGGTGAATATCCAGAGATCCGACATGAGATTCGAAGAAGAGGTTGGAAAATTCTCACCAACCCCATTCAACAAGTCGGAATCTTAATGGTTCAAGAGTTCTATGCCAATGCATGGATCACCAAGAACCATGATCAAAGTGTGAACCCAGACCCTAAGAATTGGCTTACAATGGTTCGGGGGAAATACTTAGATTTTAGTCCGGAAAATGTAAGGTTGGCATTCAAATTACCCATGATGCAAGGAGATGCATACCCATACACTAGAAGGGTCAACTTTGATCAAAGGTTGGACCAAGTCCTCATGGACATATGTGAAGAGGGCACCCAATGGAAGAGAGATTTAAGAGGGAAGCCGGTTCAACTAAGAAGGCATGACCTCAAGCCCGTGGCTAGGGGATGGTTGGAGTTCATCCAACGCTCAATCATTCCCACTAGCAACCGGTCTGAAGTTACTATAGACCGGGCTATCATGATCCATAGCATCATGATTAGGGAGGAAGTAAAAGTTCATGAAGTTATATCCCAAGAACTCTACAAGGTGGCAGACAAGTCCTCTACTTTGGCAAGGTTAGCCTTTCCTCATCCCATTTGTCACCTTTGCAATTCGGTTGGAATTGACATAGAGGGAGACATTCTCATTGATAAGGACAAGCCCATCACTAAGAATAGGATGGAGCAAATAAGAGAACCTCACCAAGAGCATGAGGAATTTCCTCGTTATGAAATCCCTGAGATGCCTCAAGGGATGAATTTTCCTCCACAAAATTATTGGGAGCAAATTAACACCTCCCTAGGAGAATTAAGTTCCAATATGGGACAACTAAGGATGGAGTACCAAGAGCATTCCATCCTACTCCATGAAATTAGAGAAGACTAAAGAACCATGAGAGAGGAGCAACAAAGGCAAGGAAGAGACATTGAGGAGATCAAGCACTCCATAAGATCTTCAAGAGGAAGAACTAGCCGCCATCACTAAGGTGGACCCGTTCTTTAATTTCCTTGTTCTTTATTTCTCTGTTTTTCGAAAATTATGCTTTATGTTTATCTATGTTTGTGTCTTTATTACATGATCATTAGTGTCTTAGTGTCTATGCCTTGAAGCTATGAAAATGAATCCATCTTCTTTCTTAAATGAAAAATGTTTTTAATTGAAAAATAAAAAGAAGTGCATGAATTTCAAATTTTAAAATAGTTTAGTTATTTTGATGTGGTGGCAATACTATTGTTTTTCTGAATGAATGCTTGAACAGTGCATATTTTTGAATTTGTTGATTCATGAATGTTAAAATTGTTGGCTCTTGAAAGAATGATGGAAAAGGAGAAATATTATTTGATAATCTGAAAAAATCATAAAATTGATTCCTGAAGCAAGAAAAAGCAATGAAAAGCTTGCAGAAAAAATATATATATATGCGAAAAAAATGCGAAAAAAAAAGAAAAAAAAGGAAAAAAAAGAGAAAGAAAAAGCAAGCAGAAAAATCCAATATCCCTTTAAACCAAAAGGCAAGGGTAAAATAAAAAAAGGGGATCCAAGGCTTTGAGCATCAGTGGATAGGAGGGCCCACAGGAATAAAATCCTGGCCTAAGCAGCTAAACCAAGCTGTCCTTAACCATGTGCTTGTGGCGTGAAGGTGTCAAGTAAAAACTTGAGACTGAGCGGTTAAAGTCGTGGTCCAAAGCAAAAAGAGTGTGCTTAAGAGCCCTGGACACTTCTCACTGGGGACTTTAGCAAAGCTGAGTCACAATCTGAAAAGGTTCACCCAGTCATGTGTCTGTGGCATTTATGTATCCGGTGGTAATACTGGAAAACAAAATGCTTAGGGTCACGGCCAAGACTCATAAAGTAGCTGTGTTCAAGAATCAGCATACTTAACTAGGAGAATCAATAACACTATCTGGATTCTGAGTTCCTATAGATGCCAATCATTCTGAACTTCAAGGGATAAAGTGAGATGCCAAAACTGTTCAGAAGCAAAAAGCTAAAAGCCCCGCTCATCTAATTAATACTGATCTTCATAGATGTTTTTGGAATTCATTGTATATTCTCTTCTTTTTATCCTATTTGATTTTCAGTTGCTTGGGGACAAGCAACAATTTAAGTTTGGTGTTGTGATGAGCGGATAATTTATACGCTTTTTGGCATTGTTTTTAGTATGTTTTTAGTATATTTTAGTTAGTTTTTATTATGTTTTTATTAGTTTTTAAATAAAAATCACTCTTCTGGACTTTACTATGAGTTTGTGCATTTTTCTGTGATTTCAGGTATTTTCTGGCTGAAATTGAGGGACCTGAGCAAAAATCTGATTCAGAGGCTGAAAAAGGATTGCAGATGCTGTTGGATTCTGACCTCCCTGCACTCGAAGTGGATTTTCTGGAGCTACAGAAGCCCAATTGGTGCACTTTCAATTGCGTTGGAAAGTAGATATCCTGGGCTTTTCAGCAATATATAATAGTCTATTCTTTGCCCGAGATTTGATGGCCCAAGTAAGCGTTCCATGTCAGCTCAAGAATTCTGGCGTTTAACGCCAGAACTGGCACAAAAGCTGGAGTTAAACGCCCAAACTGGCACAAAAGCTGGCGTTTAACTCCAAGAAAAGTCTCTACACATGGAAGCTTCAATGCTCAGCCCAAGCACACACCAAGTGGGCCCAGAAGAAGATTTATGCATTAATTACTCATTTCTGTAACCCTAGGCTACTAGTTTTCTATAAATAGGACCTTTTGCTATTGTATTTTCATCTTTGGACGTTTAGTCCCTAGACCTTGGAGGCTGGCCATTCGGCCATGCTTACACCATTATCACTTTTGTATTTTGAACGGTGGAGTTTCTACACACCATAGATTAAGGTGTGGAGCTCTGCTATTCTTCATGAATTAATACAAGTACTATTGTTTTTCTATTCAACTCAAGTCTATTTCTTCTCCAAGATATTCATTCGCACCCAAGAACATGATGAATGTGATGATTATGTGACACTGATGAGAGAACTTTTGCGTGGTCTAGAAATTTACAGATAAATCCTCGTTGCAAGTATAGTTTCTAAACCTTCAAAAGTCCTTTCATACAAACGTTTTGGTTGTCACAAGTAACAAACCCCTTTGAAATTGATAACTGAGTATTCAAACCTCGGGTCGTCTTCTCAAGGAATTGCAGGGAGGTATGTTCTTATTATTGGTTATGAGTTTGTAAATTGGGATTTTGGAAGTAAGGAGGGAATATGTTATATGACAAGTAAAATAAAATAATAATAATAAAATCTCTTGGCAAGGTATAAGAATTGGAATTCCTATCCTAGTTATCCTTATCAAGTGTGAAGAGAATTGGTTTTTAATCCCACTTGGTTAGCCTTTATTAAACAAAGGAATGTTAAGTGGACTGATTAGCTTGATTCTCAAGTCCTAGTCAACTCCTGTGGAGAGACTAGTGTTAGAGCAATCCTAGCTAAAGCAAAATCTGCCAATTTCAATCACTTGCTGAGTTTGATAACTCAAGTACTACCAATCACTTGACCAAAGCCAAAAGGGAGAAAAATATCTAAATTAAATTAAAAGCATCAATATAAGCAAAGCAATCTTAAATCTGAAAATACCTCGAATTGCATTAACAAAAGAAATTAAATCTGGTATAGATGTTCATAAATTAAATTGAGAAAATAAATAAAAATAAAGAACCTAGGATTGAGAGTCACTCCTAAAACTAAGAGAAATCCTAAATCCTAATCCTAAGAGAGAGGAGAGAACCTCTCTCTCTAAAAACTACATCTACTCCTAAAATTGTGAATATGAGAGCCTCCTCATGAATAGATGTATTCTCCCACTTTATAGCCTCTAATCTGTGTTTTCTGTGCCGCAAACTGGGTCAAAAACAGCCTAGAAATCGCTGGAGAAGAATTCAAACACGCTGATTTCCGTCACTGCGACGCGGCCGCATGGATCACACGATCGCCTTGTCTAGCATCAAGGAAACTGTATCATATTATGTATCAAATCGAAGCCCCTGATGTTAGCTTTCCAACGCAACTGAAACCGCGTCATTTGGACCTCTGTAGCTAAAGTTATAGCCGTTTGAGTGCGAAGAGGTCAGGTTGGATAGCTTAGCAGTTTCTCCAATCTTCTTGTATTCCTTCCACTTTTGCATGCTTCCTTTCTATCCTCTGAGCCATTCCTGCCCTGTAATCTCTGAAATCACTTAACACACATATCAAGGCATCTAATGGTGATAAGAGAGGATTAATAATGAGCAAATATAAGATCAAAGAAGCATGTTTCCAATCAAAGCACATAATTAGGAAGGCAAATGTAAAACCATGCAAATAGTATGAATAAGTGGGTAAAGAGTAGATAAAAACCACTCAATTGAGCACAAGATAAACCATAAAATAGTGGTTTATCAACCTCCCCACACTTAAACACTAGCATGTCCTCATGCTAAGCTCAAGAGAAACTATAAAGATGAAGAGGAATGGTAGAATGTATGAAATGCAACCTATCTATATGAATGCAACTACATGCAAAATGTTTCTACCTACTTGGTTAAAAGTGAATAAGCTCTTCAAGACAAACATAAACCAGATTTCACTAATTCAAATCATACAATAAAAGCAAATAAACTTGTAAGAAGATAGCTCATGAAAGCAGGGAACATAGAATTAAGCACTGAACCCTTACTGGTAGTGTATATCACTATAGTCTCTCAAGTGTATAGGGTTAATCACTCTACTCTTCTCTTAATCATGCTTTCTAAACCTTGTTCTTCATCTATCTAATCAACAAATATTTAATGTACCAATGCAAACATCATGAGGTCTTTTCAGGGTTGTAATGGGGTTGAGGTAAAGGTAAGGGTATATATATAAGGCTAAGTGAGCTAGTAAAGTGAATCCTTGATTAGTCTAAGATCTCACCTAACATATACATACTTTATACAATTTTAAAATACTTTACCTAACTACCCAAATTTTTCGCACATTTGTATTACATGCTCATGTATCAAACTTATTTTTGAATTTTGTCCCATGTGCATTGATTCTTTTTATTTTGCATTTGGGGTAATATATATATATATATTTTTTTCTTTTTCTTTTTCTATTTGTATCCCCTTATTTAATTACTTAATATATTTTTCTTCAATGCGCATGGTAATATAATTATTTTGATTTCACATGAGTATGCTTCCCAAATTTTCAAATAACTTATTCAATTTAATTCCCTACTTTTTTCATATCATCCCATGTTCCCATAAAATTTCTCACACTTAAATTTTACACAATATCTATCTTAAGCTATCCAAGGATTCAACTTGGGATTCTTATTTTGTTTTTCTGCTTAAGGCTAGTAATGTGGTTATAAAATAGAAGAGATTTAAAAGCTCAAGGGGGCTAACAAGGGTGATGTAAAAGGTAGGCTAATTTTAGGATAAGTGAGCTAAAATCAAACAATGGCCTCAATCATATGCAAGCATGTAAATACACTAAATATTGGACATATAGAATGGAACAAGAAAAATAGATTATAATCATAGAAAAGGAAATACACAGGAATAAAATATTTATGGTTAAATAATGTAACCATATAAATAAGCTCAAATCTCACAGGTTGTGTGTTCTTTGGCGCAAAAACCATGTTCCAAATACAACTTCAAACAAGTTTTAACATAAATTTTTTTTTAAATTAGTGAAATGCTATAAAATTTCTTGAAAAAGAAAATATTACTTCAACCAAGTAGTAACTAAATGCATAAAATCAAATAAACATGCAATTAAATACGCAAATGCAATAACTAACAAGAAAAAATAAAACATTGGTGTTTGAGATAGGAAGGTACTAACCCACGGAGATCGGTATCGACCTCCCCACACTTAAAGATTGCACCGTCCTCGGTGCATGCTGAGATGTGCAGGTGGACGGGTCTTCTCCAACTGATGCTTTTCTCCAACGATTGTGCAGATGGACTTGTCTGTCTCCCCATATAAACGTCTTCCGGTTCTCTTCCTGGTGGCCATCCAATCCGGATAGGTTGTGCGATACTGGCGACGCGGTCGCGTGGGTGATGCGGTCGCATGGTGCACGATAAGGTTGGGTGACGCGGATGCGTGGGGCACGCGATCGCGTGACTCGATTTGTGCTAGTGGCGCGAGTGCAGCCTCGCGGTCGCACAACTCTCTGTTCAAAACTCAGTACTGCCAAAATCCAGGGTGACGCGATCGCGTGGTCGATGCGATCGCGCGGGTGGCCTTATTTCCAATATGACGCGGACGCGTGGGTGACGCATTCGCGTGGCAGGGCTTGTACTACTAGCACAGGTCCAGCCCAATTCCAGCTCAACTTTCGGCCATACACCCTTTTTACGCCGATTTCAGATCATGCGGCCAAGTGGGTGACGCAGTCGCGTGGGAGACCATTACTCACATATGACGCGGTAACGTCAGCGACGCGGTCGCGTGGGGTGATTTGTGTTATTGGCACACCTCCAGCTCTGCTCCTGCGAAACTCTCTATTCATATTAATATTGTCTCCCATCTCCTTGCGACGCGGACGCGTCGCTGATGCGGTCGCGTCGCGTGCTCGCTTTTTTTTTTTTTAATATGAAAAGATGCAGAATGCGGTGTTAATATGAATGTGATGCAAAACTCCAGGTTTAATATAATAAAATAAAATAAAACTCGAAAACAAATAAAACTAAATAAAAATGAAAAAGAACGATCATACCATAGTGGGTTGTCTCCCACCTAGCACTTTTAGTTAGAGTGCTTAAGTTGGACAATTGGTGAGCTCCCTGTTATGGTGGCTTGTGCTTGTATTCATCCAGGAATCTCCACCAATGTTTGTATTTCCAGTAACCTCCGGGGTCCCAAACTAGGCGTAGAAAGCCTTCAAGTAAGTTAAAGCAAGTGACAAGGCCCCAAGAGTGTTGATTACCGGGATGAATTCTGGGGTCCCAAATCTTGCTTTTGCACCCGTCTTTAAGTTGATTATCATGATTCCATCCGGGTGGTTCAGCTTTAGAATTCTCCCTGAAGCGTCCAAACAACTTCCTAGACCCATTCAATTGAGCTTTACACCAACCTTTGCATTTAAACTTAAAGCTTCCAACCATGATGAACCTTGCAGGACAATTCTTACCACTGGCCATCTTCCTCTTACTCTTACTGCCACAAAGAGCTCTAAGTTGACCATCCGTCTCCAGTAGCCTATATTCAAGTGGAATTAGAAAGCTAAGGGATATGAATTTTACCCACTTGAATGTTGTGAAGGATGATGGCAACTTAGGGGGAGGTGTTTTTAATGAAATTGGAAGCTCCACTCCCTTGTGCTCTTTGATGACAAGTCATCTTAGCCTAGTTTCACTAGCCTTTTTCTTTGTTTTGATTAGGTTTTATACACTTTCTTACATTCTAAGTAAGAAATTTGGAATGAAAATGCATGACTTCTTTGAATTAAATAACCACTAATTATTTGATGCTAAATCATGAGGTTGAAGCCAAATTTAATTGAATTTTAATGATTTATAAATCTTGTGAATTTAGTGATACTTTGATTGGTTGTTTTGATTACTTGTAGGTGAAGAAAGAAGAAAAGAAGAAAAGCGTGGCATAAGAAACGTTCCAAAGGAAGCCACAAGCGTGCCCAAGGGAAGCAAAAACGTGGCCAACATCAAGGAAGAAAGGGAAGCTAAGTTGAGAAAACAAACTGAGCTTCACAAGGAATAAAAGGAGAAGGCAAGCTACAAAACTAAGTTCAAATAGTTAACTGAGCACTAAAGAAAGCAAGGAAATGGTGCAAAGCTAAGTTAACTAAGTTAACTTTATCGGGACCTCTCCATATTAATTCAAGAAGAAATTCCAAGGGATGAAGCCAACAAGATTCGAACCAAGGACCAAGGAGAGGCAAGGAACTCACCTTGCAAGGAAATTCAAGAAGAAATAGCCAAAATGCATCCTCCATGATTCGAACTTGGAACCACACGCTACTCCTTGCAAGGGAATTCAAGAATAAATAGCTAGAATGCTTCATCCAGGATTTGAACTTGGGAACTCCTTGAAACATAAGGAAGGAGTGCCACCAAGCTTGCAAGGAAAATCAAGAGGAAATAGCTTAAATGCTTGAGCCAAGTTTCGAACTTGGGTATTCTTTGAAACACAAGGGAGGAGCGCCATTCATGCTTGCAAGGAAATGAACTAAAATTCTTGAGCCAGGTTTCGAACTTGGGAATTCTTTGAAACATAAGGAGGAGCACCCACTCATCCAAGGAAATTAGCTTCAAGACTTCCTCCACCAGGATTCGAACCTGGGACGTGAAGGCCATAAGCAAGGCACTACACAAGGAAGCTCAGTTGGTTTTTCTAACTGAGCATTGTCTCTCCCCCAAGCCTCCACAATGTGACACGGTCATGACACCAAGAAGCACAGTTTTGGCGCACCAAGGAGGGCTCTTGCGCATCATGACACGGACCAAGGCACCAAGGAGGAAGCCTTGTGCGCACAAGGAGACACGGCCAACACTTAGAGCTAAGTTGGATTTTCCAACTGAGCTCTAGTGTCACACACTCCACCAAGGGCTGGGCGCACTAATTTTGACAACATGGGCAGCACACTTGGAAGCTAAGTTGGATTTTCCAACTGAGCTTTCCCCTGGAGGTGCAATTTGGGCTAAAAATTGGATTAAAAATCCAATTCAATTCATTTCTTCACCAAATCAAAAGCCCACCCAAATTCCAAAAATCCAAGAATAGAAAGTGTATAAATAGGGGTTAGTTTGATGTAATTAGGATTTTTAAAAACTTTTGACTTTTGACTTTTGAACTTTTGGAACTTTTTATTTTTGCTTTTAGACTTTTATTTTGAATTGAGAACTTTTGGCTGGGAGTTTTGTAATTTCAGAGAACTTGGAAGGAGAATTGATCTCTCTTCTTCTTGGTTCTTGCTTGAGCACTCTTTTATTTTCTTGCTTTGGATCTTGGGTGGAGAATTGAAGAACTTCTGTTTCAAACTCACCTTGAGATATCTTGTTTAGTTTTCTGCACAATTGAATTCCACTTTCTGTTTACTTTACTGCTTAATCTTCTACACTTTCTGCAATTTACTTTTCTTTAGTTCCTTTGCAATTATTCTTGTTGGATTAAGGAAGGATTTGAGATCTAGACTTGTTATCTAGTCTCTTCCACCCTGAGATCTCCAACCTCTTTTACTTTGCTGCAAATTAAGCACTGCCTTTCTGTCTTTACAATTTTCAAAGCATCTCTACTCTTCTGTTTGAGATCCATTCCAATTCAATTCATCTTTTGCTTTGCTGTTTGATGCAATTTACTTTTGCTTGTTTAATTTCTGCAATCCCTATTCCCAATTCCTTTTATGATTCAAGCAATTTATATTTCTTGCACTCTAAGCTTTAGTTATTTACATTTCTTGCAATCTAAGTTTCTGCACTTTACCTTACTTGTTCTTTAAGATTCAGCACATTTACTTTTCTGCTCTTTCATTTACTGCAATTTCCCCTTCTCCCTTTACATTTCAAGCAATTTAGTTTCTACGAAATACAAACAACTCAACTAATACTTGATTCGCTTGACTAAATCAACACTAAACTAAAATTGCTCAATCCTTCAATCCCTGTGGGATCGACCTCACTCATGTGAGTTATTATTACTTGATGCGACCCGGTACACTTGCCGGTGAGTTTTGTGTTGGATTGTTTTCCACATATCAAGTTTTTGGCGCCGTTGCCGGGGATTGATTAGATTGACAATGATTAAGTGAAGTGGAGATCTAGATCAAGCACTTTTTATTTTCTGTTTCTTTAATTTTTGACTAACACACTAACTGTTTGAATTTTTGCTTAAGCCAATTAACATTTCACTTCAGCCATGGATTGAAGTGTTATTGCTTTCTGGTGTTGTGATTTTTATGCTTTGGTTGTATGTCAGGTACAAGGAGAATTACACCCACTTTTTGTGAACAAGACGAAAGAACCCTCAGAAGATTAAGAAGAGCTGAAAGAGGGAAAAACATTATTGGAGAAGAGGAGTCAGAAGAAGAATTCCAAGATATGGAGGAACACTTAACAAACCCACCAAATGGAGTTGAAGGAGCAGCCAATAATAACAACAATCCACCACAGAGAAGAGTTTTGGCTTCCTACACGTGTGCAGATCCTAGACATTGTGGGAGTAGCATTCTCACCCCAAATGTCAATGCAAATAACTTTGAACTAAAGCCACAACTCATCACCTTGGTTCAAAATAATTGTTCTTATGGAGGAGGACCACTTGAAGACCCTAACCAACACTTGTCCACGTTCTTGAGGATTTGTGACACTGTCAAAACCAATGGTGTGCACCCTGACAGTTACAAGCTACTGCTATTTCCATTTTCTCTCAGAGACAAAGCCACTCAATGGTTGGAATCCTTCCCAAGAGACAGCATCAACAATTGGGATGATCTAGTAACCAAGTTCCTTGCCAAGTTTTACCCACCTCAAAGAGTTATTAGATTGAAGACTGAAGTGCAAACATTCACACAAATGGATGCTAAACCCTTGTATGAGGCATAGGAACAATACAAAGCTCTAATCAGGAAGTGTCCACCAGGAATGTTCAGTGAGTGGGACAGATTGCAGAATTTCTATGAAGGCTTAACACTGAAATCTCAAGAGGCTTTGGATTATTCAGCAGGAGGTTCTTTGCAATTAATGAAAACGACAGAGGAAGCCCAAAATCTCATTGATATGGTGGCCAACAACCAATATTTCTTTGCTCACCAAAGGCAACGCCAACCATCATAAAGGAAAGGAGTGATGGAGTTGGAAGGAGTGGACTCAATCCTAGCTCAAAATAAAATGATGCAGCAGTAAATTCAACAACAATTTGAGCAAATGGCCAAGAAGATTGATAGCCTTCAAGTTGTAGCAGTCAACACAAGCCAACCATCATCCACATGGGGGCAAAATGAAGAAACTTAAGAGGAGCAGCAGCAAGAACAAGTCCAGTACATGCACAACCAAAATTCTGGTCCAAATGAAGTCTATGGTGATACTTACAACCCTTCTTGGAAGAACCACCCAAACCTTAGGTGGGGAGATAATCACAACCAGAATCAACAACCATGGCAGAGAAACTCAAATCAAAACACTTCAAGAAACAACCAAAACCACAACCAGCAGCAAACTAACCAAAACCCTTACAGAAAACCCCAAAACAACTACCCCAACTCCAACCATTACCCATCCAATAACCAAACCTCAAATCAAAACACTTACCTTCAACCCTCAACACCCCACAATCAACTAATCTCACAAGAATCTCAAAGGATTAACAACCTGGAGCTCCTAATGGAAAAAATGATGAAAACTCAAGAGATGACATTGAGGAACCAAGAAGCCTCCATGAAAAATATGGAAAGGCAAATTGGACAACTCTCCAAGAAAATCAACATTGAAAGGTCATCAAGCTCACTACCAAGTTACACCATTCCTAATCTAAAAGAGGAGTGCAACGCAATACAATTGAGGAGTGGAAAAATCCTGGCGAAAAATGAAGAAGCAACCAAGAAGCCAAAGGAAAGTGACAAGAAACAAGCTGAAAAAGAGAAGGCCAATGATGAAGATGTAACAGCAAGCAAGCAGACCTCAGAAGAGCTCAAAGAAAGGGAAGATCAGCCACAAAAATCAAAAAAGGGAAAGGAAGTAATTGAAGAGCAAACTAAGGACCAAAGGCAGGGAATGAACTTCACTCCACCCTTGCCATATCCTCAAAGGTTCAACAAGGAGACTAAAGACCAACACTTCCCAAAATTTCTTGAAATCTTTAAGAAGTTGGAGATCAATATTCCCTTAGCTGAAGCACTGAAACAAATGCCCCTGTACGCAAAGTTCTTGAAGGAACTTATCAACAAGAAGAGGAGTTGGCAAGTTAATGAAACTGTACTGCTTACTGAGGAATGCAGAGTGCTAATCCAGAAGGGACTTCCTCCCAAACTCGAGGACCCTGGGAGTTTCTTTTTACCCTGCACCATTGGCAGTATGGCCATCAACAAGGCGATGTGTGACTTGGGAGCTAGTATCAATCTAATGCTTGCCTTTCTAGTGAAAAAGCTAAGCATAAAAGAGGTGAAACCAGTACAGATGTCTCTAGAATTGGTGGACAAATCAGTGATATGCCCCAGGGGTATAATTGAGAACCTTCTAGTCAAGATAGACAGATTCATCTTTCCTGCAGATTTTGTGATCTTAGATTCAAACCAGGATGAGGGCGACTCCATTATACTGGGAAGACCGTTCTTGGCCACTGCTAGGGCCATCATAGACATAGAGCAAGGAGAATTAACCCTCATGATGCATGATGAAAGTATCACTCTGAATGTACTGCCAGAAACACAGAGCAGTAATGAAAAAAAAATGGTATAGAAACGGACAAAGAGAATCTGCAGTGGAAGGAGGGAATCAACAAGACAAACAACAACTGCCCTCCCAAGCAAGAGATAGATGATGCAACTGGTCAAATAGAGAAAGAGACTGTGCAAAATAATGAAGAAGTTCAAGAAGACATTGGAGTAGTGGCAACCAAAAAGAGAAATCTCAAAGGGAAACCTATTGTCAAAGAAGAAAGGTCAACAAAAGGAGGGAAGAAAAACAAGAACAGAAGCAAAAAGGGTTGGAAGAACAAAAAAATTCCAGCAGAAGGGTTCTCCAAAGGTGATAAGGTGCAACTAGTTTATCAATAGTTGGGAACTGAGGATCACTACACTGTTAATCAAATACTCTCTCTCGAGCATGTGGAGATTGAGCACCAAGGAACAAAGAAGAAGCTCACAGTCAGAGGGGACAAGCTGAGGCACTACAGTCATCAACCACCATAAAAGAAGGGTTTAATGTCAAGCTAATGACAATAAAAGAGCGCTTGTTGGGAGGCAACCCAACCTGAGGTAGTTTTCTTTTCATAGCTATTTAATAAAAAGGTTAATTAGCTTTATTTATACTGCAAGAAGCTAAGTTTGGTGTTGCACACTAAAACAATATAAGGGAGAATGAAGAATTCTAAGTTTGGTGTTCCACCAAAATCTCATCATAAAATACATTCTCACTTTATGCATAATGCTAGCTTCAAATATTTGGATGAACTAATTAACTATTTGCTGTTTCATAGTCTCTAATCTCATTGCCTTTAGCAAGGAAAAAGGATTTCACACATAGTAAACTATTGTATGAGAAACATTGGCAAAGAACTAAGTTTGGTGTTCACACACCAAAGTAAAGTTCAAAAGCCCACAAATAAGCCTTGCAGATTAACCAGATACTTAAAGGGCTTGAGCAGCAAGCCACTTTTGAGAATTATGCAGGAAAATAGCCAATAAATTAAAGAATACTTGCAGTATGACTCAAAAGGAGCAAACAGAAGGAAGAATGAGAAGCTACAACCCACAGGTTGTATTTGCACTTGATTCTTGTTGTTATGTAATGAGTTAATTCAGAGATTCCTTTATGTTTGGCTAGAATGATCATTGAGTTGCAAGTGGAAGTACATGCTAAAGAAAGCTATCTGCATAATTTTTGCCTAAAAGTCATCTGCATAATAATTGTCATCACTCATTAACTTGAAAAGTTTGTTCTGTTTCCCTTGCTGTTTGAATAAAAGAAAGATGTTTGATTTAGAAAAGTAATTGTTCAATGTTGCAAAAGTTAGAATGAAGTTAGTGGTGGTGTGTGTTTGATTCAACTATTAGCTCACAGAATAAATGTTGCAGAATAACTTGTTTCTTAAAGCTTAAGCTAGTTTGCTGCTATGATCCTTCAAACAATGAAAGCCCCTTGAAAATAAACCAAAACAGAAAGAAAAAGAAAGAAGAAAAGCCAAAAGTTGGCAAAGAAACAAACAATAAGGCTAGACACCAATAGCTTGGACCCTAGGACATATGCCTGTGGTGTTTATGTACTAGGATATGCTTGGACAAGTAGGTTCTAATGAGTATCTTAAAACTTGGAAACTTAGATCAATTGATTTGGGATTGTCAACCGAAAGTCCACAATAAAGAGCAACCTAGCTACAAAACATTTAGTGATCCAAAGAGATGCTGGGCATCAATGATCCTAGGAGGAAAAAGGTGAGCCATGTGTCTGTGGTGAATAAATGTTGAGTGAAAATAAGCCAAAGGTCACTACAACATTTGCCACCAAGCCTTTGATAAGTAATAAGCTCTGTATGCAAAAGAAAGAAGAAAAAGCTAACAAGGGGATTAAGCAAAAGGGTAAAGAATCATAGCAGCAACCTTGGTGAACCCTTAAGGAAGCATAGTTATTTTGACAGCAAGTAATAAATGAGCTATTTTTGATCTACATAAAACCCCATAAACAAAATTCAACTAATTGCCTAATAAGGACATGCATACTTATCTACTTCTTTCTATCTTCTCTTTTGTTTATGTGCTTGCTTGGGGACAAGCAAGTTTTAAGTTTGGTGTTGTGATGACAAGTCATCTTAGCCTAGTTTCACTAGCCTTTTTCTTTGTTTTTATTAGGTTTTATACACTTTCTTGCATTCTAAGTAAGAAATTTGGAATGAAAATGCATGACTTCTTTGAATCAAACAACCACTAATTATTTGATGCTAAATCATGAGGTTGAAGCCAAATTTAATTGAATTTTAATGATTTATAAACCTTGTGAATTTAGTGATACTTTGATTGGTTGTTTTGATTACTTGTAGGTGAAGAAAGAAGAAAAGAAGAAAAGCGTGGCATAAGAAACGTTCCAAAGGAAGCCACAAGCATGCCCAAGGGAAGCAAAAACGTGGCCAACATCATGGAAGAAAGGGAAGCTAAGTTGAGAAAACAAACTGAGCTTCACAAGGAATAAAAGGAGAAGGCAAGCTACAAAACTAAGTTCAAATAGTTAACTGAGCACTAAAGAAAGCAAGGAAATGGTGCAAAGCTAAGTTAACTAAGTTAACTTTATCGGGACCTCTCCATATTAATTCAAGAAGAAATTCCGAGGGATGAATCCAACAAGATTCGAACCAAGGACCAAGGAGAGGCAAGGAACTCACCTTGCAAGGAAATTCAAGAAGAAATAGCCAAAATGCATCCTCCATGATTCGAACTTGGAACCACACGCTACTCCTTGCAAGGGAATTCAAGAATAAATAGCTAGAATGCTTCATCCAGGATTTGAACTTGGGAACTCTTTGAAACATAAGGAAGGAGTGCCACCAAGCTTGCAAGGAAAATCAAGAGGAAATAGCTTAAATGCTTGAGCCAAGTTTCGAACTTGGGTATTCTTTGAAACACAAGGGAGGAGTGCCATTCATGCTTGCAAGGAAATGAACTAAAATGCTTGAGCCAGGTTTCGAACTTGGGAATTCTTTGAAACATAAGGAGGAGCACCCACTCATCCAAGGAAATTAGCTTCAAGACTTCCTCCACCAGGATTTGAACCTGGGACGTGAAGGCCATAAGCAAGGCGCTACACAAGGAAGCTCAGTTGGTTTTTCCAACTGAGCATTGTCTCTCCCCCAAGCCTCCACAATGTGACACGGTCATGACACCAAGTAGCACAATTTTGGCGCACCAAGGAGGGCTCTTGCGCATCATGACACGGACCAAGGCACCAAGGAGCAAGCCTTGTGCGCACAAAGAGACACGGCCAACACTTAGAGCTAAGTTGGATTTTCCAACTGAGCTCTAGTGTCACACACTCCACCAAGGGCTGGGCGCACTAATTTTGACAACATGGGCAGCACACTTGGAAGCTAAGTTGGATTTTCCAACTGAGCTTTCCCCTGGAGGTGCAATTTGGGCTAAAAGTTGGATTAAAAATCCAATTCAATTCATTTCTTCACCAAATCAAAAGCCCACCCAAATTCCAAAAATCCAAGAATAGAAAGTGTATAAATAGGGGTTAGTTTGATGTAATTAGGATTTTTAAAAACTTTTGACTTTTGACTTTTGAACTTTTGGAACTTTTTATTTTTGCTTTTAGACTTTTATTTTGAATTGAGAACTTTTGGCTGGGAGTTTTGTAATTTCAGAGAACTTGGAAGGAGAATTGATCTCTCTTCTTCTTGGTTCTTGCTTGAGCACTCTTTTATTTTCTTGCTTTGGATCTTGGGTGGAGAATTGAAGAACTTCTGTTTCAAACTCACCTTGAGATCTCTTGTTTAGTTTTCTGCACAATTGAATTCCACTTTCTGTTTACTTTACTGCTTAATCTTCTACACTTTCTGCAATTTACTTTTCTTTAGTTCCTTTGCAATTATTCTTGTTGGATCAAAGAAGGATTTGAGATCTAGACTTGTTATCTAGTCTCTTCCACCTTGAGATCTCCAACCTCTTTTACTTTGCTGCAAATTAAGCACTGCCTTTCTGTCTTTACAATTTTCAAAGCATCTCTACTCTTCTGTTTGAGATCCATTCCAATTCAATTCATCTTTTGCTTTGCTGTTTGATGCAATTTACTTTTGCTTGTTTAATTTCTGCAATCCCTATTCCTAATTCCTTTTATGATTCAAGTAATTTACATCTCTTGCACTCTAAGCTTCAGTTATTTACATTTCTTGCAATCTAAGTTTCTGCACTTTACCTTACTTGTTCTTTAAGATTCAGCACATTTACTTTTCTGCTCTTTCATTTACTGCAATTTCCCCTTCTCCCTTTACATTTCAAGCAATTTAGTTTCTGCAAAATACAAACAACTCAACCAATACTTGATTCGCTTGACTAAATCAACACTAAACCAAAATTGCTCAATCCTTCAATCCCTGTAGGATCGACCTCACTCATGTGAGTTATTATTACTTGATGCGACCCGGTACACTTGCCGGTGAGTTTTGTGTTGGATCGTTTTCCACACATCACTCTTCTCTGATAATTACCACCTCTTTGCAAGCTTCTTCAATTTTAACCTCTTCCTCTTGGTAGCTTTCTTCCAATTCAATCTTCTCTTCATTGCTTTCCAAGGGCATGGGAGGTTGTGCTTCTTCTTCTTGAATCTCCATCTCCTGATCAACCTCTTCCAAGTCTTTAAATGTGATATGCCTTGGAGGTTGTACGCTCTTCTCATCATCAGCATCAAACACCGTAGAAGGAGGCTCTGTGACTGGACTTTCCAATGGAGGTACAGCATCTCTTAAGTCTGCAACCACTTCTTCTTTTTTAATAATTGCTGCTTTGTCCAGTTGTTTAAGTATAAAATCGTACTCATCCTCGATGTTTTTCTTTCTATGACAACTCCTTTCAACTATTCTTTCATCTTCATGGGTCTCTCCTACCCTTACCCGTAGGGCCTCCTCTAGCTCTTTATGAAGTATGGATTTGCGAAGATGATTCCTTCTTTCCTGTTCCATATCAATAGCATAATTGGGATCATCTTGCTCTTGGATTGATGGATGTGGGTGCTCTTCCATAGATGGTGGTGATAGGATGGAGAGATTATTCTGTGGTTGACAAGGAAGTGCACTAGAGCTTGAGGGTTAATTGTTGAAGGTATTTGGTGGTCTGATTTGGGTGACCATTTTGATGAGAGAACTTTTGCGTGGTCTAGAAATTTGCGGATAAATCCTCGTTGCAAGTATAGTTTCTAAACCTTCAAAAGTCCTTTCATACAAACGTTTTGGTTGTCACAAGTAACAAACCCCTTTGAAATTGATAACCAAGTATTCAAATCTCGGGTCGTCTTCTCAAGGAATTGCAGGGAGGTATGTTCTTATTATTGGTTATGAGTTTGTAAATTGGGGTTTTGGAAGTAAGGAGGGAATATGTTATATGACAAGTAAAATAAAATAATAATAATAAAATCTCTTGGCAAGGTATAAGAATTGGAATTCCTATCCTAGTTATCCTTATCAAGTGTGAAGAGAATTGGGTTTTAATCCCACTTGGTCAGCCTTTATTAAACAAAGGAATGTTAAGTGGACTGATTAGCTTGATTCTCAAGTCCTAGTCAACTCCTGTGGAGAGACTAGTGTTAGAGCAATCCTAGCTAAAGCAAAATCTGCCAATTTCAATCACTTGCTGAGTTTGATAACTCAAGTACTACCAATCACTTGACCAAAGCCAAAAGGGAGAAAAATATCTAAATTAAATTAAAAGCATCAATATAAGCAAAGCAATCTTAAATCTGAAAATACCTCGAATTGCATTAACAAAAGAAATTAAATCTGGCATAGATGTTCATAAATTAAATTGAGAAAATAAATAAAAATAAAGAACCTGGGATTGAGAGTCACTCCTAAAACTAAGAGAAATCCTAAATCCTAATCCTAAGAGAGAGGAGAGAACCTCTCTCTCTAAAAACTACATTTACTCCTAAAATTATGAATATGAGAGCCTCCTCATGAATGGATGTATTCCCCCACTTTATAGCCTCTAATCTGTATTTTCTGGACCACAAACTGGGTCAAAAACAGCCCAGAAATCGCTGGAGAAGAATTTAAACACGCTGATTTCCGTCACTGCGACGTGGCCGCACGGATCACGCGGTCGCGTCGCCTAGCGTCAGGGAAACTATATCATATTACATATCAAATCGAAGCCCCGGACGTTAGCTTTTCAACGCAACTAGAACCGTGTCATTTGGACCTCTGTAGAAAAAGTTATAGCCGTTTCAGTGCGAAGAGGTCAGGTTGGACAGCCTAGCAGTTTCTTCAATCTTCTTGTATTCCTTCCACTTTTGCATGCTTCCTTTTTATCCTCTGAGACATTCCTGCCCTGTAATCTCTGAAATTACTTAACAACACACATATCAAGGCATCTAATGGTGATAAGAGATGATTAATAATGAGCAAATATAAGATCAAAGAAGCATGTTTTCAATCAAAGCACATAATTAGGAAGGCAAATGTAAAACCATGCAAATAGTATGAATAAGTGGGTAAAGAGTAGATAAAAACTACTCAATTGAGCACAAGATAAACCATAAAATAGTGGTTTATCAGACACTCATCACCATTCTCACCTATGAACAAGTGACTGACAACCACTTCCGTTCTACATGCAAACAAGCTTGAATGTGTATCTCTTGGGTTTCCAATCTAAGATTGGAACCTTCGTGGTATAGGCTAGAATTATTGGCGGCCATTCCTGAGATCCGGAACGTCTAAACCTTATCTGTGGTATTCTGAGTAGGATCTGGGAAGAGATGACTGTGACGAGCTTCAAACTCGTGATTGTTGGGCGTGTGACAGACGCAAAAGGATCAATGGATCCTATTCCAACATGATCGAGAACCGACAGATGATTAGCCGTGCAGTGACAGCGTGCGTAGAACATTTTCACTGAGAGGATGGGAAGTAGCCATTGACAACGATGATGCCCAACATAAAGCTTGCCATGGAAAGGAGTATGAATGATTGGAAGAAGGCAATAGGAAAGCAGAGGTTCAAGAGGAACAAAGCATCTTCATACGCTTATCTGAAATTCCTACCAGTGAATTACATAAGTATCTCTATCTCTATCTTTACTTTATGTTTTATTTATCTTTTAATTATCAATCCTCCATAACCATTTGAATCCGCCTGACTGAGATTTACAAGATGACCATAGCTTGCTTCAAGCCGACAGTCTCCGTGGGATCGACCCTTACTCACGTAAGGTTTATTACTTGGACGACCCAGTGCACTTGCTGGTTAGTTGTGCGGAATTGTGACAAAGTGTGATTCACATTTGAGAGCTCCAAATCTTTGGCGCCATTGTTGATGATCACAATTTCGTGCACCAGAAGGTACTCATTGTTATAGTTTTGCTCAGCCAGGATGGGGAACATCTGCTCACAGTAGCGGTTAGTGAACCGTGCAGAGTCCTTTGCTGGAAAGGATTTTTCTTTTTCATCAACCTTGATGATCCTCTTGACTCGCTTTGTTGAGGGCTTTACTGCTGTTGATGATGGCTCTGTGGTGCACGAATTGTAAATCACACTTTTCACAACTCGTACCACTAACCAGCAAGTGCACTGGGTCGTCCAAGTAATACCTTACGTGAGTAAGGGTCGAATCCCACGGAGATTGTTGGCTTGAAGCAATCTATGGTTATTTTGTAATTCTTAGTAAGGATATCAATTATGATTATCAGTTTGAATTGCGAAAAATAAAAGAGCATGAAATAAATACTTGTTATGCAGTAATGGAGAATATGTTGGAGTTTTGGAGATGCTTTGTCTTCTGAATCTCTACTTTCCCCCTGTCTTCTTCTTCACGCATGCAAGGTTCCTCCTATGGCAAGCTGTGTGTTGGTGGATCACTGTTGTCAATGGCTACCATCCGTCCTCTCAGTGAAAATGGTCCAGGAGCGCTGTCACCGCACGGCAAATTCATCTGTCGGTTCTCACTCATGCTGGAATAGGATCCATTGATCCTTTTGCGTCTGTCACTACGCCCAACCCTTGTGAGTTTGAAGCTCGTCATAGTCATTCAATCCCTGAATCCTACTTAGAATACCACAGGCAAGGTTTAAACTTTTCGGATTCTCAAGAATGCTGCCAATGGATTCTAGCTTATACCACGAAGATTCTGATTAAGGAATCCAAGAGATACTCATTCAATCGAAGGTAGAACGGGAGTGGTTGTCAGGCACGCGTTCATAGATTGAGAATGGTGATGAGTGTCATGGATCATCACATTCATCATATTGAAGTGCGAATGAACATCTTAGATAGAAACAAGCGTGTTTGAATAGAAAACAAAAATAATTGCATTAATTCATCGAGACACAGCAGAGCTCCTCACCCCCAACAATGGAGTTTAGACACACATGCCGTTAAAGAGTACAAAGTTCAGATCTAAAAATGTCATGAGGTGCAAAATAAATCTCTAAAAGTTGTTTAAATACTAAACTAGTAACCTAGGTTTACAGAAAATGAGTAAACTAAGATAGATAGTGCAGAAATCCACTTCTGGGGCCCATTTGGTGTGTGCTGGGGCTGAGACTTGAGCTTTACACGTGCCTAGGTTGTTTCTAGAGTTAAACGCCAGTTTGTAACCTATTTCTGGCGTTTAACTCCAACTTGTAACCTGTTTCTGGCGTTTAACGCCAGAATGAAACATGGAACTGGCGTTGAACGCCAGTTTATGTCATCTATCCTTGAGCAAAGTATGGACTATTATATATTGATGGAAAGCCCTGGATGTCTAATTTCCAACGCAATTGAGAGCGCGCCAATTGGAATCTTGTAGCTCCAAAAAATCCATTCCGAGTGCAGGGAGGTCAGAATCTAACAGCATCAGCAGTCCTTTTTCATCCTGAATCAGATTTTTGCTCAGCTCCCTCAATTTCAGCCAGAAATTACCTGAAATCACAGAAAAATACACAAACACATAGTAAAGTCCAGAAATGTGATTTTATTTAAAAACTAATAAAAATATAATAAAAAGTGACTAAAACATATTAAAAACTACCTAAAAATAATGCGAAAAAGCGTATAAATTATCCACTCATCACAACACCAAACTTAAATTGTTGCTTGTCCCTAAGCAACTAAAAACAAAGTAGGATAAAAAGAAGAGAATATACAATGAATTCCAAAAACGTCTATGAAGATCAATCTTAATTAGATGAGCGGGGCTATTAGCTTTTTGCTTCTAAAAAGTTTTGGCATCTCACTTTTTCCTTTGAAGTTCAAAATGATTGCTATCTATAGGAACTCAGAATTCAGATAGTGTTATTGATTGTCCTAGTTCAGTATGTTGATTCTTGAACACAGCTACGTTATGAGTCTTGGCCGTGGCCCTAAGCACTCTGTTTTCCAGTATTACCACCGGATACATATATGCCACAGACACATAACTGGGTGAAGCTTTTCATATTGTGACTAAGCTTTGCTAAAGTCCCCAATTAGAGGTGTCCAGGGTTCTTAAGCACACTCTGTTTTTGCTTTGGAACTCGACTTTAACCGCGCAGTCTCAAGTTTTCACTTGACACCTTCACGCCACAAGCACATGGTTAGGGACAGCTTGGTTTAGCCGCTTAGGCCAGGATTTTATTCCTTTAGGCCCTCCTATCCCCTGATGCTCAAAGCCTTGGATCCTTTTTATTACCCTTGCCTTTTGGTTTTAAGGGCTATTGGCTTTTTTTTCTTGCCTTTTGGTTTAAAGAGTTTTGGCTTTTTCTGCTTGCTTTTTCTTTTTCTTGTTCTTTTTTTTCGCATTTTTTTTGCAAGCTTTGTTCTTCACTACTTTTTCTTGCTTCAAGAATCATTTTTATGATTTTTCAGATTATCAAATAACATTTCTCCTTTTTCATCATTCTTTCAAGAGCCAACAATTTTAACATTCATAAACAACAAATTCAAAAGACATATGCACTGTTCAAGCATTCATTCAGAAAACACAAAGTATTGTCACCACATCAAAATAATTAAACTATTTTAAATTTTGAAATTCATGTACTTCTTTTTCTTTTTCATAAAACATTTTTCATTTAAGAAAGGTGATGGATTCATAGGACATTCATATCTTTAAGACATAGACACTTAGATACTAGTGATCATGTAATAAGACCCAAACATAAATAAACATAAAGCATAGTAAACAAAAAACAGAGAAATAAGAACAAGGAGATTAAGGAACGGGTCCACCTTAGTGAGGGTGGCGTCTTCCTCTTCTTGAAGAACCAATGGTGCTCTTGAGCTTCTCTATGTCTCTTCCTTGTCTATGTTGCTCCTTCCTCATAGCTCTTTGACCTGCAGTCAAATGCTCTACCATTGAATTATAGACCCTTGAGATGAACCTCTCCATCTCTCATGACTCGGGGGTGGAAGCAACTGCCTTCCTCTTTCTCTTTTTAGAGGTTTCTCCGACCTTAGGTGCCATAAATGGTTATTGAAAAACAAAAAGCAATGCATTTTTTCACACTAAACTTAAAAGGTTTGCTCATCCTCGAGCAAAAGAAGATAGAAGGGAGTAGAAGGAGAAGTGGGGGAGAAGGAGGTGTGTGAATTGGTGGGTGTGAGAAGGGAATGGTGAGGTAGGTGGGAATTTTGTGGGGTCCACAGATCCAGAGGGGTCAAGAACTTAGCATCCCTGCTCCATTTAGACGTGCAAAATGCCCTTAGAATGCATGTCTGGCGTTAAACGCCAGCTTGCTGCTTGTTTCTGGCATTTAACGCCAATTCCATGCTTTGTTCTGGCGTTAAACGCCAGTCTGGTGCTTGTTTCTGGCGTTTAATGCCAGCTTGATTCTTTTTTCTGGCGTTAAACACCAGCTTGTTACTTCTTACTGGCGTTTAAACGCCAGTAAACTCTTCCTCCAGGGTGAGCTGATTTTAATGCTGTTTTTCATTCTATTTTTGATTTTTCAGTAGTTTTTGTGACTTCACATGATCATTAACTTACAGAAAACATAAAATAGCAATGGAAACTAAATAGATATGGTTAAATAACATTGGGTTTCCTCCCAACAAGTGCTTCTTTATTGTCTTTAGCTGGACCTTGCTGAGCTTTTAATCTAGCCTCAGCCTTGAGCACTCTTGCTCAATATTGCCTTCAAGATAATGCTTGATTCTCTGTCCATTAACAATGAACTTCTTATCAGAATCAATGTCTTGAAGCTCCACATAGCCATATGGTGACACACTTGTAATCACATATGGTCCCCTCCACCGGGATTTCAGTTTCCCGGGGAATAGCCTGAGCCTAGAGTTAAACAACAGAACTTTCTGTCCTGGTTCAAAGACTCTAGATGACAGCTTTCTGTCATGCTATCTTTTTTCTTTCTCTTTGTAAAGCTTGGCATTTTCGAAAGTAGTGAGTCTGAATTCCTCTAGCTCATTCAGCTGAAGCAATCTTTTTTCTCCAGCTAATTTGGCATCAAAGTTTAGGAATCTGGTTGCCCAGTAGGCCTTATGCTCCAGTTCCATGGGCAGATGACAGGCCTTACCATACACAAGCTGGTATGGAGAGGTCCCTATAGGAGTATTGAATGCTGTTCTGTAAGCCCACAGAGCATCATCCAAGCTTCTCGCCCAATCCTTTCGACGGGTACTTACAGTCCGTTCCAGGATTCTTTTTATTTCACTATTAGAGACTTCAGCTTGTCCATTTGTCTGTGGATGATACGGAGTTGCCACCTTGTGACTAGTTCCATACCGGACCATAGCAGAGTAAAGCTGTTTGTTGCAGAAGTGAGTGCCCCCATCACTAATTAGTGCTCTAGGGACACCAAACCTGCTGAAGATATGTTTCTGGAGGAATTTCAGCACTGTTTTAGTATCATTAGTGGGTGTGGCAATGGCCTCCACCCATTTGGATACATAGTCGACTGCCACCAGAATATAAGTGTTTGAGTATGATGGTGGGAAAGGCCCCATGAAGTCAATACCCCATACGTTAAACAACTCAATCTCTAAGATTCCTTGCTGAGGCATGGCGTAACTGTGAGGCAGATTACCAGCTCTCTGGCAGCTGTCACAGTTACGCACAAACTCTCGGGAGTCTTTATAGAGAGTGGGCCAGTAGAAGCCACATTGGAGGACTTTTGTGGCTGTTCACTCACCTCCGAAATGTCCTCCATATTGTGATCCATGACAATGCCATAGGATCTTCTGTGCTTCTTCTCTAGGCACACACCTACGGATTATTCCGTCTGCACATCTCTTAAAGAGATATGGTTCATCCAACAAGTAATACTTTGCATCAGTAATTAATTTTTTCTTTTGTTGCCTGCTGTACTCCTTGGGTATGAATCTTGCAGCTTTATAGTTTGTAATGTCTGCAAACCATGGTGTTTCCTAAATGGCAAACAAATGCTCATCCGAAAAGGTTTCAGAGATTTCAATAGAGGGAAAGGACGCCCCTTCTACTGGCTCTAACCGGGACATATGATCAGCCACTTGGTTTTCTGTCCCTTTTCTGTCTCTTATTTCTATATCAAACTCTTGCAGAAGCAACACCCATCTTATGAGCCTGGGTTTTGAATCCTGCTTTGTAAGTAGATATTTAAGAGCAGCATAGTCAGTGTACACAATCACTTTTGATCCTACTAAGTATGATCTAAACTTGTCAATGGCATAAACCACTGCAAGCAATTCCTTTTCTGTGGTTGTGTAATTTTTCTGGGCATCATTTAAAACACGGCTAGCATAATAAATGACATGCAGGAGCTTGTCGTGCCTCTGCCCTAATACTGCACCAATGGCATGGTCACTGGCATCACACATTAATTCGAAGGGTAATGTCCAGTCTGGTGCAGAAATAACTGGTGCTGTGACCAGCTTAGCTTTCAGGGTTTCAAACGCCTGCAGACACTCTGTGTTAAACATAAATGGCGTGTCAGCAGCTAGCAGATTGCTCAGAGGTTTTGCGATTTTTGAAAAATCCTTTATAAACCTCCTATAGAATCCTGCATGCCCTAGAAAACTTCTGATTGCCTTAACATTGGTAGGTGGTGGTAAGTTTTCAATTACTTCCACTTTAGCTTGATCCACCTCTATTCCCTTGTTTAAAATTTTATGCCCAAGGACAATCCCTTCAGTCACCATAAGTGACATTTTTCCCAATTTAAAACCAGGTTAGTCTCTTGGCATCTTTTCAGAACTAGTGTCAGGTGATCAAGACAGAAGCTGAATGAATCTCCATATACTGAGAAGTCATCCATGAAGACTTCCAGAAATTTTTCCACCATATCAGAGAAAATAGAGAACATGCATCTCTGAAAGGTTGCAGGTGCATTACACAGCCCAAATGGCATCCTTCTGTAGGCAAATACTCCAGATGGACATGTAAATGCAGTTTTCTCTTGATCCTGGAGATCTACTGCAATTTGGTTGTAACCTGAATAGCCATCCAAAAAGCAGTAAAAATCATGACCTGCTAGTCTCTCTAGCATCTGGTCTATGAATGGTAAAGGAAAATGATCCTTTCTGGTGGCTGTATTGAGCCTTCTGTAGTCAATACACATGCGCCACCCTGTAACTGTTCTTGTAGGAACCAGTTCATTTTTTTCATTATGAACTACTGTCATGCCTCCCTTTTTGGGGACAACTTGAATAGGGCTCACCCAGGGGCTATCAGAAATAGGATAAATAATCCCAGCCTCCAGTAACTTGGTGACCTCTTTCTGCACCACTTTCTTCATGGCTGGATTTAACAGCCTCCGTGGTTGAACCACTGGCTTAGCATCATCCTCCAATAGGATCTTGTGCATGCATCTAGCTGGGCTTATGCCCTTAAGGTCACTTATAGACCACCCAAGAGCTGTCTTGTGTGTCGTTAGCACTTGAAGTAGTGCTTCCTCTTCCTGTGAATTCAAAGCAGAGCTTATGATCTCTGGAAAAGTGTCACCTTCTCCCAGAAATGCATATTTCAGGGATGGTGAGCTCGGGTTTAGGAGGTTTTTTCTCTTCCTGAGGAATTTCCAGAGGATCTTTCAATTCCTCTGAATCCTCCAGATCAGGCTGAACATCTTTAAAGATGTCTTCCAGCTCTGATTCGAGACTCGCAGCCATGTTGATCTCCTCTACTAAAGAGTCAATAAGATCAACTTTCATGCAGTCTTTTGGTGTGTCTGGATGCTGCATGGCTTTGACAGCATTCAACTTAAACTCATCCTCATTGACTCTCGGGGTTACTTCCCCCTTTTGGACATCAATAAGAGTTCGTCCAGTTGCTAGGAAAGGTCTTCCTAGAATGAGAGTAGCACTCTTTTGCTCCTCCATTTCCAGCACTACAAAGTCAGTGGGGAAGGCGAATGGCCTAAACCTGACAATCATGTCTTCAATCACGCCTGATGGGTATTTAATGGAGCCATCAGCAAGTTGGAGACATATCCGGGTTGGTTTGACTTCTTCAGTTAAACCAAGCTTTCTGATAGTGGATGCAGGTATTAGATTGATACTTGCCCCAAGATCACATAAAGCTGCCTTGGTACAATTACCCTCTAATGTGCATGGTATCATGAAGCTCCCGGGATCTTTAAGCTTTTCTAGAAAGCTTTTCAAAATGACTGCACTGTATTCTTCAGTTAGGAGAACTCTTTCAGTTTCTCTCCAATTCTTCTTATGACTCAAGATCTCTTTCATGAACTTGGCATAAGAAGGTATTTGCTCAAGTGCCTCTGCAAACGGAATCTTTATTTCAAGAGTCCTAAGATAGTCTGCAAAGCGAGCAAATTGCCTATCCTGCTCCTCTTGGAGGAGTTTTTGAGGATAAGGCATTTTGGCTTTGTATTCTTCAACCTTGGTTGCTGCAGGTTTATTTCCTGCAGAGGTGATTGGATAAGCCTTTTTATAGGGGTTGTTATCAGCACTGTGTGTGTCTGATCCCTCACTGGTATTTGAATGCCAGGGGTGGAAGCTGGATTGGCATTGGACGCCAACTCCTTACCTGTTCCTGGTGTTTGAACGCCAGAATTGAGCATGGGTTGGGCGTTTAACACCAGCCCTCCATCCTTTTTTGGCGTTTGAGCGCCAGAATCATTCCTCTCTGGGCTCTTACTATCCTCAGAGGGATTTTTGATGATATTTTGCTGATCCTCTGTCAGTTGTTCTTTCCTTGGCTTTCTGCTACTCTGAAGCAAGGTATTTAATGTTTTCCCACTTCTTAATTGAACTGCCTGGTACTCTTCTGTTATCTGCTTTGATAACTGCTGTTTTGTATGATTCAATTGTGCCTCCATATTTTTATTAGCATTTTTAGTGTCTTGTAGCATCTCCTTGAATTCTGCTAGCTGTTTTGTTAGAAAGAACAATTGTTAATTGAGTTCAGCAACTTGTTCTGGAGGACCAAGTTCAGTAGACACTGCTTTGGCTTCTTCTTTTATGGAGGACCCATTACTTATGTACAGATGCTGGTTTCTGGCAACTATATCAATAAGCTCTTGAGCCTCTTCAATAGTTTTCCTCATGTGTATAGATCCACCAGCTGAGTGGTCTAAGGACATCTGAGCTCCTTCTGTAAGCCCATAGTAGAAGATGTCTAATTGCACCCACTCTGAAAACATTTCAGAGGGGCATTTCCTTAGCATCCCTCTGTACCTCTCCCAGGCATTATAAAGGGATTCGTCATCCTCTTGTTTAAAGCCTTGGATGTCCAGCCTTAGCTGTGTCATCCTTTTTAGAGGGAAATATTAATTCAGGAATTTGTCTGATAACTGTTTTCATGTCCTTATGCTTGCTGTGGGTTGGTTATTTAACCACCTTTTAGCCTGATCTTTTACAGCAAACGGAAACAGTAATAGTCTGTATACATCCTGATCTACCTCCTTCTCACGTACTGTGTCAGCAATTTGCAAGAATTGTGCCAGAAACTCAGTAGGTTCTTCCTGTGGAAGACCGAAATACTGGCAGTTTTGCTGCACCATGACAATGAGCTGAGGATTTAGCTCAAAACTGCCTGCCTTGATGGGGGTATACAGATACTACTCCCATATGCAGTAGTAGTGGGATTAGTATATGATCCCTAAGTCCTTCTAGACTGTTCATTTCCACTTAGGTCCATGATGGAGAAAGTGAGATGTTGTGAATTGCAAATAAAATATATTTTTTTTGAAAACCGAAATTAAAATAAAATAAAATAAATGAAAAATTCATTATGATTTCAAAAATTTGAAGAAAAATAAATAAAAGAAAATTGAAAACTAAATTAATTAATTAAAAAGATTTGAGAAAGATGTGGGTGAGGATTTTTGAAAAAAAAATGAAGAGAGAGAAATTGGTTAGGAAGTTTTGAAAAAGATATGTCTTAAAATTAAAGATACTTATAAGAAAATAAAATAAAATAAAATAAAATAAAATAAATGATATGAAAAAGATTTGATTTTAAGATTTGATATTAGAAAAGATAAGATAAGTTAGGTAAGAGAAGATAAGGAATTTAAATTAAAAAGTTTTGAAATTTGAATTTTGAAATTTGAAATTTGAAATAAGATAAGATAAGATTTTGAAAAAGATATGATTTTTTTTTGAAAAAGATTTGAATTTTGAAATTTTAAAACTAAGATAAGATAAAATAAAAAATTTTAAAATAAAATCTGAATTTTAAAAGGAAAATTCGAAAAATCAATTAAAATAAAGGAAAAATATATTTTTGAATTTAATGAGGAAAGAGAAAAACAATAAAAAGACACAAAACTTAAAATTTTTAGATCTAATGCTCCTTATTTTCGAAATTTGGAGGAAAAACACCAAGGAATACCAAACTTAAAAATTTTAAGATCAAAACACAAGGAAGACTCAAGAACATTTTGAAGACTCACAAGAACAACAAGAACATGAAGAAAGAACACCAAACTTAAATTTTTAGAAAACCAAAATAAAATTTTTGAAAACTAAAGAAAAGTTAACAGGAGAACACCAAACTTAAAGTTTGGCACAAGATTTATTCAAAGAAAAATTATTTTTGAAAAAGTTTTAAAAAGAAGATAGCCAATTACCAAGAACATAAGCACAACGCTCTAGCCAATTGAGCTATAAATTTAACGTGTTTTAATAAGGTATTTAATAAATAATATATATATATATATATATATATATATATATATATATATATATATATATATATATATATATATATTTTTTGAAAACTGAGTTTTTGAAAAAGCACAAGAAAAACAAGAAAAGACACAGAACAAGAAAACTAAAGATCAAACAAGAAAAATTGACAAGAACAACTTGAAGATCAAGGAAGAACAAAGAACATGCAATTCGAAAATTGAAAGACAAAGAAAAGCATGCAATTGACACCAAACTTAAAACATGACAATAAACCAAACAGAAAAACTCAATTATTAGTTTAAAAAATTTTCGAAAAATTTAAAAATAGAAAATAAGGATTTAAAAAAATAATTTCAACCAAAAACAATAATAGAAGACTCTAAACAAAAAAGAAAAATTTTTCATAATCTAAGCAACAAAATAAACCGTCAGTTGTCCAAACTCGAACAATCCCCGGCAACGGCGCCAAAAACTTGGTGCATGAATTGTAAATCACACTTTTCACAACTCGTACCACTAACCAGCAAGTGCACTGGGTCGTCCAAGTAATACCTTACGTGAGTAAGGGTCGAATCACACGGAGATTGTTGGCTTGAAGCAATCTATGGTTATTTTGTAATTCTTAGTCGGGATATCAATTATGATTATCAGTTTGAATTGCGAAAAATAAAAGAGCATGAAATAAATACTTGTTATGCAGTAATGGAGAATATGTTGGAGTTTTGGAGATGCTTTGTCTTCTGAATCTATGCTTTTCCCCTGTCTTCTTCTTCACGCACGCAAGGTTCCTCCTATGGCAAGCTGTGTGTTGGTGGATCACCGTTGTCAATGGCTACCATCCGCCCTCTCAGTGAAAATGGTCCAGGTGCGCTGTCACCGCACGACTAATCGTCTGTCGGTTCTCACTCATGCTGGAATAGGATCTATTGATCCTTTTGCATCTGTCACTATGCCCAACCCTTGTGAGTTTGAAGCTCGTCACAGTCATTCAATCCCTAAATCCTACTCGGAATACCACAGACAAGGTTTAGACTTTCCGGATTCTCAAGAATGCTGCCAATGGATTCTAGCTTATACCACGAAGATTCTGATTAAGGAATCCAAGAGATAATCATTCAATCGAAGGTAGAACGGGAGTGGTTGTCAGGCACGCATTCATAGATTGAGAATGGTGATGAGTGTCACGGATCATCACATTCATCAAGCGTGTTTGAATAGAAAACAGAAATAATTGCATTAATTCATCGAGACACAGCAGAGCTCCTCACCCCCAACAATGGAGTTTAGAGACCCATGCCGTTAAAGAGTACAAAGTTCAGATCTAAAAATGTCATGAGGTGCAAAATAAATCTCTAAAAGTTGTTTAAATACTAAACTAGTAACCTAGGTTTACAGAAAATGAGTAAACTAAGATAGATAGTGCAGAAATCCACTTCTGGGGCCCACTTGGTGTGTGCTGGGGCTAAGACTTGAGCTTTACATGTGCCTAGGCTGTTTTTAGAGTTAAATGCCAGGTTGTAACCTGTTTTTGGCGTTTAACTCCAACTTGTAACCTGTTTCTGGTGTTCAACGCCAGAATGCAACATGGAACTGGCGTTGAACGCAAGTTTACGTCATCTATCCTTGGGCAAATTATGGACTGTTATATATTTATGGAAAGCCCTGGATGTCTACTTTCCAACGCAATTGAGATCGCGCCAATTGGAATCTTGTAGCTCCAAAAAATCCATTCCGAGTACAGGGAGGTCAGAATCTAACAGCATCAGCAGTCCTTTTTCAGCCTGAATCAGATTTTTGCTCAGCTCCCTCAATTTCAGCCAGAAATTACCTGAAATCATAGAAAAATAGAAAAACTCATAGTAAAGTCTAGAAATGTGATTTTTACTTAAAAACTAATAAAAATATAATAAAAAGTGACTAAAATATATTAAAAACTACCTAAAAACAATGCCAAAAAGCGTATAAATTATCCACTCATCACTCTGCATCTAGTGCTCTTTTTGTTCCTTTCCTTGCTGGTGGTTTGGGAGTAGCTTTCTCTTTACCCTTCTTGGTGGCCATCCTAAAAAGGGAAGAAGAAAGTAATTTGTAAAGCTAAGGGTTATAGCAAGGAAGAGAATAGCACAAGTGATAATCAATGCCAAGGTAAAGAAGGATGACTCTTAGCACATGGTCACGACTCTATGTGATCAGTTCATCAATGAAAATATAGCAAGGGCATATTCAGGCAAGATGCAAGATGTTTATTGGATGCCGGCAAAGGCATGAGTAGCATAGATCAAGCATTAATTGCCTAATTGAATTATCAACTCTTTCAAACTAACAACCTGTTTGTATTGACAATTATATTCAATGAATTATATATAAAAAGGAGATTTGTGAAAAGCAGGCATTAGAGTAGAAGAATAGGATAATTTAAAAATGCACAATGCCATACGGACTTTTTCACAAACACTTAGCATGCATGGTAAATATGTTGTTGAAAGTATTAAATTGAACATGTAAGCAACCGTTAAGAAGTAATATTAATTGTCAAACAACTTATAAACAATCCACAAGCAATTATAGAAGAAAATAATCACCCAGTTAAATTTCTAACACCAATGAAAAGAAAGAAAAAGAAAACATAGATACTGAAAGTAAGAAGAAAAAGAAGAAGAAAACATAATAAAAGTAATAATGGAAAAGTAAAAAGGGAAGAAGAAAAGAAAAGAACCTTGATAATGGATGTGAAAAAGAGGGTGGAAGAAAATAAAAAGTGAGAAGGAATAAAGAAGAAAGAAGGAAGAAGAAAGAAATATGAAAGGAAAAGAAAAATTAGGATTGGGGGAGAAAAGATAGGAATTCTGGCGTAGGTCTGGTTAAACTGGGCGTTGCATGCGACGCGGTCGCGTGGTTGGCGCTATTTTCAAGTGACGCGTGCGCGTGGGTGACGCACACGCGTGGCCTAATTTCTGCTATTGGCACAAGTGCAGCCTCGCATATGCATAACTCTCTGTTTTATATGCGCATTGCCAAATTTTTGGGTGACGCGTGCGCGTGGGTGACGCGCATGCGTGAATGGCCTAATTTTAAAAAAAATGACACGTACGCATGGGTGACGTATACGCGTGATGGGGTTTGTGCTTTCATCACCATTTTAGCCCCACTCGATCATAACTCTTTGCCATACACCTCTTTACGTCGATTTTGCAGGGTCACGCGTGCGCATGGGTGACGCGCACGTGTAGGAGGCTGATTTTTTTCAAGTGACGCGGACGCGTCAGGGACGCGTTTGCGGGGGCATGTTTGTGCCTAAGGCATGCATCCATCCATGCTCCCGCATGACTCTTTGCTTCTTTTCTTCCTTGTTTTGAATGCACATATGACGCGGACGCGTCAGCGACACTCGTGCGTCACGTGCATTTTTTTTAATGCAGAATGCAAATGCAAATGCAGACTATATGCAGAGATTATGAGAAGAGTCACTAAGAAAAATAATATAGAATAAAATAAAACAAAACTAAGACTAAAATGGAACAATCATACCATGATGGGTTGTCTCCCACCTAGCACTTTGCTTTTACGTCCTTAAGTTGGACGGTTCACTAGCTTAGTTTCCTGCTGTTGGTGGATCCTCCAAGAGGAAGATCTCCAGGTCCTTGTTTTTCTTTATCTTCTCACCATGGTATAGCTTTAAGTGATGTCCATTGACCTTGATGAATTTAGAGCTTGAAGGATGACTCAAGTGAAAGACTCCGTAAGGCTCTGCCTTCTCCACTCTGTAGGGACCTTCCCATATGGATCTTAGCTTGCCTGGCATGAGCCTTAGTCTTGAGTTGTAAAGGAGAACCAGCTCTCCAGATCTGAATTCTCTCCTTTTGATGTGCTTGTCATGCACAGCCTTCATATTCTCTTTGTATAGTCTGGAGTTATCATATGCCTCTAGGCGAAGGGTCTCCAGCTCTGCTAGTTGCATCTTTCGTTCAGCGCCGGCCCTCTCAAATCCCATGTGGATTTCTCTCACCACCCAGAATGCTTTGTGTTCTATCTCTACTGGGAAGGTGACATGATTTTCCATAAACCAGGCAGAAGGGGCTCATCCCTATGGGTGTCTTATATGCTGTTTGATATGCCCAAAACGCATCTTGTAACCTGGTGCTCCAGTCCTTCCTATGCTGCTTGATTATCTTCTCCAGGATACGATTTATCTCTCTGTTAGATAGCTCCACTTGTCCATTAGTCTGGGGATGGTAGGATGTCGCTATCTTGTGAATAACACCATGCTTCTTCAGTAGAGCGGTCAGTCTCCTATTACAAAAATGGTTGCCTTGATCACTCACGATTGCTCGTGGTGATCCAAAGTGACAGATAATATGGTTTCTAACAAAAGAGACAACAGTGTTAGCATCATCAGTACGGGTAGGAATTACTTCCACCCATTTAGAAACATAATCCACAGCTAACAAGATGTATACGAAACCGCTCGAGTTTGGAAACGGACACATGAAGTCAATGCCCCAAACATAAAAAATTTCACAGAATAGTATAATTTGCTACGGCATCTCATCCGTCTTGGATATATTACCAAACCTCTGGCATGGAGAACAAGATTTACAAAAAGGCATTAGCATCTTTAAAAAGAGTGGGCCACTAGAATCCACAGTCTAGAATTTTTCTAGCTGTTCTTTGAGGGCCAAAATGTCCACCACTCTCAGATGAGTGGCAGGCCTCTAAAATGGACTGAAATTCTGATTGAGGCACACACCTCCTAATTACCTGGTCGGCACCATACCTCCACAAATAGGGATCATCCCATATATAATATTTGGACACGCTTTTCATCTTGTCCCTCTGGTGTTTAGTAAAATTGGGAGGGAAAGTATGGCTAACTAGATAATTAGCTACAGGTGCATACCAAGGAACTACTTCAAATACTGCATGCAAGCTATCAAAAGGAAAAACATCATTGATAGGAGTGGAGTCATCCTTAATGTGCTCAAGGCGACTCAAGTGGTCTGCTACTAAATCTGAGAACCACTCCTATCCTTAATTTCTAAATCAAATTCTTGCAGCAGCAGTATCCAATATATTAGCCTTGGTTTGGACTCTTTTTTAGCTAATAGATACTTTAGAGCTGCGTGATCTGAGTACACTACTACCTTAGTACCAAGTAAATAGGCTCGGAATTTATTCAGAGCAAAAACTATAGCAAGAAGCTCTTTTTCAGTAGTAGTGTAATTAGACTGAGCAGCATCTAAGGTTTTAGACGCATAAGCAATTACGAAAGGATCCTTACCTTCGCGCTGAGCCAGCGCCGCTCCTACCGCATGATTGGAGGCATCACACATAATCTCAAAAGGCTGGCTCCAATCTGGTTCTCTCACAATCGGAGCTTAAGTGAGAGCGATCTTCAGCTTATCAAATACTTGCATACAATCCTCACTAAACTCAAACTCAATATCTTTCTGCAGCAGTCTGGATAAAGGCAATGCTACCTTACTGAAGTCCTTAATGAATCTCCTGTAGAAACCTGCATGGCCAAGGAACGAACGGACTTCCCTCACAGAAGAGGGGTAAGGTAAACTAGAAATGACATCTATCTTTGCTGGATCTACAGAAATAACAGTACTAGAAATAACATGTCCTAGAACAATCCCTTGTTTTACCATAAAGTGACATTTTTTAAAATTTAATACAAGGTTTGAACTAACACACCTGTCTAATACTCTAGCTAAACTATGCAAGCAAAAGTTAAAGGAATCACCATAAACGCTAAAATCATCCATGAATACTTCCATACAGTTCTCAATAAGATCTGAGAAGATACTCATCATGCATCTTTGGAAAGTGGCCGGTGCATTACATAAGCCAAAAGGCATCCTTTTGTATGCATACGTTCCAAAGAGACATGTAAAAGTAGTCTTCTCCTAATCTTCATGAGCTATATGAATTTGGAAATAGCCTGTATAACCATCTAAAAAGCAGTAATGGGATTTACCTGACAGGCAATCAATCATCTGATCAATAAATGGCAAGGGGTAGTGATCTTTTCGAGTAGCTTCGTTGAGACGCCTATAGTCAATGCAAACCCTCCATGAATTCTGCACTCTAGTTGTTAGGAGTTCTCCATGTTCATTCTTTACTGTTGTGACTCCAGACTTCTTGGGCACCACTTGTACTGGGCTGACCCATTCGTTGTCTGAGATGGGATAAATAATATCTTCTTCAAGTAGCCTGGTCACTTCTTTCTTGACAACTTCTAAGATGGTGGGATTCAATCTTCTTTGGGGTTGATGGACAGGTTTTGCTTCCTCTTCTAAGTATACTATGTGCTTACAAACTTGAGGGCTGATGCCTACTATATCCGCCAAGCTCCACCCAATGGCCTTCTTGTGTCTTCTCAGTACACTAAGTAGCTGCTCCTCTTGTTGGGAAGTGAGTTCCCTTGCAATGATAACTGGGAAATTCTGATTATCTTCAAGGTAAGCATACTTGAGGTGTGGATGAAGGGGCTTCAATTCCAATTTTTGCTCATGGCTAGGCTCTGGATTATCCGGGGCTAGGGATAATGGCAAGGTGTCCTCATTGTGTTCAGAGGGTGTCCCCACACTTGGACCATGCTCAATGTGCATCTCCTCTATTTCCTCCTGGTGGACCGCAGCTACAGTCTCATCAATGATGTCACACTAGAAGACGGAATGATCTTCTGAAGGATGCTTCATAGCTTCATTCAGATTGAAGCTCACTGCACGGCCGTCTATCTCAAAAGAATAGGTTCTTGAAAAGGCATCCAGCTTGAACTTTGAAGTCTTCAGGAATGGTCTTCCAAGCAGGATGGATGACGGCTTTCCTGAGTCATTTTGGGGCATCTCCAAGATATAGAAGTCAATGGGAAACGTGAGCCCCTTAATGCTCACCAGCACGTCCTTAGCAATTCCAACCACTGTAATAATGCTTTTATCTGCTAACACAAAATGAGCTGCCGACCTTTTTAAGGGAGGGAGCTGGTGCACGAAATTGTGATCATCAACAATGGTGCGAAAGGACTTGGAGCTCTCAAACGTGAATCACACTTTGTTACAATTCCGCACAACTAACCAGCAAGTGCACTGGGTCGTCCAAGTAATAAACCTTACGTGAGTAAGGGTCGATCCCACGGAGATTGTCGGCTTGAAGCAAGCTAGGGTCATCTTGTAAATCTCAGTCAGGCGGATTCAAATGGTTATGGAGTTTAAGGTGATGAAAGTAAACATAAAATAAAGATAGAGATACTTATGTAATTCATTGGTGGATTTCAGATAAGCGTATAAAGATGCTTTGTTCCCCTTGAACCTCTGCTTTCCTATTGCCTTCTTCCAATCATTCATACTCCTTTCCATGGCAAGCTTTATGTTGGGCATCACCGTTGTCAATGGCTACATCCCGTCCTCTCAGGAAAAATGGTCCTGATGCTCTGTCAGAACATCGGCTAATCAGCTGTCGGTTCTCGATCATGTCGGAATAGGATCCATTGATCCTTTTGCGTTTGTCACACGCCCCACAATCGCGAGTTTGAAGCTCGTCAAAGTCATCCCTTCCCAGATCCTACTCAGAATACCACAGACAAGGTTTAGATGTTTTGGATCTCAGGAATGGCCGCCAATAATTCTAGCCTATACCACGAAGGTTCCAATCTTAGATTAGAAACCCAAGAGACACGCATTCAAGCCATTGCTAGTAGAACAGAGGTGGTTGTCAGGCACATGTTCATAGGTGAAAATGATGATGAGTGTCACGGATCATCACATTCATCAAGTTGAAGAACGAATGAATATCTTGGAGAAGAAATAGACTTGAGTTGAATAGGAAAACAATAGTACTTGTATTAATTTATGAAGAACAGCAGAGCTCCACACCTTAATCTATGGTGTGTAGAAACTCCACCGTTGAAAATACATAAGAAAAAATTTGGTGCTCTCAAAAGTGAATCACACTTTGTCACAATTCCGCACAACTAACCAACAAGTGCACTGGGTCGTCCAAGTAATAAACCTTACGTGAGTTAGGGTCGATCCCACGGAGATTGTCGGCTTGAAGTAAGCTATGGTCATCTTGTAAATCTCAGTCAGGTGGATTCAAATGGTTATGGAGTTTAAGGTGATGAAAATAAACATAAAATAAAGATAGAGATTCTTATGTAATTCATTGGTGGATTTCAGATAAGCGTATGAAGATGCTTTGTTCCCCTTGAACCTCTGCTTTCCTATTGCCTTCTTCCAATCATTCATACTCCTTTCCATGGCAAGCTTTATGTTGGGCATCACCGTTGTCAATGGCTACATCCCATCCTCTCAGTGAAAATGGTCCTGATGCTCTGTCACAACATCGGCTAATCAGCTGTCAGTTCTCGATCATGTCGGAATAGGATCCATTGATCCTTTTGCGTCTATCACACGCCCCACAATCGCGAGTTTGAAGCTCGTCACAGTCATCCCTTCCCAGATCCTACTCAGAATACCACAGAGAAGGTTTAGACATTCCGGATCTCAGGAATGGCTGCCAATAATTCTAGCCTATACCACGAAGGTTCCAATCTTAGATTAGAAACCCAAGAGATACGCATTCAAGCCATTGCTAGTAGAATAGAGGTGGTTGTCAGGCACATGTTCATAGGTGAGAATGATGATGAGTGTCACGGATCATCACATTCATCTAGTTGAAGAACGAATGAATATCTTGGAGAAGAAATAGACTTGAGTTGAATAGAAAAACAATAGTACTTTTATTAATTCATGAAGAACAGCAGAGCTCCACACCTTAATCTATGGTGTGTAGAAACTCCACCGTTGAAAATACATAAGAAAAAATAGTGTAAGCATGGCCGAATGGCCAGCCTCAAAGGTCTAAGGGCTAAACGTCCCAAGATGAAAAATACAATAGCAAAAGGTCCTATTTATAGAAAACTAGTAGCCTAGGGTTACAGAAATCAGTAATTGGTGCACGAAATTATTACTCTCTTACAATTTCACACACATGACCAGCAAGTGCACTGGGTCGTCCAAGTAATACCTTACGTGAGTAAGGGTCGAATCCCACGGAGATTGTTGGTTTGAAGCAATCTATGGTTATCTTGTAAACCTTAGTCAGGAAATCAATTATGTTTATCAATTGAATTGTGAGTAACCAGTAGAGCATAAATTAAAAGTTACTTGTGGTGCAGTAATGGAGAATATGTTGGAGTTTTGGAGATGCTTTGTCTTCTGAATCTCTGCTTTCCTCTGTCTTCTTGTTCACGCACGCACGTCCCCCTATGGCAAGCTGTGTGTTGGTGGATCACCGTTGTCAATGGCTACCTTCCATCCTTCCAGTGAAAACTACGCTCACGTGCTCTGTCACAGCACAGCTAATCACCGGTTGGTTCTCGATCTGGTTGGAATAGGATTTACTATCCTTTTGTGTCTGTCACTAACGCCCAGCCTTCAGGAGTTTGAAGCTCGTCACAGTCATTCAATCCTTGAATCCTACTCGGAATACCACAGACAAGGTTTAGACTTTCCGGATTCTCATGAATGCCGCCATCAGTTCTAGCTTATACCACGGAGATTCTGATTAAGGAATCTAAGAGATACTCATTCAATCGGATATAGAACGGAGGTGGTTGTCAGGCACACGTTCATGATTTGAGGGAGGTGATGAGTGTCACAGATCATCACCTCCATCACAGTTAAGCGCGAATGAACATCTTAGATAGGAACAAGCGTGTTTGAATGGAAAACAGAAATACTTGCATTAATTCATCGAGACACAGCAGAGCTCCTCACCCCCAACAATGGGGTTTAGAGACTCATGCCGTCAGAGAATACAAAGTTTAGATCTGAAATGTCATGAGATACAAAATAAGTCTCTAAAAGTTGTTTAAATACTAAACTAGTAGCCTAGGGTTACAAAATACGAGTGGACTATGATGGATGATGCAGAGATCCACTTCTGGGGCCCACTTGGTGTGTGCTGGGACTGAGACTTTAAGCAATTCACGTGTAGAGGCCATTTGTGGAGTTGAACGCCAGTTTTTATGCCAGTTTGGGCGTTCAACTCCAGTTTTTTATCCTTTTCTGGCGCTGGACGCCAGAATTGGGCAGAGAACTGGCGTTGAACGCCAGTTTACGTCATCTATCCTTGTGCAAAGTATGGACTATTATATATTTCTGGAAAGCCCTGGATGTCTACTTTCCAACGCAATTGGAAGCATGCCATTTCGAGTTCTGTAGCTCCAGAAAATCCACTTTGATTGCAGGGAGGTCAGAATCCAACAGCATCAGCAGTCCTTTTTCAGCCTGAATCAGATTTTTGCTCAGCTCCTTCAATTTCAGCCAGAAAAATACCTGAAATTACAGAAAAACACACAACTCATAGTAAAGTCCAGAAATATGAATTTTTCCTAAAAACTACTAGAAATAGACTAAAAACTAACTAAAACATACTCTAAACTATATGAAATTATCCCCAAAAAGCGTATAAAATATCCGCTCATCACAACACCAAACTTAAACTGTTGCTTGTCCTCAAGCAACTAGACAAATAAAATAGAAGACTAATAGGTTGAGAAGCAATAATATCTCAGAGTTTTTGATTGAAGCTCAGATTCTAATTAGATGAGCGGGACTAGTAGCTTTTTGCTTCTGAACAGTTTTGGCATCTCACTTTATCCATTGAAGCTCAGAGTGATTGGCATCTATAGGAACTCAGAATTCAGATAGTGTTATTGATTCTCTTAGTTCAGTGTGATGATTCTTGAACACAGCTTCTTTATGAGTCTTGGCCGTGGCCCTAAGCACTTTGTTTTCCAGTATTACTACCGGATACATAAATGCCACAGACACATAACTGGGTGAACCTTTTCAGATTGTGACTCAGCTTTGCTAAAGTCCCCAATTAGAGGTGTCCAGAGTTCTTAAGCACACTCTTCTTTTTGCTTTGGATCTTGACTTTAACCGTTCAGTCTTAAGTTTTCACTTGACACCTGCACGCCACAAGCACATGGTTAGGGACAGCTTGGTTTAGCCGCTTAGACCAGGATTTCAGTCCTTTAGGCCCTCCTATTCACTGATGCTCAAAGCCTTGGGATCCTTTTTAATTGCCCTTGCCTTTTGGTTTTAAGGGTTATTGGATTTTTCTGCTTGCTTTTTCTTTTTCTTTCTCTCTTCTTTTTTTTTTTTTTTTTTTTTGCAAGCTTTGTTCTTTGCTGCTTTTTCTTGCTTCAAGAATCATTTTTATGATGTTTCAGATTATCAATAACATGTCTCATGTTCATCATTCTTTCAAGAGCCAACATATTTAACAGTCTTAAACAACAAATTCAAAAGACATATGCACTGTTCAAGCATTCATTCAGAAGACAGAAAGCATTGCCACCACATTTAACCAATTAGAATTTCTTTTATTAAACTCGAAATTTTATTGCTTCTTATTCAAAAGATCTACTATTTTATTCATGTTTAATGATGATGAGAAAAAAAACTATAGCTTAATTGGAGATAAAATCAAATAGATACTAATTACTATTATATGACTTCTAAGGTAAAATTAAAATAAGAACAGTTATCACAGAGTTAAGGCTAAGATTAGAACTCAACAACCTTGAGGTTTGGGAAGTGGATGTTCCTCTAGTCTGTGAGGTGCTTGGTCCTTCAAGAGAGAATTTCTGGCGCTTCAGTTCCTTTAAATCACGCCCTTGCTCCTCTTGGAGTGGGTTGTTTTCCTTTAGGGGCCATGATCTTAGTGATCACGGATAAGCACACCAAACTTAGAGCTTTGCTTGTCCTCAAGCAAAAGAAAAAGAAGGAGATGGGTAGAAGGAGAGCTCCTCCCCACCATCCTGGCGTTTGAACGCCCAAACACTGCCTGTTTTGGGCGTTCAACGCCCAAATGCTGCTATCCTGGGCGTTCAACGCCCAGTTGTTGCCCTTTTCTGACGTTGAACGCCAGATAGCTATCCTTACTGGCGTTCAGCGCCCACTGGATGCCCATTTTGGGCGCTGAACGCCCAAAATGGCCTTCACTGGCGTTTTCTTGCCAGTAAGCTCCCTATCTCTGTTTTGTGTGTAGATTCCTTCTGTAACCCTGTAAACTTATGCAAATGATTCTTTACCTTAGTGTCAGTGAACTTTATATAAACAAATAAAAATAAAAATAGGGCAAAATGCTTAGAGGATTGTTGCCCCATGGCTGGGTTGCCTCCCAGCAAGCGCTTCTTTATTGTCTTTAGCTGGACCTTGCTGAGCTTTTAATCTAGCTTCAGCCTTGAGCATTCTTGCTCAGTGTTGCCTTCAAGATAATGCTTGATTCTCTGTCCATTGACAATGAACTTCTTATCAGAATCAATATCTTGAAGCTCCACATAACCATATGGTGACACACTTGTAATCACGTATGGTCCCCTCCACCGGGATTTCAGTTTCCCGGGGAATAGCCTGAGTCTAGAGTTAAACAACAGGACCTTTTGTCCTGGTTTAAAGATTCTAGATGACAGTTTTCTGTCATGCCATTTTTTTTATTTTTCTTTATAAAGCTTGGCATTTTCGAAAGCTGTGAATTTGAATTCCTCTAGCTCATTTAGCTGGAGCAATCATTTTTCTCCTGCTAATTTGGCATCTAAGTTTAGGAATCTGGTTGCCCAGTAGGCCTTATGTTCCAGTTCCACGGGCAAGTGGCATGCCTTACCATACACGAGTTGGTATGGAGAGGTCCCTATAGGGGTCTTGAATGCTGTTCTGTAAGCCCACAGAGCATCATCCAAGCTCCTTGCCCAATCCTTTCTACGGGTATTTACTGTCCGTTCCAGGATTCTCTTTAATTCTCTGTTAGAGACTTCAGCTTGCCCATTGGTTTGTGGATGATATGGAGTGGCCACTTTGTGGCGAATTCCATACCGAACCATGGCAGAGTAAAGCTGTTTATTGCAGAAGTGAGTGCCCCCATCGCTGATTAACACTCTAGGGACACCAAACCTGCTAAAGATATGTTTCTGGAGGAATTTCAGCACTGTTTTAGTATCATTGGAGGGTGTGGCGATAGCCTCAACCCATTTTGATACATAGTCAACTGCCACCAGAATATAAGTGTTTAAGTATGATGGTGGGAAAGGTCCCATGAAGTCAATTCCCCATACATCAAACAACTCTATTTCCAAGATCCCTTGTTGAGGCATGGTGTAACCATGAGGCAGGTTACCAGCTCTTTGGCAACTGTCACAATCACGTACAAACTCTCGGGAATCTTTATAGAGTGTGGGCCAATAGAAGCCACATTGGAGGACCTTGGTGGCTGTTCGCTCACCTCCGAAATGGCCTCCATATTGAGATCCGTGGCAATGCCATAGGATTCTCTGTGCTTCCTCTCTGGGGACACACCTACGGATAATTCCGTCTGCACATCTCTTAAAGAGATAGGGTTCATCCCACAAGTAGTACTTTGCATCAGTAACTAATTTCTTCTTTTGTATTCTATTGTATTCCTTGGGTATGAACCTTGCAGCTTTATAGTTTGCAATATCGGCAAACCATGGTGCTTCCTGAATGGCAAATAGATGCTCATCAGGGAAAGTCTCAGAGATCTCAAGGAAGGGGAGGGACGTCCCTTCCACTGGCTCTATCCGGGACAGATGATCAGCTACTTGGTTCTCTGTCCCTTTTCTGTCTCTTATTTCTATATCAAACTCTTGCAGAAGCAATACCCATCTGATGAGCCTGGGTTTTGAATCCTGCTTTGTGAGTAGATACTTAAGAGCAGCATGGTCAGTGTACACAATCACCTTTGATCCAACTAAGTAGGATCTGAACTTGTCAATGGCGTAAACCACTGCAAGTAATTCCTTTTCTGTGGTTGTGTAATTTTTCTGGGCATCATTTAAAACGTGACTGGCATAATAAATGACATGCAGAAGCTTGTCATGCCTCTGTCCCAATACTGCACCAATGGCATGATCACTGGCATCACACATTAACTCAAATGGCAATGTCCAGTCTGGTGCAGAAATGACTGGTGCTGTGACCAGCTTAGCTTTCAGCGTTTCAAACGCCTGCAGGCATGCTGTGTCAAACACAAATGGCGTGTCAGCAGCTAGCAGATTGCTTAGAGGTTTTGCGATTTTTGAAAAATCCTTTATAAACCTCCTATAGAATCCTGCATGCCCCAGAAAGCTTCTGATTGCCTTAACATTGGCAGGTGGTGGTAATTTTTCAATTACCTCTATTATTGCTTGATCCACCTCTATTCCCTTGTTTGAGATTTTATGCCCAAGAACAATTCCTTCAGTCACCATGAAGTGACACTTTTCCCAGTTTAAAACTAGGTTGGTTTCTTGGCATCTTTTTAGAACAAGTTTCAGGTGATCAAGACAGGAGCTGAATGAGTCTCCATATACTGAGAAGTCATCCATGAAGACTTCCAGAAATTTTTCCACCATATCAGAGAAAATAGAGAGCATGCATCTCTAGAAGGTTGCAGGTGCATTGCATAGCCCAAAGGGCATCCTTCTATAAGCAAACACTCCGGATGAACATGTGAATGCTGTTTTCTCTTGATCCTGGGGATCTACTGCAATCTGGTTATAGCCTGAGTAGCCATCCAAAAAGCAGTAATAATCATGACCTGCTAGTCTCTCTAGCATCTGGTCTATGAATGGTAAAGGAAAATGATCCTTTCTGGTGGCTGTATTGAGCCTTCTGTAGTCAATACACATGCGCCACCCTGTAACTGTTCTTGTAGGAACCAGTTCATTTTTTTCATTATGAATCACTGTCATGCCTCCCTTTTTTGGGACGACTTGAACAGGGCTCACCCAGGGGCTATCAGAAATGGGATAAATAATCCCAGCCTCTAGTAATTTGGTGACCTCCTTCTGCACCACTTCCTTCATGGCTGGATTTAGCCGCCTCTGTGGTTGAACCACTGGTTTGGCATTATCCTCCAATAGGATTTTGTGCATGCATCTAGCTGGGCTTATGCCCTTAAGGTCACCTATGGACCACCCAAGAGCTGTCTTGTGTGTCCTTAGCACTTGAATAAGTGCTTCCTCTTCCTGTGAATTTAAAGCAGAGCTTATGATCACTGGAAAAGTGTCACCTTCTCCTAGAAATGCATATTTCAAGGATGGTGGCAGTGGCTTGAGCTCTGGTTTAGGAGGTTTTTCCTCTTTCAGAAGAACGTTCAGAGGCTCTTTCATGTCCCCTGAATCCTCCAAATCAGGCTGAACATCTTTAAAGATGTTTTCCAACTCTGATTCGAGACTCTCAGCCATGTTGATCTCTTCTACCAAAGAGTCAATAAGGTCAACTTTCATGCAGTCTGTTGATGTGTCTGGATGCTGCATGGCTTTGACAGCGTTCAACTTGAACTCGTCATCGTTGACTCTCAGGGTTATTTCCCCTTGCTGGACGTCAATGAGGGATCGTCCAGTTGCTAGGAAGGGTCTTCCTAGAATGAGAGTAGCACTCTTGTGCTCCTCCATTTCCAGCACAACAAAGTCAGTGGGAAAGTCAAATGGCCCAACTCTGACAATCATGTCCTCAATCACGCCTGATGGGTATTTAGTGGAACCATCAGCAAGTTGGAGACATATCCGGGTTGGTTTAACTTCTTCAGTTAAGCCAAGCTTCCTAATAGTGGATGCAGGTATCAGGTTGATGCTTGCCCCAAGATCGCATAAAGCTGTCTTGGTGCAATCACCTTCTAATGTGCATGGTATCAGAAAACTCCCGGGGTCTTTAAGCTTTTCAGGAAAGCTTTTCAGAATGACTGCACTGCATTCTTCAGTGAGGAGAACTCTTTCTGTTTCTCTCCACTCCTTTTTATGGCTCAAGATCTCTTTCATGAACTTGGCATAAGAAGGTATTTGCTCAAGTGCCTCTGCAAATGGAATCTTTATTTCAAGAGTCCTTAGATAATCTGCAAAGCGAGCAAATTGCTTATCCTGCTCCTCTTTCCGGAGTTTTTGAGGATAAGGTATCTTGGCTTTATATTCCTCAACCTTAGTGGTTAAAGAAGCCTTTTTAGAGGGGTTGTTATCAGCACTTGTGTGTGTCTGATCCCTCACTGGCAATTGAGTACCAGAGTCAGAAGCTGGAGTGACGTTAGACGCCAACTCACTGTCTGTTCCTGGCGCCTGAACGCCAGAAATGTGCCCCTGTTGGGCATTCAACGCTAGATTCTTGCCCATTTCTGGCGTTGAACGCCAATCCTGCCTTGTTTCTGGCGCTGAACGCCAGTTTTGGGCATGGTCTGGGCGTTCAGCGCCAGCCTTCCACCCATTTTCTGGCGTTTTAGTGCCATAATTATTTTTCCCTGGGCTCTTACTGTCCTCAGGGGAATCTTTGGTGGGTTGCTCATTTCTTGAATTTTTGATGCCTTGAGGTGGGGTATTTAATGTTTTCCCACTTCTTAATTGTACTGCTTGGCATTCTTCTGCTATTTGCTTTGATAACTGCTGCTTTGTTTGCTTAAACTGTTCTTCCATATGTATATTAGCTATCCTTGTCTCCTGTAACCTGTCTTTGAATTCAGCTAGCTGCTTTGTTAGAAAATCTAATTGCTGATTGAATTCAGCAGCTTGTTTTACAGTACTGAATTCAGCAGTTACTGTTTTAACCTCTTCATTCATGGAAGGGTTGCTGCTTAGATACAGATGCTGATTCCTGGCAACTGTATCAATGAGCTCTTGAGCCTCTTCGATTGTCTTTCTCATATGGATAGATCCACCAGCTGAGTAATCTAAAGACATCTGAGCTCCTTCTGCAAGCCCATAGTAGAAGATGTCTAAGTGAACCCACTCTGAAAACATTTCAGAGGGGCATTTTCGTAGCATCTCTCTGTATCTCTCCCAGGCATCATAAAGAGATTCATTATCTCCTTGTTTAAAGCCTTGGATGTCCAGCCTTAGCTGTGTCATCCTTTTTGGAGGGAAATATTGATTCAGGAATTTTTCTGTCAGCTGTTTCCATGTTCTTATGCTGGCCTTGGGTTGGTTATTTAACCACCTCTTGGCTTGATCTTTTACAGCAAATGGAAACAGTAATAGTCTGTAGACATCCTGATCTATTTCCTTATCATGTATTGTGTCAGCAATTTGTAAAAATTGTGCCAGAAACTCTGTAGGTTCTTCCTGTGGAAGACCGGAATACTAACAACTTTGCTGCACCATGATAATGAGCTGAGGATTCAACTCAAAACTACTAACTCCAATGGAGGGTATGCAGATGCTACTCCCATATGAAGCAGTAGAGGGGTTAGAATATGACCCCAAAGTCCTCCTGGACTGTCCATCTCCACTTATGTCCATGATGGATATATGGATATAACTTGGACTGATTTACCTTTTTATTTATTTTATTTTATAAGAAGTAAATACTTAAATAAAATAAAATAACTAAAAAGGATTTGAATTTTGAAATAATAAAATATATATATATATATTTTTTTTTTTCGTAAAAAAAATTAAAAATAGTTAGTAAAAAAAAGGAAATTTTTGAAAAAGAGGGGAGATATTTTCGAAAATTAGAGAGAGAGAGTTAGTTAGGTAGTTTTGAAAAAGTTAAGAAACAAACAAAAAGTTAGTTAGTTGGTTGGAACAAATTTTGAAAAGATAAGAAGTTAGGAAGTTAGAAGAGATATTTTGAAAAGATATTTTTTAATCTAGTGAGGAGAGAGAAAAACAATAAGATAGTACAAGATTTAAAATTTTTAGATCTAATGCTCCTTGTTTTCGAAAATTTTGGAGGGAAAACACCAAGGAACACCAAACTTAAAAATTTTAAGATCAAGACACAAGGAAACTCAAGAACACTTTGAAGACTCACAAGAACACAAGAACATGAAGGAAGAACACCAAACTTAAAATTTTTTTGAAAACCAAGCCAAAATTTTCGAAAATCAAAGGGAAATCAACAAGAAAACACCAAACTTAAAGTTTGGCACAAGATTTAATAGAAAAAATATTTTTGAAAAAGAAGGTTTTGAAAAGAGTATAAAAGATTCTAACCCAATTACCAAGAACACAGATTAACGCTCTAGCCAAATGAGTTATGGGACCTTAAAAAGAAATTTTAAGAAAGATTGTTTTTGAAAACACCAAACTTAAAGTTTGGCACAGGATTTAATAAAAAAAATTATTTTTGAAAAAGGTTTTGAAAAATATGATAGCCAATTACCATGAACATAAACACCACGTTCTAATTAAATGAGCTATAAATTTAAAGTGTTTTAACAAGGGATAAATAATAAAAGACTCTAAACCAAAAAAAGAGAAAATTTTTCCTAATCTAAGCAACAAAATAATCCGTCAGTTGTTCAAACATGAACAATCCCCGGCAACGGCGCCAAAAACTTGGTGCACGAAATTATTACTCTCTTACAATTTCGCACACATGACCAGCAAGTGCACTGGGTCGTCCAAGTAATACCTTACGTGAGTAAGGGTCAAATCCCACGGAGATTATTGGTTTGAAGCAATCTATGGTTATCTTGTAAACCTTAGTCAGGAAATCAATTATGTTTATCAATTGAATTGTGAGTAACCAGTAGAGCATAAATTAAAAGTTACTTGTGGTGCAGTAATGGAGAATATGTTGGAGTTTTGGAGATGCTTTGTCTTCTGAATCTCTGCTTTCCTCTGTCTTCTTGTTCACGCACGCACGTCCCCCTATGGCAAGCTGTGTGTTGGTGGATCACCGTTGTCAATGGCTACCTTCCATCCTTCCAGTGAAAACTACGCTCACGTGCTCTGTCAAAGCACGGCTAATCACCGGTTGGTTCTCGATCTGGTTGGAATAGGATTTACTATCCTTTTGCGTCTGTCACTAACGCCCAGCCTTCAGGAGTTTGAAGCTCGTCACAGTCATTCAATCCTTGAATCCTACTCGGAATACCACAGACAAGGTTTAGACTTTCCGGATTCTCATGAATGCCGCCATCAGTTCTAGCTTATACCACGGAGATTCTGATTAAGGAATCTAAGAGATACTCATTCAATCGGATATAGAACGGAGGTGGTTGTCAGGCACACGTTCATGATTTGAGGGAGGTGATGAGTGTCACAGATCATCACCTCCATCACAGTTAAGCGCGAATGAACATCTTAGATAGGAACAAGCGTGTTTGAATGGAAAACAGAAATACTTGCATTAATTAATCGAGACACAGCAGAGCTCCTCACCCCCAACAATGGGGTTTAGAGACACATGCCGTCAGAGAATACAAAGTTTAGATCTAAAATGTCATGAGATACAAAATAAGTCTCTAAAAGTTGTTTAAATACTAAACTAGTAGCCTAGGGTTACAAAATACGAGTGGACTATGATGGATGATGCAGAGATCCACTTCTGGGGCCCACTTGGTGTGCTGGGGCCCACTTGGTGTGTGCTGGGGCTGAGACTTTAAGCAATTCGCGTGCAGAGGCCATTTGTGGAGTTGAACGCCAGTTTTTATGCCAGTTTGGGCGTTCAACTCCAGTTTTTTATCCTTTTCTGGCGCTGGACGCCAGAATTGGGCAGAGAACTGGCGTTGAACGCCAGTTTACGTCGTCTATCCTTTTGCAAAGTATAGACTATTATATATTGCTGGAAAGCCCTGGATGTCTACTTTCCAACGCAATTGGAAGCATGCCATTTCGAGTTCTGTAGCTCCAGAAAATTCACTTTGAGTGCAGGGAGGTCAGAATCCAACAGCATCAGCAGTCCTTTTTCAGCCTGAATCAGATTTTTGCTCAGCTCCTTCAATTTCAGCCAGAAAAATACCTGAAATTACAGAAAAACACACAACTCATAGTAAAGTCCAGAAATATGAATTTTTCCTAAAAACTACTAGAAATAGACTAAAAACTAACTAAAACATACTCTAAACTATATGAAATTATCCCCAAAAAGCGTATAAAATATCCGCTCATCAGTAATTAATGCAGAAATCTTCTTCCGGGCCCACTTGGTGTGTGCTTGGGCTGAGCATTGAAGCTTCCATGTGTAGAGACTTTTCTTGGAGTTAAACGCCAGCTTTTGTGCCAGTTTGGGCGTTTAACTCCAGCTTTTGTGCCAGTTTTGGAGTTAAACGCCAGAATTCTTGAGCTGACTTGGAACGCCTGTTTGGGCCATCAAATCTTGGGCAAAGTATGGACTATTATATATTTCTGGAAAGCCCAGGATGTCTACTTTCCAACGCAATTGAAAGCGCGCCAATTGGGATTCTGTAGCTCCAGAAAATCCACTTTGAGTGCAGGGAGGTCAGAATCCAATAGCATCTGCAGTCCTTTTTCAGCCTCTGAATCAGATTTTTGCTCAGGTCCCTTAATTTCAGCCAGAAAATACCTGAAATCATAGAAAAACACACAAACTCATAGTAAAGTCCAGAAAAGTGATTTTTATTTAAAACTAATAAAAACATAATAAAAACTAACTAAAATATACTAAAAATATACTAAAAACAATGCCAAAACGCGTATAAATTATCCGCTCATCAGGAGCCTCAAAGCATCATATATAGACAAAGGAATAATACTCATGCATGCTCCTAAATCGCACATGCAGTCAGAAAATATTACACCCCTAATTGTACAGTTAACCATGCATGGACCTGGGTCACTACAATTTTCAGGTATGCCCCCCATTAAAGTAGATATGGAACTACCTAAAGGAATAGTTTCTAATTCATTAATCTTGTCCTTATGTATGCACAAATCTTTTAGGAATTTTGCATATTTAGGTACTTGCTGAATAACATCAAAAAGAGGAACAGTTACCTCAACCTTTTTGAAGATTTCTACCATTTTGGGATCAAGTTCCATCTGCTTTATGGACTTCTTTGCAAGTTGTGGAAATGGGATATGGATGGCATCTCCTACAGCTTCTGTGTCTCTTGCAGCTTCTGCGTTCCTTGGTGCTCCATTCTTGTGGTGAGCTACTTCTTCTTCAACCAAGTCTTGCACTTCATCTTCTTCTTTAACTTCCTCTCTTGCAGTGTAGTTCTGGATCTCAAAGTGATGGCATTGATGCCACCTTTGGGGTTGGGTAATGGTTGAGAAGGAATTTCACTGGAGTTTGAAGGCTGGTTATTGGAGTTATTTATTGATCCAATCTGTGAGGCAAGAGCTTGTACAGCAGAGGTCAGACCGTTTAAGGTGGAGCTAAGCGAGCTCTCCATGGCCTTTTGCCTTTGCTCAATAGACTGAAGTAGTTCATCATGAGAAGAAAAAGGGGGATAGGTGATCTGAGGGGCCTGCTATTGGTTGTGCTGAGATCCTTGAGATTGCCTTAGATGAGGTGCTCTGTAAGGCTGGTTCTGGTTTTGCTGATACCGGTTATTCTGATTATTATTATTATTCCACTACTGATTTCCCTGGTTGTCTCTGCCTCCTCTATTATGGTTGTCCCTCCAGTTCTAGTTAGAATTATCTCTCCACCCCTGGTTGGAGTGGTCTTGCCAACCTTGGTTATAGTTCCCACTCTGGTTATAGTTGTCGCCTTATTGATGATATCCTTGATTTGGGCGGTCACAGAAATTGTGAGTGGCTGCCAAGGTGTTGTCCTCATGTTGGAGCTGTGGACATTCATCAGTGTAGTGACTATAATCATTCTGCATACTCTCTGAAGAACCAGTTGTTGGCTATGTTGTGGTGAAGGAGGTTGAGATTGTTGCTGATTCAGATTTATCTGCTTCAGTAGGTTGGTCATCTCACATATACTCAGTGTGAGAGCAGTAGTCTCAATGCTAAAAGAAACCTCTACAACAGTCTTTAAGTGGCTGTTCTTGTGCCTGTGATTTCTAGTGGACTCAGCTATGTCACTAATCAGTTTCCATGCCTCATCATGTGTCTTGTACTTTTTCAGAGACCCATTACTAGCACCATCCAACGTGGTCTTATCCTGAGGCTTCATTCCTTGTGTGAAGTAGCTGATCAATACCAACTTATCAATCATGTGGTGGGGGCATGCATCCAGCAGACTCTTGAAGCTCTCCCAGTACTCATAAAGGGTTTTTGATTCACCTTGGATGATGCAGGAAATCTCCTTCCTTAGTCTGTCTGTAACTTCAGCTGGAAAGTATTTTTCCAAGAATTATCTCCTGAGTGTGTCCCAGTTGGTAACAGTTGTTTCAAGTTGGGAGTAATACCACTCCCTCGCCTTTCCTTCAAGAGAAAACTGGAAAGCGATTAGTAGAATAGAAGTTTCATCTGCACCATGATGCCGAACAGTAGAATAGGCTGTCTGAAAATCCCTGAGGTGCTTTATAGGCTCCTGAGCGGGTAAGCCATGAAACTTGGGTATCAAGTTGATTAGCGCAGACTTCAGTTCAAAATCTGCAGGCAGATTTGGGTGATGCACTTGATACGGTTGCAGAGTAAAGTCTGGGGCTCCTGCCTCCTGGAGAGTAATCCTCCTGGGTGTTGCCATGTTACCTGCATGTAAATCAACTGAATCAGTGGTAGATGAGCTTGTTTCTTCTTCAAATGGCGGTTCAGATTCGCTCTCAGATAAGACTGGTGAATTGGCAAGAACCACTTCACCACTCTCAGAGGCTAACTGATGCCGAGCTTGCCTAATACGTGAAAGAGTTCTTTCAATTTCAGGATCAAATGTGGCTAAGCTCAGATCAGGCAGTGAATGCATCGTTGATGCCAGGGCATTTTGGCCAATTTCACTGACCTTTTCTTTAGTGTTTTAGGGTAGTTTCATGCATTTTCTTAGGAAATAAGCAAGTTTTGGGTAGAATTTCACTTACATCTTGAGTTAAGCATACATTGAGCACTTTACATGATTTCATGAGAATTTTGCATGAATTAGATGACAAATTGGATAATACATGTCTCATGATGTGGATTAGAACTTTGATGCACTGTATTGCTTGATTTCAGGACAAAGGAAGCAAGAAAGAGCCACGTTGGCAGCCACGTTAGTCTAACTAACGTGACCACTAACGTGGAATGGGAGCTAGCTTGCAACGTTAATGACAAAAGTAATCGCCAATAACGTCCTCGAAGCCATCATAGCCCACGTTAAGAGTCACGTTAACTAAGTTAACGTGGACTCTAACATGGAAGAAAGAAATAAGGCCAACGTTAGTGACACTCACCTTTGTCACTAACGTTGGACCAAGTTCATAAGTGGCCACGTTAAGAGTCACGTTAACTCAGTTAATGTAGACTCTAACGTTGGGAAGCAAAAGAGAAGCCAACGTTAGTGACACTCACCTTTTTCACTAACGTTGGCCAAGCTACAATGAGCCACGTTAGTTGCCACGTTAACTTAGTTAACATGGAAGCTAACGTGGAGAAAGCAAGTGATCGCCAACGTTAGTGACACTTACCTTTGTCACTAACGTTGGAATGAGCCACAATGAGCCACTATGAGCCACGTTAACTCCCACGTTAACTTAGTTAACGTGGAAGTTAACGTTGAGGATAGGATGATGAGCCAACGTTAGTGACACTCACCTTTGTCACTAACGTTGGAGATGGCTATCATTACCACGTTAGAAGCCACGTTAACTTAGTTAACGTGGACTCTAACGTGGGAAGTAGGAGCACCTTGGAACGTTATTGACAAAGGTAAGTGTCACTAATGTTCTCGATGAATTGGCAAGCCTACGTTAAGAGCCACGTTAACTAAGTTAACGTGAACTCTAACGTAGGCGGAGGGAGGACTCTCAACGTTATTGGAAAAGGTGAGCCCCAATAACGTGTGCGAAGGACCAAGAGGCAACGTTAGTGGTCACGTTGGTGCCATTAACATTGAAGTTAACGTAGATCATCCCTGGGTGAGGAACGTTAGTAAAAAAGGTGATTGCCACTAACGTTCTCGAACCCACACTCTCACTTAACGTTAACGCCACTAACGTCCTGAGCTAAACACCCTGCCTACTTCACACTTTCTCTCTGCAAGTAAAGCTAAGCCCACTGAAGAAGTATAACTGCTTCAAACTCAAGATCCAAAGGCCCATATCCAAGACTTGAAAAACCAACTAGAAGATCAGAAGAGTAGTATATATAGGGGTAGTTTTGAATTAGAAAGCAGTTTTTGGGGGATGGGAAATTGAGAACTACTCTCTGTATAATTTACTTTCTCTGCACTTCTAGTTCTAGTTTTCATGATGTATTCTCCATCTTTGTTTTCCATTTCAAGAGCCATGAACAACTAAACCCCTTTCATTGGGTTAGGAAGCTCTGTTGTAATTTGATGGATCATTACTAATTTTCATTACTCTTCTTCTATCTTTTCTCTTGATTTTACTAGAAAGCTTTCAATCTTCATCCAATTGGGTAGTTATCTTGGAAAAAAAGCTATTCATACTTGGATCTTGATGAGCGGATAATTTATACGCTTTTTGGCATTATTTTTAGTATGTTTTTAGTAGAATCTAGTTACTTTTAGGGATGTTTTCATTAGTTTTTATGTTAAATTCACATTTCTGGACTTTAATATGAGTTTGTGTGTTTTTCTGTGATTTCAGGTATTTTCTGGCTGAAATTGAGGGACTTGAGCAAAAATCAGATTCAGAGGTTGAAGAAGGACTGCTGATGCTGTTGGATCCTGACCTCCCTGCACTCAAAGTGGATTTTCTGGAGCTACAGAACTCAAAATGGCGCGCTTCCAATTGCGTTGGAAAGTAGACATCCCGGGCTTTCCAGCAATATATAATAGTCTATACTTTGAACGAGTTTAGACGACGTAAAAGGGCGTTGAACGCCAGTTCTACGCTGCTGTCTGGAGTTAAACGCCAGAAACACGTCACAAACCAGAGTTGAACGCCAGAAATACGTTACAACCTGGCGTTCAACTCCAGAAAGAGCCTCTGCACGTGTAACATTCAAACTCAGCCCAAGCACACACCAAGTGGGCCCCGGAAGTGGATTTATGCATCAATTACTTACTTCTGTAAACCCTAGTAGCTAGTTTATTATAAATAGGACTTTTTACTATTGTATTAGACATCTTTGGACGCCTGGTTCTTAGATCATGGGGGCTGGCCATTCGGCCATGCCTGGACCTTTCACTTATGTATTTTTAATGGTAGAGTTTCTACACTCTATAGATTAAGGTGTGGAGCTCTGCTGTTCCTCAAAGATTAATGCAAAGTACTACTGTTTTCTATTCAATTCAACTTATTCCGCTTCTAAGATATTCACACTACAAGAAAAACACCCATTCAGCCACACTTTTTTTAAGCTACATTTGAAAAGCGTAGCCTATTCCTAGAATAGGCTACGCTTTTTTGCAGGGTGCCCTTTTATAAGATAATAGGAAACACTATTGAGGCATCACTCCAAAAGTGTCTCCTTAGATATTTTAAACATCACTTATAAAGTGTAGCCATATCTGAATAGCTATGGAGACACTTTTTACACCAAAGGAAACGCTTCTAAAAAGTAACCCATTTATTATGTTTTGGGTGCGATTCTAAAATGCTGCCTAATCCATGTAAGACTACTAAATCCCTCAACACTTACTAATTTTTTTTTCACTTTCACCAACACAAAAGTAACTTCAGAATTATTTCACTCGAGAACCCCAACTCCTCAGTCCTCATCACCAGTCACCACCAACACTCCTCAGTTCTGCCGTCGCACCATGCACTCGTGAACCATCGGTGTTGGCACTCCTCTTCCACACTCACCGCTCCTCTGATCCCGTCGCTCACCGCTCCTCTGTTGCCGTCGCTCACCGCTCCTCTGATCCCGTCGCTCACCATCAGTCGTCTTCGCGGTGTGCTCACATCGGTTGTCAGCATCATCCTCTGATCCCGTCGCTCACCATCGTGGTGGAGAAGGTATCTACTCACGCCCATTTTGTTCTAAAATTTCAGAGGGTTATGATTCCGACTTTAGGGTTTTCAATTTGGGGGTTTGGTGACCATTTGCGGCGTGAGTGAACTCTCGTACCCTCATTTCTCCTTTTAAGAATTTTATTATAACTTCTATGATGATTGATACTCTTGGACTCTTGTTACCAAATGTTCAGAAACTGATGACAGGAGAGGACCATCATTAAGAGCTAAGATTGTAGGAAGTAATCACAAGAACAAGAACAAGAATAAAGCTAAGGTGGGGTTAGCAAGACGAAGCAATCACAAGAACAATTATTTTGAAAAATGTTTCATCCATCTCAGGTAATGTTCCTGAAACCTAAACTAGAAGCTTAGTAAAAACAGAAACAAGCATTCCTTTAAAGCTTTCGTGCCTTGGTGTGATATAAGATTTTTTGATAAATGCTCATAAAGAAAACAGTTCTTTAAAACATTATATTCTTCATAAATAAGGTTAAATAACCAACAACAGTAAGAACTGAAATGTGCCGGCTGTACAGATAGGGAAGAAGATTCTAACAAGCAAAGAGATTAAGATAATAATGCATTCTGTAGTAAAAACACTAAAGATACAATCGATAAACTGAAATTGAAAATAGACTGAAAATCAGCTACTTGACTAGTAGATATGCATCAATGTGTTTCTCAAGATCAAATGTACTCTCCTTGTTTTCTCCTTTATCTTCACCATTTAGGACATCTCTTTTAATTTAGCTAGTTCTATGGCCACTGAATTGTTCTAAAATTTGAGAGAGTTCTGATTTTAGTTAGGTAAAATTCTTATCTCTTCGTCTGCCATTTTTGGTAGTGCATATATAGATTTTAGGCCTTATGAGCCAATATCAAAAGAGTACAAGGTTTCTTGAAGCAATTATAAAGATACATGGATGTACTTGACTTCTAAAATTAGCTTGTGTGTTTTCTAAATGGACACAACGAACAGCCTAGCATTTTGTATTCTTTAATATTACTTTATAATTGATTATTGGGGAATTGAAAGGCCATAGGTCTTGCTATGAATAAAATTTTTTACCATAATTTGTGGCTGTATGTGACAAGCATGTGTTGTTAATATTATGAACCACATCAAGAGGTTTAAGCTGTCAGGTAGTGGAATGTGAGTGATTTTATATCAACACCCTCACGCAAGAAGCCATTGGACTTGAAGTGTGAACAATGCATAGGACCATCCACCTCTTTATTTTCTTAGATTTCGAAATTTATTAAGGAGCTTGGGGCAACATTTAATAAATTATAAACCATTTGGACATATGCTGTCATATATCTTCTCTCTTAAATGGTTAAGCTGTTGGTATAGAAACATGAATGATTTTACATCCAACAGCAAGCATACATTTGCATACAATCATAAATTGAAAATTGTAGTCATTATTCCAACTATATGAGACTATATGAGATAGAGTGGTCAATTGATGCTAAATATTGCTGATTGGACTTGTTCACTTCTTCATATGACTAGCTTTATTTATGCATTGTTATTTTGTTATTTTTTCAGAGTGGCAGAAAGCGATTTATTCAGTTGGTGGATCTGAGATGAAGAAATGGCCCATGCAACTACGGAAATCTATGTCTGATGGGTTGTCTGCAACTAGTAATGGCCCATTCTATTCTATCCTTTTCTTTTTTGGGTGCTCATTCTATCATTTGGATTTGCTTCCTTTTGCTGCAATTCCTTTTGTATTTTATTTAAAAAATTTTAAAATACATATTAGATTTGTAGATGGTAATTTTCTGCGTGATTAAACTCCCTTGAATATAATTCGTTTGACTGAATTTAATTTCGTTCCTCCTTCAACGGTTGAACTATTCACCTCAATGGATTATTGAAAACACAAGGTGTGGATAAATATTTTTTATTGCTGAAGCCAATATAAGTGAAGTTCTTATTTTGTTATGATTATTGATTCGTCCATTTTAATTCAGTTGTAACTAAATTATATCATGATCGATATTATTTTGAATATGTTTCATTCAATTATGATTTATAAAATAAAGTGAATACTACTATGCCTATTATATTATGCATAATTTATTATAAAAAGTAAATATATAATATTTAATAAATTTTAACTATTTTATTTTTAGAGAAAATTTAGAAAATCAGTATTTTTATTAAAATCTAACCAACATTTAGCTAACAAAATAAAAATGAGTAATTCTTTATAATTAGATAAAATTTCACATCATTAAAAATATTATCAAGATTTCTTCCTTTTATTTTCAGTTACTCAGTTACTCATGCTTTAGAATTGAATTTTGGGCAGTTATCAGATTGCTTTTATTTTCCAAATAAGTTACTGACCTGAATTGAGATTTTTTATTTTTTTCCTTTTATTTTAATTATATTAGTTTAGAATTTATGAAAATAAATCTAGACTAAATATGATTATAGTCTAATCTCTTAGAATTTTACTTGGTAACAAACAGATTAAAGTTTTTGGTTAAAGCTCCCAAGTGGATTTTGTCAAAACGTTGATCGTGTCATGGCAAGGTACAATGCATACTTTTTCTTTTCACTTTATTATTATGCTATTAATTCATGTGTAGCTCCACCTTGATTGCTTTATTAGTTATGAATTTACAATTTAACTTATTATTTATGTACTATAAATTCTTTGTTTTCCTTAATTTGTTTTGCTTCAGCGAGTTTCTAGTAAAATATTTAGAGAATTACTTCTAAGACTAGGAACTATTTCCTAACCTAACTACAAAGCTATGAAAGTCCGTTTCATAGCCCATGCCCCTTATATTTCATAACACCCTTCCTCCTCTACTCTTGTTATCTTCACTTTGCGACCCCTTATAAATTTTCCTGTAAAAAAATTTAATAATTATCGATTAGGTTTTGTGATATGCCGAAGGATTGGATGGATCTACCGAGGTATAGCAAAGAGTATATCAATGGTGTTATTAGTTTCTTAGAGTTTGCATACTCTGAGGGAGAACCGGACGGACAACAAATTCAATGTCCTTGTAAGAGGTGTTGTAACATTGAGTGGTATAGAAGAGATGTGGTATTTGACCATTTAGTAGCCGACAGATTTGTTAAGGGATATAGAACATGGATTAATCACGGGGAATGGACAATCCCGATGGTGGTTGATGATGACACGGATGATGAAGGTGCACGCGATGACATCGAAGGACTGCTTAATGATGCATTTGGAGATCATGCTGAGGGTGTTACTGTAGGTCCAAATGAAGAGGCTAAAAAGTTTTATAATTTAATAGATGGGGCAAGTCAAGAGTTATACCCGGGCTGCAAGAAATTTTTTACATTATCTTTTACCATCCGCCTGTACTTGTTAAAGTGTTTGCACGGTTGGAGCAATGCCTCCTTCACTTCCCTTCTTAAGCTATTGAAAGAGGCAATGCCTGAAATTAACATACCTCCATCTTTCCATAAGACGAAGGCTATGATAAGAGATTTAGGTCTGGATTATAAAAAAATCGATGCTTGTCCTAATGATTGCCTCCTGTATAGGTAAGAACTAAAGGATGAAACACAATGTCGTGTGTGTGGAACATCTCGATATACTGAAAATTCTAGTGATAATAGCGAGAACCAACCTCACAAGAAAGGTCGTCCTATTCCTGCAAAGACGCTGAGATACTTTCCTATAATTCCAAGACTTCAGAGATTATTTATGTGCTCAAAAACGGCAGTTAGTCTGAGGTGGCATGATGAGGAGCGCGTTAAAGATGAGACGTTAAAGCATCCTGCTGATGGCCTGGCATGGAAGAACTTTGATGAAATGAATGAAGATTTTGCAAAAGAATCACGCAATATTAGACTAGGCTTGTCAAGTGATGGGTTCAACCCATTTCGTAGCATGAATATTTCGTGGAGCACGTGGCCCGTAATGTTGATGGTATACAACTTGCCCCCGTGGATGTGCATGAAACCTGAATATTGTATGCTTTCTTTGCTTATTCCTGGGCCACAATCACCTGGCAAAGATATTGACGTGTATCTACAACCATTGATAGAAGACTTGAAGTTGTTGTGGGAAATAGGGGTGGAAACTTATGATGCATCAAAGAATGAGACCTTTCAAATGCGAGCAGCTCTTTTGTGGACAATCAATGATTTTCCTGCGTATGCTATATTGTCTGGGTAGAGTACAAAGGGAAGATTGGCTTGCCCTTGTTGCAACAAAAATACCTCTTCTCTACAACTAAAACATAGTCGGAAGACAGTTTATATGGACCATCGTGTCTTTTTACCCATGGATCATCCATGGAGAACCAATACAAGGTCTTTTAATGGGAAGCAAGAATTAAGACCCCCTCCACCTGTTATAGAAGGAACGAAAATTTTTGAGATGCTACAAAATGTTGAGAATATTTTCGGGAAGAAGCAAAGTACATCAAATAGTTTCTTATGGAATTGGAAAAAAAGATCAATTTTCTTTGAATTGCCTTACTGGCACAAGAACCCACTGCGTCACAACTTAGATGTCATGCACATAGAGAAGAACATATTTGACAGTATAATTGGAACCCTTTTGGATATCCCACGCAAGACAAAGGATCATCTGAATGCTCGATATGACTTAAAAGATTTGGGGATCTGGAAAAATCTTCAACCAAAGGAGGTGAATAATGGCAAGAGAACAAAGTTGGCAAAGGCATGCTTTTCTATGACTGCTGCAGAGAAGTCAATTTTTTGTGGTGTTTGAAGACAACAAAACTACCTGATGGTAGTGCTTCGAATATATCACGGTGTGTACATCTAGGAGAAAGAAAAATTTCTGGGTATAAGACCCACGATGCTCATTTTTTGTTACACTACTTACTACCAATACCGATTAAAAGCATCCTTCCTGATCACGTGGCCATTCCGTTGATTCGACTAAGTTCCTTTTTTCGTCGCTTATGCAAAAAGTTAATCACACTGGAAGAGATAGATCGACTGGAGTTAGAGATTGTGGAAACATTATGCCACCTTGAGAGGATCTTTCCCCCTAGTTTTTTTGACATAATGGTTCATCTTCCCATTCATTTAGCAAATGAGGTGAGATTGGGTGGTCCGGTACAGTTTCGTTGGATGTATCCTCCAGAAAGGTACATGTGTACATTAAAGTCGTATGTACGCAACAAAAGTCGCCCCGAAGGTTCTATTGCAGAGGCATATCTGGCTGAAGAGTGCTTAACTTTCTGCTCAAGATACTTGCATGGAGGTGTGCAAACAAGACTTAATAAGCGACCTCGGAATGATGATGATTCTAATGACGATGAAGTTTTGCCTTCAAAGTTGTTTTCTAACAAAGGTCGTTCGTTAGGCGTGGGAAATGGAGAACCAATTAATCTCGATGACATATCAGCTGCTCAAGCCCATGTGTATGTATTATACAATTGTGAAGAAGTCGCAGATTATGTTAGGTAACTTAATATAACTTATGTTTATTCACTAAATCAAGTGCATTTAGATTTTTTCCGATCAAACATAACTATTATTAACTACAGAGAGCATGAGGATGAGGTTAATAATCAGCGAGGAACAAAATGGAGAAAAGCAAAAGTTCACAGTAAAACCTTCTCGCAGTGGTTTGAAACTCGGGCGAGGGATCCAGATGTGCCTGTTTGGCTAAAAGAATTATCTCGAGGTCCGAGCTCTATTGCAAGAAGATTTTCTGGATATATAATTAATGGATATAGGTTTCACACTGTGGAGCGTGAGGCAAGGAGAAAAACACAAAATAGTGGTGTCACATTAATTGCTTTAACTTCAAGCTTTGCAAGTGCTAAAGATAAAAGTCCAATTCAAGACACTGTAGCTTATTATGGCAGGTTATTTGAGATAGTAGAGTTAGATTATTTTGGGCGTTTTAAGATTGTATTGTTTCGGTGTGAGTGGTATGATTCTAGGAGAGACAAGTATGGTCTTACATTTGTTCACTTCAATAAGAAATGCTACCAGAATGAACCTTTCATACTAGCATCTCAAGCACATCAGTGTTTTTATGTGCAAGATCCATACGAACATAACAAACATTATGTTATGGAAACTCTCCCAAGAGACTTATTCAAAACAAATGACGAATCTGAGTCTGAGGCCCGTCAAACCTTCTATAGTGAACAACACGAGCATATAACAAGTCCTGCCATACCAGCTGATGATGGTGAAATTATTCTGGGGAGGAATGATCTATGACCTACAGTTATTGAAACGGTTACCCAAGTGACTTCTGTCCAAAAATATGAGGCAGATTTCATTGGAGATTCTGATTCTGATGGCTCAGCCTAAGCAATTTATTGCTTAATATGTACATATGTATAACTAAGTTTTCTGCACCTTTTTATTTGTAAGTCATATTTTTGTTTTAATTTCTCATTTTGTTAGCGTTTCTTATAGGATATGTCACTTTATTGCTTATATTAACTCGAGTTAACTAATTTATTTGTGTAGGAATAAAGAATTTATTGATCTTAAAGCAACATCAAGTAAGAATTTGCTTCGACAATTTGAAGCCAAGAGACAAAAGATTGTAGATGAACGCAAGCAATATGTGATGCAAGGTGCAGCACGTAATGACAAGGAGGAAACTATGCCAAGGTTGGATATAGTCGAAAGTCAAAAAGAGTTGAGTGCAACCAAAGGAGTGAAGAATTGTACGTCAAAGAAGCTGGATTTTACTCATTTACAAAGCACACTCAACACAATCAACAGAAGGATGAATTTCACGTCTGAAACCTTGGAAGTACAGCCAAGCATTCTTGCGCAACAGTCAGAAAATAAAAAAAGAAAGAATCACTTGATTGTGGCTATGGCTGAGAAGAAGAAGCATGAAGTACAACATCAACCGTCAACACAAGGCTTGAACAATTCTAAGCTTACAAAGGTGGGTGCAAATGAACTTAAAAGGAAGCTCGATGCAATTCATCATATGAATAATAGCGTGCCAACAAGTGTAAGCCAAGATCGGAGTTGTGCAAATTCTACTCAGCCCACAATCAATCAAAGGCAGCAGCAGATTATTCAAGTCACACATGGTAGAACTCAAAAAAGGCAACATGACACTACTTTGCCGAGTTCAAACACTACCTCACAAGCTGAAGATTTAATGTTGGAGCAAGAGGGATCAAGAAAGGAAAAGAGCAAGCCAAGGGTAAGGGCTACAACTATTGATGAATTTTTAAAAGAAAATGGGATAGATGTAGAAATTGACGGACTAAGCTCTGAACTAAGTGATGATGTGGGAGATAGCTTTCCACTTGATGAAAATTATTATTCACATGTGATGGAGGACATTGATGATGACGAAGGTAATATATTTCTATCATTTTTTATATTTTTTGTAAATCATAATGCTTAATTTTTCAATTGGCATCACTAATTACTCCCTGATTTTCCCCTAATGCATGAAACTAGGAGAGCCAAAGAAGAAGAAAACCCGGGGAAAAACAACTTGCAAAGAGATTTATGCAAGAACTATGGATCAGCGGGAAGAAGTTATTTTTGATATTGGACAGCCAGTAGGACCAACCGATCAAAGTGTGTCTAATTTAACTAGTTTCGTAGGCACAATTGGTAGAATAAAAGATTTGTGAGTCTTTTATACACTAGCTGGCATGCTGTAACTCCTAAAGCTAAGAAATTCATGTGGAACTATGTTAATGTAAGACTCTTCTATTATTATTAAATCTCGATTATTCTAAATATAGGAAGGTGCGTATAACACTGTTGATATCATGCAGACCAAGTTTATCCTCCCAGATAGTGGAGAAAAGTGGGTGATCCAAGCAATTCGGGATGCTTGGAAGCGGTTCAAGGGAAAGATTAAGCAGAAGCACTTTGTTCCCTTTGATACCATCGAAGATATGGTGAAAAATCGACCGACACAAGTTCCAGAAAGTCAATTCATAAAATTGATCTATTATTGGAGTCATCCTACAATCCAGGTAAAATAGTTGGTACTTTAATTGCAAATATATTACTGTTTGTTAAGACATAAGCAAATTAATGAAAATTCAATCGATAATGTTGGAATCTGTCCTCTCTCATGCTGTACAAACACATATCCATTCTGATGTAGGTTCTTGAACTGAATTGAATTTTCTTCGAATATATTGCTGCCAGTTCCATTCTGAACTTCTGAATTTGTGTATTTACAATTCTATTTTTGGCTACTTTGTTTGCTGTAATTTTAAGTTGCTGCAATTCTATTTTCTATAGTTCTATTTTGTGCAATTTTATTTTCTGCAATTCTATTTTGTGCAATTATATCTGCTGCTATTCTGGTTGCTGTAGTTTTGTTTGCTGAAGCAAAATTTAATTATATTTTTCTCTGTTTCTATATACTAACTTTTTATTCAATTATAGTCTATAAGTGAAAAAAACAAGAAACATAAAGAACAGCAAAAGTTTCCACATCGCATGGGGCCAATCAATTTCGGAAGAGTACGAGTGGCTCTGGTATACTTATTTAATATTTGTGCTAGGATTTGTTTAGTTAATTTTGGTTATGTTGTTATAGACTTACTTATTTAAGGCTTTATTTTGTAGCGCGCGACAAAGGAAACAAATGAGGAACCAAAAAGGTTTGAAATGTTCCTTGCTACTCGAACAAGTCGGAAAAGGAAGGAAATTGATCAGGAAACACAAGATGCAATTGTATGAGAGTTCATTGAATTACTAATGATTATAAGTCAAATTTAGGATACGGTAATTAATTCTATTTCAAATGTTTCTTTTAATTAGGATGAATTCCAAAACCGCCAAGCTGCTGGTGAAACAGATGAGGAAGCTTTTGAGTCTTTATTTGGAAAAGAACAACCAGGTCAGGTTAGGTGCTATGGAAGATCTGTTACACGAAGTGACTTAAAAAAGCATGCAGAAATTTCTGAACTCAAGCAACAACACCAAGAGGAAGTCACATCTTTGAAGGCTGAACTTGGAGACATGAAGGCCAAACAGCAGCACCAAGAGGCTGACCTTCATGGATTGCGAAACATGATTAAGTTACTAGTTCAGCGATCTGAATCTGGAATGAGGCCAGAAGAAATTGAAGCTTTGTTACAAGATGCCCAACACTCTCCAATTGATGCAAATAGCGCTCATGGATCAACACATATTCCAAACATAAATATGGTATGACTAGTTTTTTTTTTTATTCCCTAATATTTGTTTCTATATTGTTAATTGTTAATTAGGATTCTGAATATCTACTGTTAAGTTTAAAATTTTTATTTGTTAGAACTTAGGAGGATGCCAAATCTTTTTAATTTGAACTGAAATTGAAGAAGATGAAAGCTGTGATTTGGGCTTTTTGGTTTTATTTTTTCATTATGTAATTTTATTATTATTGTTATCAAGGTGGAAGTTGTAATTTTTCTGGTTTTTCTGATTTTTCTGGTTTTATTTTTTCATTATGTAATTTCATGTAAAGTTTGAGCTTCTTATAATGTAAAAATAAAAAAGGAAGAAAAATGTTATTATGCACTGCTTGTCACTTGTACAATGCACTTGAGTTTCTGATTTTAGTTCCCATTTAGTATGAAGTCGTGTTACTCCGTTTTTTAGTTATGTCCTTTATGGTGATTTATAGTATTCCCTGAATATGATTGTTATTTTAAAACAAAAGACTTTGGTTTATTTAATTATTTATTCAAACATAGTATGGTTTTGTTTCTTATTTTATGTTTTTGGTGAAATGAAAAGAAGAGTAGTTTCAATTATCCTATGCCGCTCGGATATTGTATATGTTATTAATATGTTAATTACTTTTTTCTTGTACTTTTTCAAATTATAATTATTTTTCTATATAATTATGCAGGATAATTCTGAAGATGCGAGTGAAGATTGAGATGCTGATCATAATGGTTTATTGACAAAGATGGAAATTGAAAGATGTATGGTTGATGATGATATCTTTTATTAGAAGCTAAGATACATTTATATGATATAATATTTTGGTTTTTCCTAGTTTATTAGCAGTAAACTCTAAGTGCATTATATGACTATACTTATTCTAGTTTGAGATGTATGAATACTCAAAATTATGATCATCCCAATATTTTTGGTTCATTGTATAATTATATTTTGTTTCAATATAATTTTTATTATTTAAAGATTATTGTATGGTATTATTATATATGTATTCATTTTTATTTTTTAAATAATTAACTAGTTTAATTAAAAATACAGGATTATATATTTAATTATATTCTCAAATATTAGAGTTTAAATAAAAAAAATTGTTAGAAATTTCTGTTTATATATATATATATATATATATATATATATATATAAACAGAAATTTAAAAAAAATGAGGGACAAAAGGCTACACTTATATAAAGTAGCTATAGGTATACTATTTGCTACATTTATAAAGTGATGCAGTAGCCCTGAAAGTGTAGCCTATTCTTTAGAATTACGGTAACTATTAGTGCTGAAAAGCGTAGCCTTAGGTCCTGAATAGCATCACTTAAAAAGCGTACCCTATTCTCAAAGGCCAGAAGCGTAGCCTTTGATACAGAAAAGCGTAGCCTTTGAGAATAGGCAACACTAGTATAGGGATCGCCTACAAAAGTGTCTCCGAAGCCTAAAAAACGTAGCCTTTTCCTAAGGCATCACTTTTTTTCGTTTTTGGCTACACTTTTCAAGTGTACTTGAATGGGTGTTTTTCTTGTAGTGTCATTTGCACTTCAACCTGAATGTGATGAACGTGACAATCATCATCATTCCCCATGAACGCATTCCTGACAACCACTTCCGTTCTACCTTCGATTGAATGATTATCTGTTAGATTTCTTAATCAGAATCTTCGTGGTGTAAGCTAGATTGATGGCGGCATTCATGAGAATCCGGAAGGTCTAAACCTTGTCTGTGGTATCCTGAGTAGGATTCTGGGATTGAATAACTGTGACAAGCTTCAAACTCGCGATTGCTGGGCGTAGTGACAGACGCAAAAGGAGGGTGAATCCTATTCCAGCATGATCGGGAACCTCAGATGATTAGCCGTGCTGTGACAGAGCATTTGGACCATTTTCACAAGAGGAGGGGATGTAACCATTGACAACGGTGATGCCCTTGCATAAAGCCAGCCATGGAAAGGAGTAAGACTGATTGGATGAAGACAGCGGGAAAGCAGAGATTCAGAGGAACGAAAGCATCTCTACACGCTTATCTGAAATTCTCACCAATGAATTACATAAGTGTTTCTATCCCTATTTTCTGTTTAATTAGTATAATTTTCGAAAACTCCATAATCAATTATTATCCGCCTGACTGAGATTTACAAGGTGACCATAGCTTGCTTCATACCAACAATCTCCGTGGGATCGACCCTTACTCACGTAAGGTTTATTACTTGGACGACCCAGTGCACTTGCTGGTTAGTTGTATCGAAGTTGCGACAAATTATAAATTGAGATTAGAGCACCAAGTTTTTGGAACCATTACCAGAGATCACAATTTCGTGCACCAAGTTTTTGGCGTCGTTGCCGGAGATTGTTCCAGTTTTCGGCAAGCTTTTGGTCCGGTAACATCAGTGCCAAATTTTGATCCGGCAACAACACCAAGTTTTTGGCGCCGTTGCCGGGGATTGTTCGAGTTTTCGGCAAGCTTTTGGTCCGGTAACATCAGTGCCAAATTTTGATCCGGCAACAACACCAAGTTTTTGGCGCCGTTGCCGGGGATTGTTCGAGTTTGGACAATTGACGGTTCATCTTGTTGCTCAGATTGGGTAACTTTCTTTTCGTTTTCTTTTCAAAAAGTTTTAAAAAAATTTTCAAAAAAAAAATCTTTCAAAAATTTCTCCTTTGTTTTCGAAAAAAATTTAAGATAAAAATGTTTTCAAAAATATATTTTTCTTCAGAATTTTTAAGAATGAATTCTAGTGTTTCACGAGGCATGTTGAAGCCTGGCTGGCTGTAGGGAATGTCAGGCGTGTCATGTCTGAGTTACATACTAAAGCTTGGCTGGCTATTAAGCCATGCCTGACCCTTTGATTGGAGCTTTAGAATAAAAGTACAAGATTCCTGGAATTCATATTAAAAATTGTGGAATCCTTATTTTTCTTTTTCAAAATAATTTTCGAAAAAAAAAATTTAGTTAAAAGAAAATACAAAAAAATCATAAAATCATAAAAATAAAAAATATTTCATGTTTCTTGTTTGAGTCTTGAGTCAAGTTGAAAGTTTGGTGTCAATTGCATATTCATCTTGCATTGTTCGAAAAATTCATGCATTCATAGTGTTCTTCATGATCTTCAAGTTGTTCTTGGTAAGTCTTCCTGTTTGATCTTGATGTTTTCATGTTTTGTGTCTTTTCTTGTTTTACATGTGCATTTTTGCATTCATAGAGTCTAAACATGAAAGATTTCTAAGTTTGGTGTCTTGCATGTTTTCTTTGCATATAAAAATTTTCAAAAATAAGTTCTTGATGTTCACCTTGACATTCAAAGTGTTCTTGGTGTTCATCTTGACATCCATAGCATTCTTGCATGCATTCATTGTTTTGATCTAAAAATTTCATGCATTGCATCTTTTTCATGTTTTTCCCTCTCATCATAAAAAAAAAAGGAATTTCTTTCCCTTTTTCTCTCTTAAAATTTCGAAAATTAGATTTGACTTTTTCAAAAAATTTTAAAATCTAGTTGTTTTTATGAGTCAAATCAAATTTTCAATTTAAAATCCTATCTTTTTCAAAATCTTTTTCAAAAATCAAATCCTTTTCAATTTTCTTAGTTATTTTTGAAAATTTCAAAAATATTTTTCAAAAATCTTTTTCTTAATTTTACCTCATACTTTTCGAAAATAACATCATCAATTAATGTTTTGATTCAAAAATTTCAAGTTTGTTACTTGCTTGTTAAGAAAGATTCAAACTTTGAGTTCTAGAATCATATCTTGTGATTTCTTGTGAATCAAGTCATTAATTGTGATTTTAAAAATCAAATCTTTTTTTTTAAAAAACTAATTTCAATCATATCTTTTCAAAAATATCTTCTTATCTTATCTTTTTCAAAAATTTGATTTCAAAATATCTTTTCTAACTTCCTAACTTCTTATCTTTTCAAAATTTCTTTCAACTAACTAACTAACTTTTTGTTTGTTTCTTATCTTTTTCAAAACTACCTAACTAACTCTCTCTCTCTAATTTTCGAAAATATCTCTCCTCTTTTTCAAAATTTCTTTTTAAATTAACTAATTATTTTAACTTTTGATTTTAAAATTTCGAAAATTACTAACCTTTTTCAAAAACTATTTTCAAAAATCACTAACCCTTTTTCAAAAATAATTTTCGAAAATCCTTCTCCCTCATCTCCTTCTAATTATTTATTCATCTACTAACACTTCTCTTCATCTCACATCTCTGCTCTCCTCACCTTTGTGTTTCTTTCCTTACATTACATTCTTTGTCCCCTTCCTTTCTTCCACTCACACAGGGACTTCTATACTGTGGTATAAAGGATCCCTATTATTATTATTATTATTTTTTCTGTGCCCTCTTCTTTGTTATATGAGCAGGAGCAAGGACAAGAATATTCTTGTTGAAGCAGATCCAGAACATGAAAGGACTCTGAAGAGAAAACTAAGAGAAGCTAAATTACAACAATCGAGAGAGAACCTTTTAGAAATTTTCGAACAGGAAGAGGAGATGGCAGCCGAAAATAATAATAATGCAAGGAGAATGCTTGGAGACTTTACTGCACCTAATTCCAATTTACATTGAAGAAGCATCTCCATTCCTGCCATTGGAACAAATAACTTTGAGCTGAAACCTCAGCTAGTTTCTCTGATGCAGCAGAACTGCAAGTTTCATGGACTTCCATCTGAAGATCCTTTTCAGTTCTTAACTGAATTCTTGCAGATATGTGATACTGTTAAGACTAATGGAGTAGATCCTGAAGTCTACAGGCTCATGCTTTTCCCTTTTGCTGTAAGAGACAGAGCTAGAGTATGGTTTGACTCTCAACCTAAGGATAGCCTGAACTCTTGGGATAAGCTGGTCATGGCTTTCTTAGCCAAGTTCTTTCCTCCTCAAAAGCTGAGTAAGCTTAGAGTGGATGTTCAGACCTTCAGACAGAAAGAAGGCGAATCCCTCTATGAAGCTTGGGAGAGATACAAAGGACTGACAAAAAAGTGTCCTTCTGACATGCTTTCAGAATGGACCATCCTGGATATATTCTATGATGGTCTGTCTGAATTAGCTAAAATGTCATTGGACACCTCTGCAGGTGGATCCATTCACCTAAAGAAAATGCCTGCAGAAGCTCAAGAACTCATTGACATGGTTGCTAATAACCAGTTCATGTACACTTCTGAGAGGAATCCTGTGAATAATGGGACGCCTATGAAGAAGGGAGTTCTTGAAATTGATACTCTGAATGCCATACTGGCTCAGAATAAAATATTGACTCAGCAAGTCAATATGATTTCTAAGAATCTGAATGGAATGCAAGCTGCATCCAACAGTACTCAAGAGGCATCTTCTGGAGAAGAAGCTTATGATCCTGAAAACCCTGCAATAGCAGAGGTGAATTACATGGGTGAACCATATGGAAACACCTATAATCCCTCATGGAGAAATCACCCAAATCTCTCATGGAAGGATCAACAAAAGCCTCAACAAGGCTTTAATAATGGTGGAAGAAACAGGTTTAGCAATAGCAAGCCTTTTCCATCATCCACTCAGCAACAGACAAAGAACTCTGAACAAAATATCTCTAATTTAGAAAACTTAGTCTATGATCTATCTAAGGCCACTGTAAGTTTCATGAATGAAACAAGGTCATCCATTAGAAATTTGGAGGCACAAGTGGGCCAGCTGAGTAAAAGGATCACTGAAATCCCTCCTAGTACTCTCCCAAGCAATACAGAAGAGAATCCAAAAGGAGAGTGCAAGGCCATTGAATTAATTACCATGGCCGAACCTGTGAAGGAAGGAGAGGACGTGAATCCCAAGGAGGAAGACCTCCTAGGACGTCCAGTGATCAATAAGGAGCTTCCCTTTGAGGAACCAAAGGAATCTGAGACTCATCTAGAGACTATAGAGATTCCATTGAACCTCCTTATGCCATTCATGAGCTCTGATGAGTATTCCTCTTCTGAAGAGAATGAGGATGTTACTGAAGAGCAAGTTACCAAATACCTTGGTGCAATCATGAAGCTGAATGCCAAATTATTTGGTGTTGAGACTTGGGAAGATGAACCTCCCTTGTTCACTAATGAACTAAGTGATCTGGATCAACTGACATTGCCTCAGAAGAAACAGGATCCTGGGAAGTTCCTAATACCTTGTACCATAGGCACCATGATCTTTGAAAAGGCTCTATGTGACCTTGGGTCAGGGATAAACCTCATGCCCCTCTCTATAATAGAGAAACTGGGAATCTATGGGGTGCAAGCTGCTAAAATCTCATTAGAGATGGCAGACAATTCAAGAAAATAAGCTTATGGACATGTAGAGGACGTGTTAGTAAAGGTTGAAGGCCTTTACATCCCTGCTGATTTCATAGTCCTGGATACTAGGAAGTATGAGGTTGAATTCATCATCCTTGGAAGACCCTTCCTAGCCACAGCAAGAGCTGTGATTGATGTGGACAGAGGAGAATTGATCCTTCAAATAAATGAGGACAACCTTGTGTTTACAACTCAAGGATCTCTCTCTGCATCCATGGAGAGGAAGCATAAAAAGCTTTTCTCAAAGCAGAGTCAAACAAAGCCCCCACAGTCAGATTCTAAGTTTGGTGTTGGGAGGCCACAACCAAACTCTAACTTTGGTGTCAAACCCCCATATCCAAACTCTAAGTTTGGTGTTGGGAGGTCTCAACAAAGCTCTGCACATTTGTGAGGCTCCATGAGAGCCCACTGTCAAGCTATTGACATTAAAGAAGCGCTTGTTGGGAGGCAACCCAATTTTTATTTAATTATTTTTTTATTAGTTATATGTCTTTATAGGTACATGATCATGTGGAGTCACAAAATAAATCAAAAATTTGAGAACGGAATCAAAAATAGCAGAAGAAAAATCACACCCTGGAGGAAGACCTTACTGGCGTTTAAACGCCAGTAAGAAGCATGTTTTGGGTGTTCAACGCCAGAACAGAGCATGGTTCTGGCGCTGAACGCCAGAAATGGGCAGCATCTGGGCGTTTGAACGCCAGAAATGCACCCTGGAGAAGAAGTGGCACTGAACGCCCAGAACAAGCATGGTTCTGGCGTTCAACGCCAGAAATGGGCAACAAATGGGCGTTCAATGCCCAAAACAAGCACCAATCTGGCGCTGAACGCCCAGAGTTGTGTGCAAGGGCATTTTGCATGCCTAATTTGGTGCAAGGTTGTACATCCTTGAACACCTAAGGATCTGTGGACCCCACAGGATCACCTCAGGATCTGTGGACCCCACAGGATTCCCACCTACCTCCACTCACTTCTTCTCACCCCTCTTTCACACAATCCCATAAACACTCTTCCCCAAAACTATTCACCAATCACCTCAATCTCTCTTCCCTATCACCACTTCACCACTCACATCCATCCACTCTTCCCTATAAACCTACCTCATAAACACCACCTACCTTCAAAATTCAAAATCAATTTCCCACCCAAACCCACCCTATATGGCCGAAAGCTAACCCCCCTCCCTTCCCTATATATAGCCCTCCATTCCTCCCCATTTTCCCACAATACAACCCTCTCTTCCCCTTCTTGGCCGAAACACATCTCCCTCTCCCTCTCCTCCATTTCTTCTTCTTCTTCACCCATTCTTTCTTTTCATGCTCGAGGGCAAGCAAAATTCTAAGTTTGGTGTGGTAAAAGCATAAACTTTTTGTTTTTCCATTACCATTGATGGCACCTAAGACCGGAGAATCCTCTAGAAAAGGGAAAGGGAAGACAAAAGCTTCCACCTCCGAGTCATAGGAGATAGAAAGATTCATCTCCAAAGCCCATCAAGACCACTTCTATGATGTTGTGGCCAAGAAGAAGGTGATCCCCGAGGTCCCTTTCAAACTCAAGAAAAATGAGTATCCGGAGATCCGACATGAAATCCAAAGAAGAGGTTGGGAAGTTCTAACAAACCCCATCCAACAAGTCGGCATCCTAATGGTTCAAGAGTTCTATGCCAATGCATGGATCACTAGGAACCATGATCAAAGTAAGAACCCGAATCCAAAGAATTATGCTACAATGGTTTGGGGGAAATACTTACCATGATCAAGAAGATGCACGCCCCTACACTAGAAGGGTCAACTTTAATCAAAGGTTGGACCAAGTCCTCATGGACATATGTGTGGAAGGAGCTCAATGGAAGATTGACTCCAAATGCAAGCCGGTTCAACTAAGAAGAATGGACCTCAAGCCTGTAGCTAAAGGGTGGTTAGAGTTCATACAACGCTCCATCATCCCCACTAGCAACCGATCTGAAGTTACTGTGGATCGGGCCATCATGATTCATACCATCATGATTGGAGAGGAAGTAGAAGTTCATGAAGTCATCTCCCTTGAACTCTACAAAATAGCCGAAAAGCCCTCCCCTAGGGCAAGGCTAGTTTTTCCTCATCTTATTTGCCATCTATGTTACTCAGCTGGAGCTTTCATAGAAGGAGACATTCACATTGAGGAAGAGAAGCCCATCACTAAGAAAAAGATGGAGCAAGCAAGAGAGCCCATTCATGGAGCTCAAGAGGCGCAGGAAGCTCATCACCATGAGATCCTGGAGATGCCTCAAATGCATTTTCCTCCACAAAACTATTGGGAGCAAATCAACACCTCCCTAAGAGAATTAAGTTCCAACATGGGACAACTAAGGGTGGAACATCAAGAGCACTCCATCATCCTTCATGAAATTAGAGAAGATCAAAAAGCAATGAGGGAGGAGCAACAAAGACAAGGAAGAGACATAGAAGAGCTCAAGGACATCATTGGTTCCTCAAGAAGAAAACGCCACCATTACTAAGGTGGACTCATTCCTTGTTCTCACTTTCTGTTTTTCGTTTTCTATGCTAAGTGCTTATCTACGTTTGTGTCTTCATCACATGATCATTAGTAGTTAGTAACTATGTATTAAAGTTATGAATATCCTATGAATCCATCACCTCTTTTAAATGAAAACTATTTTAATTCAAAAGAACAAGAAGTACATGAGTTTCGAATTTATCCTTGAACTTAGTTTAATTATATTGATGTGGTGACAATGCTTCTTATTTTCTGAATGAATGCTTGAACAGTGCATATATATTTTGAAGTTGTTGTTTAAGAATGTTAAATATGTTGGATCTTGAAAGAATGATGAGTAGGAGACATGTTATTTGATAATCTGAAAAATCATAAAAATGATTCTTGAAGCAAGAAAAAGCAGCAAAGAACAAAGCTTGTAGAAAAAAAAATAGCAAAAAAAAATAGAAAAAAAAAGCAAGCAGAAAAAGCCAAAAGCTCTTAAAACCAAGAGGCAAGAGCAAAAAGCCAGTAACCCTTAAAACCAAAAGGCAAGGGCAATAAAAAGGATCCCAAGGCTTTGAGCATCAGTGGATAGGAGGGCCCCAAGGAATAAAATCCTGGCCTAAGCGGCTAAACCAAGCTGTCCCTAACCATGTGCTTGTGGCGTGAAGGTGTCAAGTGAAAACTTGAGACTGAGCAGTTAAAGTCAAGATCCAAAGCAAAAGAAGAGTGTGCTTAAGAACCCTGGACACCTCTAATTGGGGACTTTAGCAAAGCTAAGTCACAATCTGAAAAGGTTCACCCAATTATGTGTCTGTGGCATTTATGTGTCCGGTGGTAATACTAGAAAACAAAGTGCTTAGAGCCACGGCCAAGACTCATAAAACAGCTGTGTTCAAGAATTATCATACTGAACTAGGAGAATCAATAACACTATCTGAACTCTGAGTTCCTATAGAAGCCAATCATTCTGAACTTCAATGGATAAAGTGAGATGCCAAAACTATTCAAGAGGCAAAAAGCTACAAGTCCCGCTCATCTGATTGGAGCTATGTTTCATTGATAGTTTGGAATTTATAGTATATTCTCTTCTTTTTATCCTATTTGATTTCCAGTTGCTTGGGTAATTTATACGCTTTTTGGCATTGTTTTTAGTATGTTTTTAGTAGAATCTAGTTACTTTTAGGGATGTTTTCATTAGTTTTTATGTTAAATTCACATTTCTAGACTTTACTATGAGTTTGTGTGTTTTTCTATGATTTCAGGTATTTTCTGGCTGAAATTGAGGGACTTGAGCAAAAATCAGATTCAGAGGTTGAAGAAGGACTGCTGATGCTGTTGGATCCTGACCTCCCTGCACTCAAAGTGGATTTTCTGCCGCTACAGAACTCAAAATGGCGCGCTTCCAATTGCGTTGGAAAGTAGACATACAGGGCTTTCCAGCAATGTATAATAGTCCATACTTTGAACGAGTTTAGATGACGTAAAAGGGCGTTGAACGCCCGTTCTATGCTGCTGTCTGGAGTTAAACGCCAGAAACACGTCACAAACCAGAGTTGAACGCCAAAAATACGTTACAACCTGGCGTTCAACTCCAAAAAGAGCCTCTACACGTGTAACATTCAGACTCAGCCCAAGCACACACCAAGTGGGCCCCAGAAGTGGATTTATGCATCAATTACTTACTTCTGTAAACCCTAGTAGCTAGTTTATTATAAATAGGACTTTTTACTATTGTATTAGACATCTTTGGACGCCTGGTTCTTACATCAAGGGGGCTGGCCATTCGGCCATGCCTGGATCTTTCACTTATGTATTTTTAACGGTAGAGTTTCTACACTCCATAGATTAAGGTGTGGAGCTCTGCTGTTCCTCAAAGATTAATGCAAAGTACTACTGTTTTCTATTCAATTCAACTTATTCCGCTTCTAAGATATTCATTCGCACTTCAACCTGAATGTGATGAACGTGAAAATCATCATCATTCCCCATGAACGCGTGCCTGACAACCACTTCCGTTCTACCTTCGATTGAATGATTATCTCTTAGATCTCTTAATCAGAATCTTCGTGGTGTAAGCTAGATTGATGGCGGCATTCATGAGAATCCAGAAGGTCTAAACCTTGTCTGTGGTATTCTGAGTAGGATTCTGGGATTGAATGACTGTGACGAGCTTCAAACTCACGATTGCTGGGCGTAGTGACAGACGCAAAAGGAGGGTAAATCCTATTCCAGCATGATCGGGAACCTCAGATGATTAGCCGTGCTGTGACAGAGCATTTGGACCATTTTCACAAGAGGAGGGGATGTAACCATTGACAACGGTGATGCCCTTGCATAAAGCCAGCCATGGAAAGGAGTAAGACTGATTGGATGAAGACAGCGGGAAAGCAGAGATTCAGAGGAACGAAAGCATCTCTACACGCTTATTTGAAATTCTCACCAATGAATTACATAAGTGTTTCTATCCCTATTTTCTGTTTAATTAGTATAATTTTCGAAAACACCATAATCAATTATTATCCGCCTGACTGAGATTTACAAGGTGACCATAGCTTGCTTCATACCAACAATCTCTGTGGGATCGACCCTTACTCACGTAAGGTTTATTACTTGGACGACCCAGTGCACTTGCTGGTTAGTTGTATCGAAGTTGTGACAAATTATGAATTGAGATTAGAGCACCAAGTTTTTGGAGCCATTACCAGAGATCACAAATTCGTGCACCAGATCTCTTCTGAACCTTGGAAGAGGAATGAAGAGATCATGCTAGAAATGCTTTCTCATGTTGGACCAAATTGGGTTTGGTTGGGTATGGTGACTATAATCCTACCCACACTTGATTTGGGAATGCATGTGGTATAATCAGTGACCATACTTCATCTCTTCTCATGAGCAATTGACCAAGGAATTGGCTATTGATCAAGATTTGAGAGATTGAATTACCAAGGAATTGGAATTCGATCACTTAAGATTGCCAAGGAGATCAATGAATGCATTGATTGAGGAAGAGATGAAAATGAACTTGATCCGGAGAATGCAACATCTCCTAAGCCCAATGAATCCCCATTTCTGATCTTACCCATTCTCTTTAATTTCTGCAATTTACTTTCATGAGCATCTTCCCCATTTCCATTTACAATTCTGCAATTTACTTTCCGTCATTTACTTTCAACTCTTTACTTCCAGCACTTACATTTTTTGCTATTTACTTTTCCGCCATTTAATTTCCTGCAACTCTCAAACCAAATTCTGCTTCGCTCAACTAGAAAACCCCTCTGCAATTTACTTTCCGTCATTTACTTTCAGCTCTTTACTTCCAGCATTTACTTTTTCTGCTATTTACTTTCCTGCCATTTATTTTCCTGCAACTCTCAAACCAAATTCTGCTTCGCTCAACTAGAACATTCCTCTAATTAAAGTTGCTTGACCAATCAATCCCTGTGGGATTCGACCTCACTCTATTGTGAGTTTTTACTTGACGATAATTCGGTATACTTGCCAAAGGAAAATTGTTGAGAGACAAGTTTTCGTGCTATCAAGTTTATGGCGCCGTTGCTGGGGATTGATTTTGTATCAACAATGACTAAATTGGAGGATAACTAGATTGAGCATTTTTCTTCTGTTTGATTTAAATTTCTGTTTGAGTTAATTACTTTCAGTTTTAGTTATTTTCCTCCCTTCCCCCCTACACCTTTTTCTTAGTTATTTACCATTAAGTTCACTAACCCACTAACTGTTTGATATATTGCATCACTCACGCTAACAGCAATTTTAACAAGAGTACTTTCTGCATCTATTTCCTTGCTTGTGCCTTGTTGGTTGTATGACACAGAGAAGAAGCGGGGCTTCAACTTTTCTGAACCTGAGAGGACCTTCCTTAGATTAAGGAGGGAAGCAAGAGGAAAGAGAGTAGTTGGTGCTGAGGAAGAGGAGGAGTACTTTGAACCCGACATGGATGAAAACATGGAGAACCATCATGAAGAAGAGGCTCACAACCATGGCAGAGAAGGTCCAGCGCATCAAGCTGGACAAGAGAGAAGAGTTCTGGGTTCTTACATCAACCCAAACCCAGGAAACTGTGGAAGCAGCATCCAAAGGCCAACCATACATGCCAACAACTTTGAACTAAAGCCACAACTCATCACCCTTGTTCAGAACAATTGTTCATTCAGAGGAGGTGTCCAAGAAGACCCCAATCAACATCTAACCACCTTCCTGAGGATATGTGATACTGTGAAGTCTAATGGTGTTCATCCTGACACCTATAGACTACTTCTGTTCCCTTTCTCACTTAAGGACAAGGCATCTAAATGGCTGGAATCCTTCCCAAAGGAGAGTTTAGCAACCTGAGAAAATGTGGTGAACAAATTCTTGACAAGATTCTATCCTCCTCAACGGATCAACAGGCTGAGAGCTGAGGTGCAAACATTCAGGCAGCAAGATGGTGAGACTCTATATGAAGCATGGGAGAGGTTTAAGGACCTAACAAGAAGGTGTCCACTAGATATGTTCAATGAATGGTTGCAACTACACATTTTCTATGAAGTCCTCTCTTATGAATCAAAGAAGGCAGTAGACCATTCATTTGGGGGATCTCTGAACAAGAAAAAGACCATTGAAGAAGCCATAGATGTCATTGAGACTGTAGTGGAGAATGACTACTTCTATGCTTCTGAAAGAGGCAACACTAGAGGAGTAATGGAGCTAAACAATGTGGATGCATTGCTGGCCCAAAACAAGCTTATTACCAAGCAGCTGGCTGACCTCACCAAGAAGATGGAGAGGAACCAAGTGGCAGCAATCACCACTCATCAGCAACCCAAGAGGGAGTGAATGCTGAGGCAGAAGAGGAGCAAGAACAAGCCAACTACATTGGAAACTCACCCAGGCAGACCCATGATCCTTACTCCAAAACGTACAACCCTGGTTGGAGGAATCACCCAAACTTTGGGTGGGGAAATCAACAAGACCAAAGCCAAGATCAGAGACATCACAACCCCAACAACCATGCAGCTCACCAACATTTCACACAGAGATCATATCAACACCACCCTAACAACACCTCTCCACATCCATAACAAAACCAAAAGGACCCAACTCACCCATCCACTCTCAACTCACCATTTTCTGAAGATAGACTCTCCAAAATTGAGACTCTGCTTGAGGGCATATGCAAAGAGATTCAAGATAATAAGGTATTCAAAGAGGAGGTGCGAGCTAGTAACAAGAACCAGGGAGACACCATCAAGAGGCTGGAATTTCAAGTAGGATACTTATCGGAAAAGATTCCCAAACCTACTGATAGCTTCCCAAGTGACACAGAGAAAAATCCGAGAGGTGAAGCAAAGAAAGTCAGATGGGAAGATTGCAAGATGGTTACTATAAGTAATAAGGAGACTGAGGAAAAGCAAAATAAGCCATTAGAACAACTTGGAGAGACATCAGCAGAGAAACAGGAAAAGGATCACCAAGAACCCAAAATTTCACAAAAAGAGCTGACACAGAAGGAGTTGTTGAAACTCTATGCACCTTTTCCCCAATTACTCAATGGTGCTGTAGAGAAGAGAATATACTCAAGGTTTCTTGACCTGTTTGCATCCCTCCATGTAAACATACCATTCATCAAGGCCCTCCAACAAATACCCTCATATATTAAGTATATAAAGGAGCTGCTGACCAGAAAAAGCTCACTCAAGGGAGGACAAACAATAGTGATGAATAAGGAGTGCAGTGCTCTCATTCAACCAGAGTTGCCTATAGAAAGGAAGGACCCAGGGAGTTTTCACATCACTTGTGCCATAGGAGAAACAATGTTTGATAAAGCACTATGCGATTTGGGAGCAAGCATCAACTTAATGCCTTTATCCCTTATGAAAAGGCTGCAGATCAATGAGATAATACCCACAGATGTAGTTATTAGGCTGGCTGACAAAACTCAAAAACAAACAGTAGGAGTGGTTGAAAATGTGCTGGTGAAGGTGGGAAAATACTTCCTTCCCACAGACTTTGTCATCTTGGACATGGAAGAAAGTCACACTCACCCAATCATATTAGGAAGACCGTTCTTAGCTACAGCCAGAGCACTCATAGATATGGAGCGAGGGGAGCTAATTTTGAGGATCCATGATGAACAACTCTGCTTCAATGTCTTCAAACTCTCACAAGAAATAGATCATAATGAGATACTGAGGGAGGAGGCAAGCACTGAAGCACAACCAACACCTCTGGGAAACCACTTGGTTGAAGAACAAGGCAATCAGTAGCTGTCACAGCTCAAGAAAAATAAGGAGGAACCTAAACCACCAGAGTCATATGAGACCAGTAACAAAATTTCCTTAGAAGAGGAGGTCACAAAGAGCAAGGCAACATCAAAAGGGACAAAGAAGAAGGCACCAAGGAGGTGGAGGAACAAGAAGATCCCTACACAGGACTTCTCTCCAGGGGATAAAGTAATCTCATCTTACTTCCCAGATATTCCACCTCATCTCCCCACTATCCCATCTCAGTTACCTAAGGTCTTCACCATCAACAGAGTTCTTTCCTTAGAACATGTGGAGATCCTTGATGAAGCCAATGGATGTAGGTCTACTGCAAGAGGGGAAGATCTGAAGCATTGCCAACCACCATGACAAAAGCAAATTGTCGAGCTAGCGATGCTAAAAGAGCGCTTTGTTGGGAGGCAACCCAACCTGAGGTAGTTTCTTTTTCATTCTCATTTCAATAAAAATCACAAGTTGTTTCCCCTGTATTGCGAGGAGCTAAGTTTGGTGTTCCACACCAAGAAAACACCTAAGAGTGAAAGTGTAGTTTTAAGTTTGGTGTTCTACCAAAGATATTAGTTATAATCACACTACACTCCAATGACAAATTGCTAGCTCCAACCACTCAAGGGGACCACTTGGCAGTAGTTTAGTCTGAAGTTAATGGTTGTTTTGTTAATAACAACATATGAGGATCTCTGCAAGTATGCAATTTGTTGTACTAGGCAAAGAACTAAGTTTGGTGTTCACACACCAAATTAAGTTCAGAAAATTTGCAAGCATACATGCAAGCTAACTATGTCTCAAGTGCTTTGGAAACAAGCAACTTCCAATGACTTTGCAGGAACCTTCTGAGGAAATGGTGCACCATCATCCAAGGAAGTGAAGGAGCAAAAACTATAGATGAGGACAACAAGGGGACAGCAAGAAACCATCACCCGAAGGTTGTATTGTTACTTAATTCCATAAACTTAAAATGCTAAAAATTGGAAGTCAGAAGGAACTTGATTTATAGTTGCTCATTAGTTTAGATGATTAGAGTTTAATGGTTGCTTTATTGCTTTTGTCATATGTGTACTGTCCACGATACCTGCTTCAATTCCATCTTGCTTATTGTGTTGCTTGTCTCCTTTTGAATCAAATAAAAAGAGAATGATTGTTATCAAAGACCATAGTGGAGTTCATATTGTGGAGTAAGTTCCTTAGTGTGTGATATGGTCATAAGTTAGCTAAGTTGATTCACCAACAAGGGTGGGAAGATAACTATCTGTCCTGAATCATATGCTTGAAACACATCCCATGAGACTAGCTAAATAACAAGATCCTAATAAGAAAAAGGGGAAAAGAACAATAAGAGTTGAAAAAGAAAGAAAAGTTAATAAAGAATAAGGCTAGGCACCAAGGGTTTGAAACTTGAGAGATGTGTCTGTGGTGCTCCTGTACCAAGGATCTGCTTGGATGAATAAGTTCGTAGGAGTGCTTCATCACTTGGTAACTTGGGTTAACTAACCCGGGATCATCAACTGAAAATCCACTATCAAGAGCAACCTTGCTACAGAACATTTAGTAACCCAAAGAGGTGCTGGACACCAAGGTCTCAAGAAAGGAAATAACAAACCATGTGCCTGTGGTGTGTATGTATGGGGGAAAGAGACTTGAGAGAGTAAGTCCTTAGGGGTGTCTTAACACCTAGCACCTTTAACCAACTGGTTCGGGAGTGCTGGCTAAAAGCTTATCTTAAAGAGTCGCCCCCTCACAGAGCACTTAGCCTAAGAACACAAATAAGCCCTAAAAACAATAAAAGGATCAATGAATAAGAGTCTCATAGGGTGCAATCAAGTGAGTATTCCAGGACATGATAAAGGTCTGAAAGCCAGTGAAGGAATGAACCTAAGTTGCTATGCATGAAACCACCATAAAACCAAGGATATGACCTCCACAATAATGACTCATTTCTCTTGGCATTCCATTCATCATTCTCTTGTTCCAGTACTTGCTTAGGGACAAGCAAGCTTTAAGTTTGGTGTTGTGATGCCAGGGCATTTTGGCCAGTTTCACTAACCTTTTCTTTACTGTTTTAGGGTAGTTTCATGCATTTTCTTAGGAAATAAGCAAGTTTTGGGCAGAATTTCACTTACATCTTGATTTAAGCATACATTGTGCACTTTATATGATTTCATGAGAATTTTGCATGAATTAGATGACAAATTGGATGATGCATGTCTCATGATGTGGATTAGAACTTTGATGCACTTTATTGCTTGATTTCAGGACAAAGGAAGCAAGAAAGAGCCACGTTAGCAGCCACGTTAGTCTAACTAACGTGACTACCAACGTGGAATGGGAGCTAGCTTGCAATGTTAATGAGAAAAGTAATCGCCAATAACGTCCTTGAAAGCCATCATAGCCCACGTTAAGAGTCACGTTAACTAAGTTATCGTGAACTCTAACGTGGAAGAAAGAAATAAGGCCAACGTTAGTGACACTCACCTTTGTCACTAACGTTGGACCAAGCTCATAAGTGGCCACGTTAACTCAGTTAACGTGGACTCTAACGTTGGGAAGCAAAAGAGAAGCCAACGTTAGTGACACTCACCTTTGTCACTAACGTTGGCCAAGCTACAATGAGCCATGTTAGTTGCCACGTTAACTTAGTTAACGTGGAAGCTAACGTGGATAAAGCAAACAATTGCCAACGTTAGTGACACTCACCTTTGTCACTAACGTTGGAATGAGCCACAATGAGCCACTATGAGCCACGTTAACTTCCACATTAACTTAGTTAATGTGGAAACTAACGTTGAGGGTAGGATGATGAGCCAACGTTAGTGACACTCACCTTTGTCACTACCATAGGAGATGGCTATCATTACCACGTTAGAAGCCACGTTAACTTAGTTAACGTGGAATCTAACGTGGGAAGTAGGGGCACCTTGGAACGTTAGTGACAAAGGTAAATGTCACTAACGTTCTCGAAGAATTGGCAAGCCTACGTTAAGAGCCACGTTAACTAAGTTAACGTGAACTCTAATGTAGGGAGGGAGGACTCTCAACGTTATTGGAAAAGGTGAGTCCCAATAACGTGTGCGAAGGACCAAGAGGCAACGTTAGTGGTCACGTTGGTGCCACTAACGTTGAAGTTAACTTGGATCATCCCTGGGTGAGGAACGTTAGTGAAAAAGGTGATTGTCACTAACGTTCTCGAACCCACACTCTCACTTAACGTTAACGTCACTAACGTCCTGAGCTAAAGACCCTTCCTACTTCACACTTTCTCTTTGCAAGTAAAGCTAAGCCCACTGCAGAAGATAACTGCTTCAAACTCAAGATCCAAAGGTCCATATCCAAGACTTGAAGAATAAACTAGAAGATCAGAAGAGTAGTATATATAGGGGTAGTTTTAAATCAGGAAATAGCTTTTGGGGGGATAGGAAATTGAGAACTACTCTCTGTATAATTTACTTTCTCTGCACTTCTAGTTCTGGTTTTCATGATGTATTCTCCATCTTTGTTTTCCATTTCCAGAGCTATGAACAACTAAACCCCTTTCGTTTTGTTAGGGAGCTCTGTTGTAATTTGATGGATCAATACTAATTTTCATTACTCTTCTTCTATCTTTTCTCTTGATTTTACTAGAAAGCTTTCAATCTTCATCTAATTGGGTAGTTATCTTGGAAAAGAAGCTATTCATACTTGGATCTCTTCTGAACCTTGGAAGAGGAATGAAGAGATCATGCTAGAAATGCTTTCTCATGTTGGACCAAATTAGGTTTGGTTGGGTATGGTGACTATAATCCTACCAACACTTGACTTGGGAATGCATGTGGTATAATCAGTGACCATACTTCATCTCTTCTCATGAGCAATTGACCAAGGAGTTGGCTATTGATCAAGATTGGAGAGATTGAATTACCAAGGAATTGGAATTCGATCACTTAAGATTGCCAAGGAGATCAATGAATGCATTGATTGAGGAAGAGATGAAAATGAACTTGATCCGGAGAATGCAACATCTCCTAAGCCCAATGAAACCCCATTTCTGATCTTACCCATTCTCTTTAATTTCTGCAATTTACTTTCATGAGCATCTTCCCCATTCCCATTTACAATTCTTTAATTTACTTTCCGTCATTTACTTTCAGCTCTTTACTTCTAGCATTTACATTTTCTGCTATTTACTTTCCCGCCATTTAATTTCCTGTAACTCTCAAACCAAATTCTGCTTCGCTCAACTAGAACATTCCTCTAATTAAAGTTGCTTGACCAATCAATCCCTGTGGGATTCGACCTCACTCTATTGTGAGTTTTTACTTGACGTCAATTCGGTATACTAGCCGAAGGAAAATTGTTGAGAGACAAGTTTTCGTGCTATCAAGGGCAACCAAAAGTGATCCTTCCTAGTGGCCAAGTTTAAGCACCGATAGTCAATATATACCCTCCATGAGTTTTGGACTCTCGTGGCTATAAGCTCCCCTTGTTCGTTCTTGATTGTAGTAACACCGGATTTCTTTGGAACCACTTGGATGGGGCTCACCCACTCACTATCTGAAACTGGATAGATAATGTCCGCTTCTAATAACCGGGTGACCTCCTTCTTCACATCCTCTAGAATGGTAGGATTTAGACGCCTTTGAGGTTGTCTAACAGGTTTGGCTCCTTCTTCTAAGAAAATTCGGTGTTCACATACTTGGTGGCTAATGCCAACTAAGTCTGCCAAGCTCTACCCAATTGCCTTCTTGTTCTTCCTCAAGATATTAAGCAACTTCTCTTCTTGGTGGAAGGTGAGCTCCCTTGCAATTATTACCGGAAACTTTTGGTTCTCCTCAAGAAAGGCATATTTTAAGTAGGTTGGGAGTGGCTTCAAATCCGCATTTTGTTCATGACTTGGTAGTTTGTCTTCCGGTATCATTGGAGGTGATAAGGCCTCTTCTTCACATACATAGGAACTCCCCACACTTGGGTCTTGATTCATACTTTTTCCATCAAAGCCATCTTGATGGATTTCGGCTACAACATTATCAACCAAATCACACCGGAAAATAGAGTGATCCTCCGGTGGATGTCTCATGGCTTCATCAAGATTAAAGCTCACTTCTCTTCCATCGATCTCAAATGAGTAGGTGCCCGAAAATGCATCCAACTTGAACCGGGAGGTCTTCAAGAATGGCCTCCCAAGCAAAATAGATGATGTCCTACTGGAGTCACTAGGGGGAATCTTGAGAATATGAAAATCAATTGGGAAGACCAACCCCTTTATACTCACTAGGATATCCTCTGCTATACCAACCACAGAAATTATACTTTTGTCTGCCAAAACAAACCGGGCGGCTGACCGTTTCAACGGTGGGAGCTTTAAGACCTCATAGATGGACAAGGGCATAATACTCACACAAGCGCCAAGATCGAACATACAATCAACAAATTGGATCCCATCTATGGTGCAAGTCACTAGGCAAGGGCCGGGGTCACCACACTTTTCCGGTACACCATCCATTAAAGCAGAAATTGAGCTCTCCAATAGGATAGTTTCTAATTCACAAATTTTCTCCTTGTTCATACATAAGTCCTTTAGAAACTTTGCATATTTAGGCACTTGGTGGATAGCATCAAAGAGAGGAATGGTTACCTCAACTTTCTTCAACATCTCCACCATTTTAGGGTCTAACTCAACTTGCTTCTTAGTCTTCCTTGCCAATGTGGGAAATGGTATTGGAGTTGCTTCTTGCACAACATCCCCATTCTTAGGCATTTCGCCCCTTGGTTGAGCAATCACTTCTTCAACTACCTCTTGGGCTTCATCCTCTTCCTCAACCTCTTCTATCTCAACCACATCGTCACTTTGAGTGACTCCTCTTGAGATTAGCTCCTCGTGACTCCTCCCTTGTAATTTGGTGCCGGACCTCAAGGTGATGGCATTGGTGCCATCCTTGGGGTTGGGTAAAGGTTGAGAGGGTAAGGAACTTGAGCTTGGGGGTTGAACATTAGAGGTTGATTCCATGCAGGAAAGAAGGGCTTGGATGGTAGAGGTGAGACCATTGATGCTAGAGCTAATCAAGGCTTGAAAATCTTTTTGTCCTTGAATGAGAGAACGGATTGACTGGTCTTGGTTGGTAGATGAAGAGGGGTAAGTAATTTGAGGGGCTTGTGGTTGGTTAGGTGGAGGTGCTTGCCTTTGATGAGCTGTTTGATGATTGGATTTTTGTGTGGTCTAGAATTTCACTAATGAAGTATCCTTGCAAGTATAATTTCTAAACCAATCAATAATCCTTTCATTCGAAAATTTGTTTGTCACAAGTACAAACCCCTAAAATCTATAAACCGAAGTATTTAAATCTCGGGTCGTTCTCCCTAGGAATTGCAATAAAGTGTCCTTGTTATTGGTTATGAGTTATTTTTGGGGTTTTGATAAGGGACATGAAATGTAAATGACAATGAAGTAAACTAATAACTATGAAGGTCTTGGCAAGGTTTGATGGTCAAGGATCTCTATCCTTATCACTAACCACAACATGAGAATTGGCAAGGATCAATCCCACTAAGTCATCCCTAACTAATAGTAGAGGAAAGTCAAGTGAGCTATATCAATCCAAATCCATAAGTCCTAGTTCTCCACCAAATCAATTAGTGAGATCTAGAGTTAATAGCTCTCAATCATCAATTACTTGGACATTAGTAACTCAAGAGTTTCTAAGTTACCTTCCCAAGCTAAGAGGAACAAAAATCTAACTCACAACTAAAAGGAGCATTTTAACAAATACATAGAAGGCAATAAAGGCAAACATTATTAATTGCAAGAATTAAAGGAATCTACAACTACAAAAGTAAGAGATTAACAATAGAAAGGCAAAACAATAATGAAACAACAAAGAACTTACCAATTGCATTGTAGAAGAAATGTAGATCTACAAAAGAAAGTTCGTAAGCTACAACTAACGATACAAAGGAATTACAAGAGAAGTAGAATGATACAACTACAAGAGAACAATTAAGGATGAAAGAGGAAAATTAAGAGAGAAGAAGAAGAAGTAGATCTAGATCTAAACCTAATCCTAATTCTAATCCTAATCCTAGAGAGAAGTGAGAAGCGAGAGAAGTGATAGCTTCTCTCTCTAAATTTCCCTCCAAAACTAACCTAAACTAAACTAATGTGTGTAATGTGTGTCATCCCTCTTCAATTCTTGGGTTAAATAGTATCAGAAATGAGTTGGATTGGGCCCACAAGGCTTCAAAAATCACTGGCCACGAGTTGCACTAAGTGAATCATGTGCAACCATCGGCGCGTACGCGTACTGTGCATGTGTGCGCCCCTATGCGCGATGCAAGTATGGCAAATTTTATATTATTTTGAAGCCCCGGATGTTATCTTTCCAACGCAACTGGAACCGCATCATTTGGACCTCTGTAGTTCATGTTATGGTTGATTAAGTGTGAAGAGGTCGGCTTGACAGCTTTTGCGATTCCTTCATTTCTTCATGAGTTCTCCATTTTTTTCATGCTTTTCCTTCATTCCCTTGATCCAATCTTTGCCTCCTAAACCTAAAATCACTTAGCAAACATATCAAGGCATCTAATGGAATCCAATTTAAATCAAGATTAAACAATTAAGGGCCTAAAAAGCATATTTTCACACTTAAGCACAAATTAGGAGACAATCATGAAACCATGCTATTTCATTGAATAAATGTGGTTAAAAGGTCATAAAATCTCCTAAATTAAGTACAAGATAAACCCTACAAATGGGGTTTATCAACCTCCCCACACTTAAACCAAGCATGTCCTCATGCTTAAACCAAGAAAGGACAAAGGGTATCAACATTTATTCAATGTAAACTAATTTAAATGCAAACTACCTATATGCAACTATCTACATGAATGCAATTGCTTGGTCAAAATAAATCAATTCCCAAGAATACATATATGCACAAGGGCTAAGGGTATTAACAACCATGCCAAACCACAATTGAATTGAGCTATTAAATATTTTTACAAACTTGCATGAGGAGTGATGATCATAGGTGGAAAACATGTAATTGAGCAATCGAACCCTCACCGGTAATGTTTGCACTCTATTCGCTCAAGTGTTTAGGGTTGATTCACTCAATTCTCCTCTAATCATGCTTTCCAAGATTTGTTTTTCTTCTAACAATCAACATTTATTTTATGCATGCATACAATTATCATGAGGTTTTTCTCTTAGGTTGTAATGGGGGTAGGATGCATATTTGGTTAAATGAGCTTGAAATTTGAATCTTTGATAAGCTTAGACTTCCCACCTAGCCTATGACATCCTATACAATTCAAAGCTAACCTAACTACCCATTTTTCACTTTTTAACATACTCATGCATCTTCTTTCCATTTCACAACACTTATGCATTGATTCTTATTGAGCTTTACTTTGCTTTGGGGCATTTTGTCCCCTTTTATTTCTTTCTTTTTCTATTTTTTTCTTTTTCTTATTTTTTTTCTTTTTCTTTTCTTTATTTTTGTTTCTTTTCCTTTTTCTATTGTTTTTTTCATTTTTTTTCTTTCTTTCAAACTATATACAAGAACATCAATGCATAAGGTTTATACATTTTAATTAACACATGAGCATGTATCCAATTCCTAATATTTACAATAAAAATACAAAACTACCCTTTTATTCACCCAATGTCCCAAGTTTTCCCACACTTGAATGTTACACACACACACTAGCCTAAGCCAATCAAAGATCCAAATTAGGAATTTTATTGTTTTTTCGCTTTAAGGCTTGTAATGTGCTAAATTAAAGAACAAAGTGGGTTAATCGTAGGCTCAAAGTTGGCTAACAAAGGTTGATAAAAGGTAGACTATTTGGGTAACTGAGCTAAATGAAATAATGGCCTCAATTATATAAATGCATGAATACACAAAATAATGGACATAAAGAATCAAACAAATCAAAGATCACAATCATAGAAAGAGAATAATGCACACACGAAGGAAAATAAATGGTTATATGATGTAACCACACAATTAGGCTCAAATCTCACATGCTTGTGTTCTTAGCTCAAAAATCATATTCCACAATATATATATAATGCAAGCAAGTTCAATGAAAAGTTTTCACTCAAATCAATTGAGGTGCCCTATAGATAGAATTCTTGAAAAATCTCATTATTTTGACTAAGCTTACTGTGTATATATATGCGAAAATAAGAAAAAGCAAGTAAAAATCCTAAAAGACCTAAAATGAAATGAAAAAGTGTTGAGATTAGAAACTTGTCACCCAAAATCGCCGACCGATCGGATGACCTCCCCACACTTAAAAGTTTGCACCGTCCCCGGTGCACTCAAAGATGAGCAAGGGGGTACGTGATGCACGAAAAACTTGTCTCATAACAAATTTCCTTCGGCAAGTGTACCGAATTTATCGTCAAGTAAAAACTCACAATAGAGTGAGGTCGAATCCCACAGGGATTGATTGATCAAGCAACTTTAATTAGAGGAATGTTCTCGTTGAGCGAATCAGAATTTGGGTTGAAAATTGCAAAAAATTAAATGGCGGGAAAGTAAATAACAGAAAAGTAAATACTAGAAATAAAGAGCTGAATGTAGATGACGGAAAGTAAATTGCAGAATCTTAAATGGGAATGGGGTAATTGCTCATAAAAGTAAATGACAGAAATTAAAAAGAATGGGTAAGATCAGAAATGGGGAGTTCATTGGGCTCAGGAGATGTTGCATTCTCTGGATCAATTTCATTTTCATCTCTTCCTTAATCAATGCACTTATTGATCTCCTTGGCAATCTTAAGTGATCGAATTACAATTCCTTGTAATTCAATCTCACAAATCTTGATCAATAGCCAATTCCTTGGTCAATTGCTCATGAGAAGAGATGAAGTATGGTCACTGATTATACCACATGCATTTCCCAAATTAGGTGTTGAGAGGATTATAGTCACATATCCATCCAAACCCAATTTGGTCCAGCATGAGAAAGCATTTCTAGCATGATCTCTTGATTCCTCTTTCAAGGTTCAGAAGAGATCCAAGTTTGAATAGCTTCTTTTCAAAGATAACTACCCAATTGGATGAAGATCGAAAGCTTTCAAGTAAAATCAAGAGAAAAGATAGAAGAAGAATATGAAAACTAGTATTGATCCATCAAATTACAACAGAGCTCCCTAACCCAATGAAAGGGATTTAGTTGTTCATAGCTCTGGAAAATGAAAACGAAGATGGAGAATACATGATGAAACTAGAAGTGCAGAGAAAGTAAAATACAGAGAGTAGTTCTATGCCAAGAGGCTCCCTATAATTTCCCAACTCCCATTTTAATTCAAAGCTACTCCTATATATACTACTCTTCTGATCTTCTAGTTGGCTCTTCAAGTCTTGGGTATGGGCCTTTGGATCTTGAGTTTGAAGCAGTTATCTTCTTCATTGGGCTTAGTTTTACTTGCAGAGAGAAAGTGTAAAGTGGGCAGAGACTTTAGCTCAGGACATTAGTGGTGTTAACGTTTAAGTGGAAATGTGGGTTCGAGAACGTTAGTGACAATCACCTTTTTCACTAACGTTCCTCACCAAAGTAAGAGCCACGTTAACTCCAACGTTAGTGGCACAAACGTTGCTACTAACATTGCCTCTTTGTCCTTCGCACACGTTATTGGGATTTACCTTTCCCAATAACGTTGAGAAGTCTCCCCCTTTCCTGCGTTAGAGTCCACGTTAACTTAGTTAACGTGGCTCTTTTAACGTAGGCTTGCCAACCTTTGAGAACGTTAGTGACACTTACCTTTGTCACTAACGTTCCAATGTGCCCCTATTTCTCACGTTAGAGTCCACGTTAACTAGGTTAACGTGGCTTCTAACGTGGCCATGCTAGCCATCTCCAACGTTAGTGACAAAGTTGAGTGTCACTAACGTTGGCTCATCATTCCTTTATCTACGTTAGCTTCCACGTTAACTAAGTTAACATGGCTCATTGTGGCTTGTGTGGGCTCCTTCCAACGTTAGTGACAATGTTAGGTGTCACTAACGTTGGCGATCACCTTCCTTCTTCACGTTAGCTTCCACGTTAACTAGGTTAACGTGGGAGTTAACGTGGCTTATTGGGGCTTGTGTGGGTTAATCCCAACGTTAGTGACAATGTTTGGTGTCACTAACGTTGTCGATCACCTACTTTCTTCACGTTAGCTTTCACGTTAACTAGGTTAACGTGGGAGTTAACGTGGCTTATTGTGACTTGGCCAACGTTAGTGACAAAGTTGAATGTCACTAACGTTGGCTTGCCCTTTACTTCTTAACGTTAGAGGCCACGTTAACTAAGTTAACGTGGCAACTAACGTGGCTACTTATGAGCTTGGTCCAACGTTAGTGACAAAGGTAAGTGTCACTAACGTTGGCTCCATTTCCTTTCCTCCACGTTAGAGTTCACGTTAACTTAGTTAACGTGACTTTTAACGTGGGCAATGATGGCTTCGAGAGCGTTATTGGCGATTACTTTTCTCATTAACTTTGCAAGTTACTCCCATTCCACGTTAGGAGTTACGTTGATTAGATTAACGTGGCTGCTAACGTGGTTCTTCCTTGCTTCCTTTGTCCTGAAATCAAGCAATAGAGTGCATCAAAGTTCTAGTCCAAGTCATGGGAAGTACAACATCCAATTTGTCATTAAATTCATGCAAAATTCTCATGAAATCATGTAAAGTGCACAATGTATGCTTGAATCAAGATGTAAGTGAATATCTACCCAAAACTAGCTTATTTTCTAAGGAAATGCATGAAACTACCCTAAAAACAGTAAAGAAAAGGTCAGTGAAACTGGCCAAAATGCCCTGGCATCACAACACCAAACTTAAAGCTTGCTTGTCCCTAAGCAAGTACTGGAACAAGAGAACGATGAATGGAATGCCAAGAGAAATGAGTCATTCTTGTGGAGGTCATGTCCCTGGTTTTATGGTGGTTTCATGCATAGCAACTTAGATTCATTCCTTTACTGGCTTTCAGACCTTTATCATGTCCTAGAATACTCACTGTGATTGCATCCCATGAGAATTTTATTCATTGATCCTTTTATTGTTATTTCAGGGCTTATTTGTGTTCTTAGGCTAAGTGCTCTGTAAGGGGGCGACTCTTTAAGATAAGCTTTCAGCCAACACTCACGAACCAGTTGGTTCAAGGTGCTAGGTGTTAAGACACCCCTACGGACTTACTCCCTCAAGTCTCTTTCCCCCATACATACACACCACAGGCATATAGTTTATTTATTTTCTTTTCTTGAGACCTTGGTGTCCAGCACCTCTTTGGGTTACTAAATGCTCTGTAGTGAAGGTTACTCTTGATAGTGGACTTTCAGCTGATAATCCCGAGTTAGTTAACCCAAGTTACCAAGTGATAAGGCACCCCTAAGAGCTTATTCATCCAAGTAGATCCCTCACACAGGAGCACCACAGACACATGCCTCAAGATTAAAACCATTGGTGCCTAGCCTTATTGCTTACTCTTTTTCTTTTATTTTTCAACCTTTATTGTTCTTTCCCTTTTTCTTATTAGGATCTTCTTATTTAGCTAGTCTCATGGGGTGTGTCTCAAGCATAGTATTCATGACAGATAGTTGTCCTCCCACCTGGTGGTTGAACCAACTTAGCTATCTTATGACTATACCATAAACTCATGAACTTACTCCATAGTGTGAACTCCTCTCTGGTCTTTTGTAAAAACTCATTCTCTTTTTCATTTGATTTAAAGGGACAAGCATACAAGTAAGCAAAGTAAGGATGCAGTGACATAAAGACTAGCAATCGTAGACTTATTCAACAAAAAGCTTAAAAGGCAAAATAAAAAAGTTCAAACTAACATGGAAGCAAGTTCTATTTCATACGTGATCTTCCTTATTTAAAGCATAGAGAAAGATGGACCAAAGAAGGAACTCCACCACCTTTTACTCGTGTGGTTGCCCATGCTCTCTTCCTTGTTTGTCCTCTTTGTGTCCTCTTGCATTTCCTCGCATCCGTGCCAATCTTGCTTGCTTCCAATCCTCAAGTGCCTTCCTTACTGATTCATGACTCTCTTCCACCTTTTGTCTTTCTTCTCGTGCTAATTCATCCCTCATTTCTTCGTACCTTGTAATTCCTGGATGCAATATAGGTAGCTGTCCTACTAAGTAACCGAGCCTGCCTTGAGTGTTTATATGATGCCAGTCTCGCTCAGGTAAACTCCTTCTGCAAATGCCCTTTGCTCGTCCAGTAGTTCTGCCTGTTCTATTTGTCTTTGATGCATCTCATGTATGTATGCACCTTGATGTGCTTGGATATTGATTAGCCTCTGGATGGATTCTTGTTGTTCATTTTGCCTCTGTTCCATCCCGTGGAATGTTTCACCCTATTGTTGTCCTTGACTCAGTTGTTGCTCCATCATTTGCTTTTGCCACTCCCCTTGTTGAGTCATCCATCTTGAGAGTGATTCCTCTTGCTGCCCCATCATCTGTAGTTGAAGCTCTTTCTGTGCTCCTTGGCTTTCCAAATATTGTCGAGATAGGCCATCAATAGCTTCCTGCAGTTGGTGCATATCCAAGGTGACTGGTGCTTGCCCTTCTAAGACTTGTCCTTCTACTACTTGAGGGGCTGGCCTCTTCCTTTGCTTCCGTGGAGGCAGGGGAGATGCGGTAGCATGCATTCGTCGAACGGTTATTGGAATTCCCTCTTTTATCAACACGGGGTCCTCATCTTCTTTTATTGGAATTCCCTCTTGTACACAAATGTCTTGCACAATCTGGTCATGATTGGGGTTGTTGTCCATTCTTGAATGATAACTCTCTTCTTCAAATGGTATGGACCATAGCTTTAATGCCCTTATAACACTCATGGGACCGAAATCCACAATCTTTCCTCTCACAAAGCTTGTATACGACTTGTCAGCCTTATCATATCGGACCGCATTTGCATGAAATTCTCTTACAAGATTTGCATTCACCTTAATGACCAGATCAGTGAGGAGCTCCCATCTTCTCTTTTCTACCTTCTTTGTGATTTCGGGGCACTCAGTTTTCTTAACTTGAAATCCCAGCTCATAAATGATCTCCTTATCCACCATCCACCCGTGTTGCAATGCATGATGCAAGCTTTTAAATCTCTTTTCATCATACGGGTGTTGCTCCATAGGTTCCTTTCCCTTTCTTCTTTTAGAGCTCGAAGATGCCATGAATGAGGGTTAATGTGTGAAGTTGGCAAGGGTGTGGAGACTTTCGGTTGTTTAGGGTTGAGTGCAATGAAGGGAGTGAGGGAGAATGTTTTTAATGGGTTAGGAAATGCTTTGCTCCGAAATGGATAAGTGTGAAGAGTGGGTGTGGAGTGTGAAGCTAGGGTACGAAGGAACAAGGATCACTTATATAGAGAGGTTGTGAGTGAATGGAGGGTGTGGATTGATGGAGTGGTTACTTGATGGACGGTTGGGGTTGTGCATGTAGAGAGGACAAGGATCATCACTTTATGATGGGGATTACTCGGTCTTCAAGGGTCCCATTCTTTTCCATGATGCATGGCAACATTTTCCAATGCGTTCCCTTTTGGGAACAAGTGTGTGGTCCCTCTTCATGAAGTGGCCGAACCTTCCTCATTTCATTGTCCAATCAATCTCCTTCAATGCTCCTCTCCTTTTTCCTATAAAGATAAAATAAGAAAAGTAAGAATTAATATAAAAAAAACAATTTAAACTTCACGGATAGAATAATAAAAAGAAGAAAAGATTTTGTTTATTCATGAACTCCAACTAACTAACTAACTGTGTATCCTTATACGCACATTGGTGGCACCATGGGGTGACACCAAACTTAGTTTGGAGCACTATGATGAAAAGTTTTGTTCAAAACTCCAAGACTAGCATGCTCTGAGTTGCATCCATGCTTTTTTGGCATGCTTTGAACACCAAACTTGTTCTTCACTATATACTGCATAAGAAGGATTTCACCAACTGTTTGTCGAGTTTGGGTTGGAATTCATGAATATTGACTTATTCACTATTAAAAGCATATAAAGCATGGGTTGCCTCCCATGAAGCGCTTCTTTAGCGTCACTAGCTTGACATTTCTCCTTCATCAGGGAGGTTGATAATGCTTCAAGTCCTCCCCTCTTGCTGTGGACTTATATCCATTGGTTGTATCAATGATCTCTACATGTTCCAAGGAGAGAACTCTGTTGATAGTGAAGACCTTAGGTAACTGAGATGGTACAGTGGAGAGATTAGGGGGGATATCTGGGAAGTAAGCTGAGATCACTTTATCCCCTGGAGAGAAGTCCTCTGTAGGGATCTTCTTGTTCCTCCACCCCCTTAGTACCTTCTTCTTTGTCCCTTTTGATGTTGCCTTGCTCTTTGTGACTTCTTCTTCTAAGGGAATTTTGTTGTTGTCTTCACATGTCTCTGGTGGTTTAGGTTCCTCCAGCTTTTCCTTGAGCTGTGACAACTGCTTATTTCCTTGTTCATCAACCTAGGGCTTTCCCAGATGGGCTGGTTGTGCTTCAGTGCTTGCTTCCTCTGTCAGCATCTCATTATGATTTTTGCTAGGTTCTTTGTTCTCTTGGTCTGATTCTTGTGAGAGTTTGAAGACATTAAAGCTGAGTCGTTCATCATGGATCCTCAATATTATCTCCCCTCGCTCCACATCTATGAGTGCTTTGGCTGTAGCTAGGAATGGTCTTCCCAATATGATTGGGTGAGTGTGACTCTCTTCCATATCTAGAATGACGAAGTCTATGGGAAAAAAGTATTTCCCAACCTTTACCAACACATTTTCCACCACTTCTATTGCTTGTTTTTGAGTTTTGTCTGCCAGCCTGATGACTACATCTGTGGGCATTATCTCATTGATCTTCAGCCTCTTTGGTGCACGAAATTGTGACGTCCAGGCGCAAACTATTCCTGGCACGTGAGAAACTTGGTACGTGTAATCGTGATTACACATTCATAATTTGTCACAACTTCGATACAACTAACCAGCAAGTGCACTGGGTCGTCCAAGTAATACCTTACGTGAGTAAGGGTCGAATCCCACGGAGATTGTTGGTATGAAGCAAGCTATGGTCACCTTGCAAATCTCAGTCAGGCGGATATAAAATAATCATGGAGTTTTCGAACAATAAATAATAGAATAGGGATAGAGATACTTATGTAAATCATTGGTAGGAATTTCAGATAAGCGAATGGAGATGCTTTTCGTTCCTCTGAACCTCTGCTTTCCTGCTATCTTTATCCAATCAGTCTCATTCCTTTCCATGGCTGGCTTTATGTGATACATCACCACTGTCAATGGCTACTTTCGGTCATCTCACGGGAAAATGATCCAATGCCCTGTCACGGCACGGCTAATCGTCTGGAGGCATCACCCTTGTCAATGGCTTCATCTTATCCTCTCAGTGAATAATATGCTTACGCACCCTGTCACGGCACGGCTATTCATCTGTCGGTTCTCGATCATGCTGGAATAGGATTTACTATCCTTTTGCGTCTGTCACTAACGCCCTGCAATCGCGAGTTTGGAGCTCGTCACAGTCATTCAATCATTGAATCCTACTCGGAATACCACAGACAAGGTTTAGACCTTCCGGATTCTCTTGAATGCTGCCATCATTCTAGCTTATGCCACGAAGATTCTGGTTAAGAGATCTAAGAGATACTCATTCTAGCTTATTTCATGTAGAACAGAAGTGTTTGTCAGACACACGTTCATAAGGGAGAAGGATGATGAACGTCACACATAATCATCACCTTCATCACGTTCTTGGGTGCGAATGGATATCTTAGAAGTGAAATAAGATGAATTGAATAGAAAACAGTAGTACTTTGCATTAATCTTTGAGGAACAGCAGAGCTCCACACCTTAATCTATGGAGTGTAGAAACTCTACCGTTGAAAATACACAAGTGAAAGGTCTAGGCATGGCCGAGATGGCCAGCCCCCTAAAACGTGATCAATAGTCTCCTAAGATGAACAATGGATTACAACTGAGACCAAAGATGCCTAATACAATAGTAAAAGGTCCTATTTATAATAAACTAGTCACTAGGGTTTACATGAGTAAGTAATTGATGCATAAATCCACTTCCGGGGCCCACTTGGTGTGTGCTTGGGCTGGGCTTGAGTGTTACACGTGTAGAGGTCCTTCTTGGAGTTGAACGCCAGATTTTGTGCCAGTTTGGGCGTTCAACTCTGGTTTTGGCTCCTTTTCTGGCGTTGGATGCCAGATTTGGGTAGAAAGCTGGCGTTGAACGCCAGTTTACGTCGTCTATTCTTGGCCAAAGTATGGACTATTATATATTTCTGGAAAGCCCTGGATGTCTACTTTCCAACGCAATTGGAAGCGCGCCATTTCGAGTTCTGTAGCTCCAGAAAATCCACTTTGAGTGCAGGGAGGTCAGAATCCAACAGCATCAGCAGTCCTTCTTCAACCTCTGAATCTGATTTCTGCTCAAGTCCCTCAATTTCAGCTAGAAAATACCTGAAATCACAGAAAAACACACAAACTCATAGTAAAGTCCAGAAATGTGAATTTAACATAAAAACTAATGAAAACATCCCTAAAAGTGACTAGATCCTACTAAAAACATACTAAAAACAATGCCAAAAAGCGTATAAATTATCCGCTCATCACAACACCAAACTTAAATTGTTGCTTGTCCCCAAGCAACTGAAAATCAAATAGGATAAAAAGAAGAGGATATACTATAAATTCCAAACTATCAATGAAACAGAGCTTCAATCATATGAGCGGGACTTATAGCTTTTTGCCTCTTGAATAGTTTTGGCATCTCACTTTATCCATTGAAGTTCAGAATGATTGGCATCTATAGGAACTTCAGATTTCGAATAGTGTTATTGACTCTCCTAGTTCAGTATGATGATTCTTGAACACAGCTATTTTATGAGTCTTGGCCGTGGCCCTAAGCACTTTGTTTTTCAGTATTACCACCGGATACATAAATGCCACAGACACATAATTGGGTGAACCTTTTCAGATTGTGACTCAGCTTTGCTAAAGTCCCCAATTAGAGGTGTCCAGGGTTCTTAAGCACACTCTTTTTTTTTTTTGCTTTGGACCTTGACTTTAACCGCTCAGTCTCAAGTTTTCACTTGACACCTACACGCCACAAGCACATGGTTAGGGACAGCTTGGTTTAGCCGCTTAGACCAGGATTTTATTCCTTTAAGCCCTCCTATCCACTGATGCTCAAAGCCTTGGGATCCTTTTTATTTGCCCTTGCCTTTTGGTTTTAAGGGTTATTGGCTTTTTCTGCTTTCTTTTTCTTTTTTTTTTCTTCTATATTTTTTTTTTCGCCTATTTTTTTTTCTGCAAGCTTTGTTTTTTTGCTACTTTTTCTTGCTTCAAGAATCATTTTTTATGATTTTTCAGATTATCAAATAACATGTCTCCTAGTCATCATTCTTTCAAGAGCCAACATATTTAACATTCTTAAACAACAACTTCAAAAGACATATGCACTGTTCAAGCATACATTCAGAAAACAAGAAGCATTGTCACCACATCAATATAATTAAGCTAAGTTCAAGGATAAATTCGAAACTCATGTACTTCTTGTTCTTTTGAATTAAAACATTTTTCATTTAAGAGAGGTGATGGATTCATAGGACATTCATAACTTTAAGACAAAGTTACTAACTACTAATGATCATGTAATGAAGACACAAACATAGATAAGCACATAACATAGAAAACGAAAAACAGAAGAAAGAAGAACAAGGAATGAATCCACCTTAGTGATGGTGGCGTTTCCTTCTTGAGGAACCAATGATGTCCTTGAGCTCTTCTATGTCTCTTCCTTGTCTTTGTTGCTCCTCCCTCATTGCTTTTTGATCTTCTCTTATTTCATGAAGCATGATGGAGTGCTCTTGATGTTCCACCCTTAGTTGTCCCATATTGGAACTCAATTCTTCTAGGGAGGTGTTGATTTGCTCCCAATAGTTTTGTGGAGGAAAGTGCATTTGAGGCATCTCCGGAATCTCATGGTAATGAGCTTCTTGCGCCTCTTGAGCTCCATGACTGGGCTCTCTTGCTTGCTCCATCTTTTTCTTAGTGATGGGCTTGTCCTCTTTAATGAGGATATCCTCCTCTATGTCAATCCCAGCTGAATTACATAGGTGGCAAATGAGGTGAGGAAAGGCTAACCTTGCCATAGTGGAGGACTTGTCAGCCACCTTGTAGAGTTCTTGAGGTATAATCTCATGAAATTCCACCTCTTCTCCAATCATGATGCTATGGATCATGATGGCCCGGTCTATAGTAACTTCAGACCGGTTGCTAGTGGGAATGATTGAGCATTGAATGAACTCCAACCATCCTCTAGCTATGGGCTTGAGGTCCAATCTTCTTAGTTGAATCGGCTTGCCTTTGGAGTCAATCTTCCATTGAGCTCCTTCTACACATATGTCCATAAGGACTTGGTCCAACCTTTGATCAAAGTTGACTCTCCTTGTGTAGGGGCGTGCGTTCTCTTCCATGTATGGCAAGTTGAACGCCAACCTTACATTCTCCGGACTAAAATCTAAGTATTTTCCCCGAACCATTGTAACATAGTTCTTTGGATCCGGGTTCTTACTTTGATCATGGTTCTTGGTGATCCATGCATTAGCATAGAATTCTTGAACCATTAGGATGCCAACTTGTTGGATGGGATTTGTTAGAACTTCCAACCTCTTCTTTGAATTTCATGTCGGATCTCCGGATACTCATTTCTTTTGAGTTTGAAAGGGACCTCAGGGATCACCTTCTTCTTGGCCACAACATCATAGAAGTGGTCTTGATGGACTTTGGAGATGAATATTTCCATCTCCCATGACTCGGATGTGGAAGCTTTTGTCTTCCCTTTCCCTCTTCTAGAGGATTCTCCGGTCTTGGGTGCCATCAATGGTAATGGAAAAACAAAAAGCTTATGCTTTTACCACACCAAACTTAGAATATTGCTCGCCCTCGAGCAATAAACAAAAGAATAGAAGAAGAAGAAGAAGAAATATGGAGAGGGAGAGGGAGATGTGGTTTGGCCAAGAGGAGTGTAGAGGGGTGTGTTGTGTGAATTTGATGAAGAATGGAGGGCTTTATATAGGGAAGGGAGGGGGGGTTAGGTTTCGGCCATATGGGTGGGTTTGGGTGGGAAATTGGTTTTGAATTTTGAAGGTAGGTGGAGTTTATGAGGTAGGTTTATGGGGAAGAGTGGATGGATGTGAGTGGTGAAGAGGTGATGGGAAAGAGAGTTTGAGGTGATTGATGAAGGGTTTTTGGGGAAGAGTGTTTATTGGGTTGTGTGAAAGAAAGTGGTGAGGAGAAGTGAGTGGAAGTAGGTGGGGTCCTGTGGGGTCCACAGGTCCTGAGTGGATCCTGTGGGGTTCACAGATCCTGAGGTGTTCAAGGATTTACATCCCTGCACCCATTAGGCATGTAAAAATTCCTTTGTACCCAACTCTGGGCGTTCAGCGCCAGGTTGGTGGCCATTTTGGGCGTTCAACGCCCATTTGTGTGCCATTTCTGGCGTTGAACGCTAGAACCATGCTTGTTCTGGCGTTCAGCGCCCAGAAGCTGCCCATTTTGGGCGTTCAGCGCCAGAACCATGCTCTGTTCTGGCGCTGAACGCCAGACAGATACTACTCCAGGGTGTGATTTTTCTTCTGCTGTTTTTGATTTCGTTTTCAATTTTTTTGTTTATTTTGTGACTCCACATGATCATGAACCTATAAAGACATATAACTAAGAAAAATATAGTTAGATAAATAAACATTGGGTTGCCTCCCAACAAGCGCTTCTTTAATGTCAATAGCTTGACAGTGGGCTCTCATGGAGCCTCACAGATGTGCAGAGCTTTGTTGAGACTCTCCAACACCAAACTTAAAGTTTGGATATGGGAGTTCAACACCAAAGTTAGAGTTTGGTTGTGGCCTCCCAACACCAAACTTAGAGTTTGACTGTGGGGGCTCTGGTTGACTCTGCTTTGAGAGTAGCTTTTTCTGCTTCCTCTCCATGGTTACAGAGGGAGATCCTTGAGTTTTAAACACAAGGGAGTCCTCATTCCATTGAAGGACTATTTCACCTCTGTTAACATCAATCACAGCTCTTGCTGTGGCCAGGAAAGGTCTTCCTAGGATGATGGATTCATCCTCTTCCTTTCCAGTATCCAGGACTATGAAATCAGCAGGGATGTAAAGGCCTTCAACCTTTACTAACACGTCCTCCACTTGTCCATAAGCCTGTTTTCTTGAACTGTCTGCCATCTCTAATGAGATTTTAGCAGCTTGCACCTCATAGATTCCCAGTTTCTCTATTACAGAGAGGGGCATGAGGTTTATTCCTGAACCAAGGTCACACAGAGCTTTAAAGATCATGGTGCCTATGGTGCAGGGTATTATGAACTTTCCAGGATCCTGTCTCTTCTGAGGCAATATCAGTTGATCCAGATCACTTAGTTCATTGATGAACAAGGGAGGTTCAACTTCCCAGTATCAATGCCAAATAATTTGGCATTCAGCTTCATGATTGCACCAAGAAACTTGGCAGTTTGCTCTTCAGTAATATCCTCATTCTCTTCAGAAGAGGAATACTCATCAGAGCTCATGAAGGGCATAAGGAGGTTCAATGGAATCTCTATGGTCTCTAGATGAGTCTCAAATTCCTTTGGTTCCTCAGAGGGAAGCTCCTTATTGACCACAAGACGTCCCAGGGGGTCTTCCTCCTTGGGATTCACGTCCTCTCCTCTCCTCATAGGTTCGGCCATGGCGCTTATGTCAATGGCCTTGCACTCTCCTTTTGGATTCTCTTCTGTATTGCTTGGGAGAGTACTAGGAGGGATTTCAGTGATCCTTTTACTCAGCTGGCCCACTTGTGCTTCCAGATTTCTAATGGAAGACCTTGTTTCATTCATGAAACTTACAGTGGCCTTAGATAGATCAGAGACTAGATTTGCTAAATTAGAAGCATTTTGTTCAGAGTTCTCTGTCTGTTGCTGAGTTGATGACGGAAAAGGCTTGCTATTGCTAAACCTGTTTCTTCCACCATTATTAAAGCCTTGTTGGGGCTTTTGATCCTTCCATGAGAAATTTGAATGATTTCTCCATGTTGAGTTATAGGTGTTTCCATAAGGTTCACCTAAGTAATTTACCTCTGCTATTACAGGGTTCTCAGGATCATAAGCTTCTTCTTCAGAAGATGCCTCTTGAGTACTGTTGGATGCAGCTTGCATTCCATGCAGACTCTGAGAGATCATATTGACTTGCTGAGTCAATATTTTATTCTGAGCCAATATGGCATTCAGAGTATCAACCTCAAGAACTCCCTTCTTCATAGGCGTCCCATTACTCACAGGATTCCTTTCAGAAGTGTACATGAACTGGTTATTAGCAACCATGTCAATGAGTTCTTGAGCTTCTGCAGGCGTTTTCTTTAGGTGAATGGATCCACCTGCAGAGGTATCCAATGACATCTTAGATAACTCAGACAGACCATCATAGAATATATCCAGGATGGTCCATTCTGAAAGCATGTCAGAAGGACACTTTTTGGTCAACTGTTTGTATCTTTCCCAAGCTTCATAGAGGGATTCACCTTCTTTCTGTCTGAAGGTTTGAACATCAGCTCTAAGCTTGCTCAGCTTTTGAGGAGGAAAGTACTTGGCTAAGAAAGCCGTGACCAGCTTATCCCAAGAGTTCAGGCTGTCTTTGGGTTGAGAATCCAACCATAGTCTAGCTCTGTCTCTTACAGCAAAAGGGAAAAGCATGAGCCTCTAGACTTCAGGATCTACTCCATTAGTCTTAACAGTATCACATATCTGCAAGAATTCAGTTAAGAACTGAAAAGGATCTTCAGATGGAAGTCCATGAAACTTGCAGTTCTACTGCATCAGAGAAACTAATTGAGGTTTCAGCTCAAAGTTGTTTGCTCCAATGGCAGGAATGGAGATGCTTCTTCCATGTAAATTGGAATTAGGTGCAGTAAAGTCACCAAGCATCTTCCTTACATTATTATTATTTTCGGCTGCCATCTCCTCTTCCTGTTCGAAAATTTCTGAAAGGTTATCTCTGGATTGTTGTATTTTAGCTTCTCTTAATTTTCTCTTCAGAGTCCTTTCAGGTTCTGGATCTGCTTCCACAAGAATGTTCTTATCCTTGCTCCTGCTCATATGACAAAGAAGAATGCACAGAAAAATAATAATAATAATGGAGATCCTTTATACCACAGTATAGGGATTCCTGTGTGAGTGGAAGAAGAGGGGGAGACAAAGAATGTAATATAATGGAAGAAACACAACTGTGAGGATGGAAGAGAGGTGAGATGAGATGTTAGGATATGAATGAATAAATAGAATGAGATGGGGGAGGGATAATTTTCGAAAATTATTTTGAAAAAGAGTTAGTGATTTTCGAAAATGGTTTTTGAAAAATGTTAGTAATTTTCGAAAATTTTTGAAATCAAAAATAAAAAATAAAAATAATTAGTTTAATTAAAAAGAAATTTTTGAAAAAGAGGGAAGATATTTTCGAAAATGAGAGAGAGAGAGTTAGTTAGGTGGTTTTGAAAAAGTTAAGAAACAAACAAAAAGTTAGTTAGTTAGTTGAAACAAATTTTGAAAAGATAAGAAGTTAGGAAGTTAGAAAAGATATTTTGAAAAGATATTTTTGAAAAAGATAAGATGAGAAGATATTTTTGAAAAGATATGATAGAAATTAGTTTTTGAAAAAAGATTTGATTTTTAAAATCACAATTAATGACTTGATTCACAAGAAATCACAAGATATGATTCTAGAACTTAAAGTTTGAATCTTTCTTAACAAGTAAGTAACAAACTTCAAATTTTTGAATCAAAACATTAATTGATTATGTTATTTTCGAAAATTTGATATAAAGATAAGAAAAAGATTTTTGAAAACTATTTTTGGAATTTTTGAAAATAACTAAGAATTTTGAAAAAGATTTGATTTTTGAAAAAGATTTTGAAAAAGATAAGATTTTCAAATTGAAAATTTGGTTTGACTCATGAGAAACAATTTGATTTTTAAAAATTTTTGAAAAAGTCAACTCAAATTTTCGAATTTGATGAGAGAAAAAGGGAAAGATATTTTTTTGATTTTTGAATTTTTTATGAAAATCATGAAAATTATGCAATGCAAGAAATTTTTAGATCAAAACAATGAATGCATGCAAGAATGCTATGAATGTCAAGATGAACACCAAGAACACTTTGAATGTCATGATGAACATCAAGAACATATTTTTGAAAAATTTTTAATGCAAAGAAAACATGCAAGACACCAAACTTAGAATTCTTTAATGCTTAGACACTAAGAATTCAAGAATGCATATGATAAACATGAAAAGACACAAAACAAAAAATCATCAAGATCAAACAAGAAAACTTACCAAGAACAACTTGAAGATCATGAAGAACACTATGAATGCATGATATTTTCGAAAAATGAAAGATGCACATGCAATTGACACCAAACTTATAACATGACTCAAGACTCAAACAAGAAACAGAAAAATATTTTTGATTTTTATGATTTTCTAATTTTTTTTTTTGGGTTTTTTTTTTCGAAAATTATATGAAAAAGAAAAAATAAGGATTCAAAAATTTTTAACATGAATTCCAGGAATCTTGCATTCTTAGTCTAAAGCTTCAGTCCAGGAATTAGACATGGCTCACTAGCCAGCCAAGCTTTCAATGAAAGCTCCGGTCCAAAACACTAGACATGGCCAATGGCCAGCCAAGCTTTAGCATGTAATTCAGATATGACATGCCTGACATACTCATTCCCAAAGGAATAGACATGGCTTTACAGCCAGCCAGGCTTCAACATGCTTCATGAAACACTAGAATTCATTCTTAAAAATTTTGAATAAAATTTTTGAAAACATTTTTATACTTTTCGAAAACAGATGAGAAATTTTTGAAAGATTTTTGAAAAATTTTTGAAAAGAAAACAAAAAGAAAATTACCTAATCTGAGCAACAAGATGAACCGTCAGTTGTCCAAACTCAAACAATCCCCGGCAACGGCGCCAAAAACTTGGTGCTGTTGCCGGATCAAACTTGGCACTGATGTTACCGGACCAAAAGCTTGCCGAAAACTCAAACAATCCCCGGCAACGGCGCCAAAAACTTGGTGCACGAAATTGTGACGTCCAGGCGCAAACTATTCCTGGCACGTGAGCAACTTGGTACGCGTAATCGTGATTACACATTCATAATTTGTCACAACTTCGATACAACTAACCAGCAAGTGCACTGGGTCGTCCAAGTAATACCTTACGTGAGTAAGGGTCGAATCCCACGGAGATTGTTGGTATGAAGCAAGCTATGGTCACCTTGCAAATCTCAGTCAGGCGGATATAAAATAATCATGGAGTTTTCGAATAATAAATAATAGAATAGGGATAGAGATACTTATGTAAATCATTGGTAGGAATTTCAGATAAGCGAATGGAGATGCTTTTCGTTCCTCTGAACCTCTGCTTTCCTGCTATCTTCATCCAATCAGTCTCATTCCTTTCCATGGCTGGCTTTATGTGAAACATCACCACTGTCAATGGCTACTTTCGGTCATCTCACGGGAAAATGATCCAATGCCCTGTCACGGCACGGCTAATCGTCTGGAGGCATCACCCTTGTCAATGGCTTCATCTTATCCTCTCAGTGAATAATATGCTCACGCACCCTGTCACGGCACGGCTATTCATCTGTCGGTTCTCGATCATGCTGGAATAGGATTTACTATCCTTTTGCGTCTGTCACTAACGCCCTGCAATCGCGAGTTCGGAGCTCGTCACAGTCATTCAATCATTGAATCCTACTCGGAATACCACAGACAAGGTTTAAACCTTCCGGATTCTCTTGAATGCCGCCATCATTCTAGCTTACGCCACGAAGATTCTGGTTAAGAGATCTAAGAGATACTCATTCTAGCTTATTTCATGTAGAACAGAAGTGTTTGTCAGACACGCGTTCATAAGGGAGAAGGATGATGAGCGTCACACATAATCATCACCTTCATCACGTTCTTGGGTGCAAATGGATATCTTAGAAGTGAAATAAGATGAATTGAATAGAAAACAGTAGTACTTTGCATTAATCTTTGAGGAACAGCAGAGCTCCACACCTTAATCTATGGAGTGTAGAAACTCTACCGTTGAAAATACACAAGTGAAAGGTCTAGGCATGGCCGAGATGGCCAGCCCCCTAAAATGTGATCAATAGTCTCCTAAGATGAACAATGGATTACAACTGAGACCAAAGATGCCTAATACAATAGTAAAAGGTCCTATTTATAATAAACTAGTCACTAGGGTTTACATGAGTAAGTAATTGATGCATAAATCCACTTCCGGGGCCCACTTGGTGTGTGCTTGAGCTGGGCTTGAGTGTTACACGTGTAGAGGTCCTTCTTGGAGTTGAACGCCAGATTTTGTGCCAGTTTGGGCGTTCAACTCTGGTTTTGGCTCCTTTTCTGGCGTTGGACGCCAGATTTGGGTAGAAAGCTGGTGTTGAACGCCAGTTTACGTCGTCTATTCTTGACCTAAGTATGGACTATTATATATTTCTGGAAAGCCCTGGATGTCTAGTTTCCAACACAATTGGAAGCGCGCCATTTCGAGTTCTGTAGCTCCAGAAAATCCACTTTGAGTGCAGGGAGGTCAGAATCCAACAGCATCAGTAGTCCTTATTCAACCTCTGAATCTGATTTCTGCTCAAGTCCCTCAATTTCAGCCAGAAAATACCTGAAATCACAGAAAAACACACAAACTCATATTAAAGTCTAAAAATGTGAATTTAACATAAAAACTGATGAAAACATCCCTAAAAGTGACTAGATCCTACTAAAAACATACTAAAAACAATGCCAAAAAGCGTATAAATTATCCGCTCATCACTCTTCACCAAGGATAAGGGCATTAAGTTGATGCTTGCTCCCAAATCACAGAGTGCTTTATCAAACATTGTTTCTCCTATGGCACAGGGGACATGAAAACTCCCTGGATCTTTTCTTTTTGTAGGCAACTGTGGTTGAATGAGGGCACTGCACTCCTTGTTCATTACTATAGTTTGGCCTCCTTTGAGTGAGCTTTTCCTAGGGAGCAGTTCCTTCATGTACTTGATATATGCAAGCATTTGTTGGATGGTCCTGATGAATGGTATGTTGACATGCAGAGATGCAAACAAGTCAAGAAATCTTGAGTATATTCTCTTCTCAACAGCACCATTGAGTCGTTGGGGAAAGGGTGCATAAAGTCTCAGCAGCTCCTGTTGTGAGAGTTCTGGTTCTTGGTGATCTTTTTCCTCCTTCTCTGTTGAGGTGTCTCCAGGTTGTTCTGCCGACTTGTTTGGCTTGTCCTCAGTCTCCTTATCACTTATAGTGACCATCTTGCAATCTTCCCATCTTACTTTCTTTGTTTCACCTCTCGAATTCTTCTCTGTGTCACTTGGGAATCCATCTGTAGGTTTGGGAATCTGCTCAGAGAGATACCCCACTTGGGATTCCAACCTCTTGATTGTGTCTCCCTGGTTCTTGAAATTGGCTCGCACTTCCTCTTTGAATGTCTTGTTGTCTTGAATCTCTTTGCCTATGCCTTCAAGTAGATTCTCAATCCTTGAGAGTCTGTCATCAAATGATGGTAGATTGGGATTAGAGGTGGAAGGATGAGGAGGGTTATTTTGGCCTTGGTAAAGGTGTTGAGAGGGTTGGTTATGTGGGTGCTGATATAGTCTAGATGTGAAATGTTGGTGGGCTGCATTATTGTTGGGATTTGAACGTCTTTGATCTATGCCTTGGTCTTGTTGATTTCCCCAACCAAAGTTTGGGTGATTCCTCCATCCAGGGTTATAGGTCTTAGAGTATGGATCATGGTTTTGCCTAGGTGAATTCTCAATGTAGTTGGCTTGCTCCTGACTACCCTCTGCTTCTTCATTCACTCTTTCTTGGGTTGTTGATGAAGTAGTGATTGCTGCTACTTGGTTCCTCTCCATCTTCTTGGTGAGGTCAGCCAGCTGCTGGGTAATGAGCTTGTTTTGGGCCAGCAGAGCATCTATATTGTTTAGCTCCATTACTCCTCTAGTGTTGCCTCTTTCAGAAGCATAGAAGTAATCATTCTCTGCTACTGTTTCAATGACATCTATGGCTTCCTCAATGGTCTTCTTCTTATTCAAAGATCCTCCGGATGAATGGTCTACAGCCTTCTTTGATTCATATGACAGGCCTTCATAGAAAATGTGCAGCTGTACCCATTCGTTGAACATGTCAGGTGGACACCTCTTTGTCAGGTCCTTAAACCTCTCCCATGCTTCATAAAGAGTCTCACCATCTTGTTGCTTGAAAGTTTGGACCTCAGCTCTCAGCCTATTGATTCGTTGAGGAGGGTAAAATCTTGCTAAGAATTTGTTCACCACATCTTCCCAGGTTGTCAAGCTCTCCTTCGGGAAAGACTCCAGCCACTTGGCTACCTTATCCTTGAGTGAGAATGGAAATAAGAGCAGTCTATAGGCGTCAGGATGAACACCATTAGACTTCACTGTGTCACATATTCTCAGGAAGGTGGTTAGATGTTGATTGGGGTCTTCTTGGACACTTCCTCCGAACGAACAGTTGTTCTGAACAAGGGTGATGAGCTGTGGTTTTAGTTCAAAATTGTTGCCATGGATGGTTGGCTTTTGAATGCTACTTCCACAGTTTCCTGGGTTTGGATTAATGTAAGAGCCTAAAACTCTTCTATCCTCCCCAGCATGATTTGCTCGACCTCCTCCGCCATGGTTGTCAGCCTCTTCCTCACGATAGTCTTCCATATTTTCTTCCATGTTTGGTTCAAAGTATTCCTCCTCTTCCTCAGCACCAACCACTCTTTTTCCTCTTGCTTTCCTCCTTAATCTAAAGAAGGTTCTCTCAGGTTCAGAATCAAAGGAAGTTGAAGCCCCACTTCTTCTCCCTGTCATACAACCAACAAAGCACAAGCAAGGAAAATAAATGCAGAAAATATTCTATTAGAGTTACTGTTAGTGTGAGTGATGCAATATATCAAACAGTTAGTGGGTTAGTGAACTGAATTGTAAATAACAAAGAAAATTGCAAAAGTAGGAGGAAGGGAAGAAATTAACCAGAACTGAAAGTAAATTACTCAAACAGAAAATTAAATCAAACAAGACAAAAATACTCAATCTAGTTATCTTCCAATTTAATCATTGTTGATGCACAATCAATCCCCGGCAACGGCGCCATAAAATTGATGCACGAAAAACTTGTCTCATAACAAATTTCCTTCGGCAAGTGTACCGAATTTGTCGTCAAGTAAAAACTCACAATAGAGTGAGGTCGAATCCCACAGGGATTGATTGATCAAGCAACTTTAATTAGAGGAATGTTCTAGTTGAGCGAATCAGAATTTGGGTTGAGAATTACAGAAAATTAAATGGCGGGGAAGTAAATAACAGAAAAGTAAATGCTAGAAATAAAGAGCTGAATGTAGATGACTGAAAGTAAATTGCAGAATCTTAAATGGGAATGGGGTAATTGCTCATAAAAGTAAATGACAAAAATTAAAGAGAATGGGTAAGATCAGAAATGGGGAGTTCATTGGGCTCAGGAGATGTTGCATTCTCCGGATCAATTTCATTTTCATCTCTTCCTCAATCAATGCACTCGTTGATCTCCTTGGCAATCTTAAGTGATCGAATTACATTACAATTCCTTGTAATTCAATCTCTCAAATCTTGATCAATAGCCAATTCTTTGGTCAATTGCTCATGAGAAGAGATGAAGTATGGTCACTGATTATACCACATGCATTTCCCAAATCAGGTGTTGAGAGGATTATAGTCACATATCCATCCAAACCCAATTTGGTCCAGCATGAGAAAGTATTTCTAGCATGATCTCTTCATTCCTCTTTCAAGGTTCAGAAGAGATCCAAGTTTGAATAGCTTCTTTTCCAAGATAAATATCTAATTGGATGAAGATCGAAAGCTTTCAAGTAAAATCAAGAGAAAAGATAGAAGAAGAATAATGAAAACTAGTATTGATCCATCAAATTACAACAGTGCTTGACGTTAGGATTTTTGCCAGTAAAGAATGTCATAAAAACAGCCGCGTTGCAGATATAGTCTCTAAACCGACAAAAATCCCTTCGTACAAACGTTTTGGTTGTCACAAGTAACAAACCCCTTTGAAATTGATAACCGAGTATTCAAACCTCGGGTCGTCTTCTCATGGAATTGCAGGGAGGTGTTCTTATTATTGATTATAAAAACGTGTGTTTTTGGGGAATGTTGAGTTTGGGCAATGGGCACAGATATATTTAAATGACAAGTAAAATAAATAAATAACTATAAACTAAACTCTTGGCAAGGTAAGAGAAATTGGAAGTCCAACTTGGTTATCTCTCTCAACAATAATGAAAGTTGAATCTTAATTCCTCTTAGTTAACCTTTAAAGCAAAGGAAAGTCAAGAGACTAATTAGTTTGACCTTCGAATCCTATTTATTTCCTAAGAAAAAGTTGGGATTATTGAAGTTCAGTTCAATTAGCAAGATAGCGATTATCAATTATGCTGAGTTTGATAATGTTGAGTTACTGATTTCTTAACCAAGACCAAAAGGGGAAAATCTAAATTATCTATATAAATAAAAGAAAGCAATCATAAATCTGAAATACCTCAAATAATATTAATTAAGAAAATCATAAGATGAATGTAGCATAAGCCAAATAGGCAACATAACTAATATAAGCATCAAAGTATCTGAAAGTAAGAGATAAATATAAAGTAAAAGAACATTGAACCTGGGATTGAGAGTCACTCCTAAAACTAAGAGAAGTCCTAAATCCTAATCCTAAGAGAGAGGAGAGAACCTCTCTCTCTAAAAACTACATCTACTCCTAAAATTGGGAATGTGAAAACCTTTATGAATGGATGCATTCCTCCACTTTATAGACTCTAATCTGTGTTTTCTGGGCCGAGAACTGGGTCAGAAACAGCCCAGAATTCGCTAGTCTCGAATTCAAATGCGCTGATTTCCGTCACTGCGACGCGGCCGCATGGAAACGCGATCGCGTTGCCTAGCGTCAGGGGAACTATAGCATATTATATATCAAATCGAAGCCCCGGACGTTAGCTTTCCAACGCAACTGGAACCGCGTCGTTTGGACCTCTGTAGCTAAGGTTATAGCCGTTTGAGTGCAGAGAGGTCAGGCTGGACAGCTTAGCAATTTCTCCAACTTCTTGCATTCCTTCCACTTTTGCATGCTTTCTTCCCATCCTCCAAGCCATTCCTGCCTTATAATATCTGAAAACACTTAACACACATATCAAGGCATCTAATGGTAATAAGAGAGGATTAATAATAAGCAAATATAAGTCCAAAGAAGCAAGTTTTCAATCAAAGTGCATAATTAGGAAGGAAATATAAAACTATGCAAATAGTATGAATAAGTGGGTAAAGAGTTAATAAAAACCACTCAATTGAGCACAAGATAAACCATGAAATAGTGGTTTATCAGAGCTCCCTAACCCAATGAAAGGGGTTTAGTTGTTCATAGCTCTGGAAAATGAAAACGAAGATGGAAAATACATGATGAAACTAGAAGTGCAGAGAAAGTAAAATACAGAGAGTAGTTCTATGCCAAGAGGCTCCCTATAATTTCCCAACTCCCATTTTAATTCAAAGCTACTCCTATATATACTACTCTTCTGATCTTCTAGTTGGCTCTTCAAGTCTTGGGTATGGGTCTTTGGATCTTGAGTTTGAAGCAGTTATCTTCTTCATTAGGCTTAGTTTTACTTGCAGAGAGAAAGTGTGAAGTGGGCAGAGACTTTAGCTCAGGACGTTAGTGGTGTTAACGTTTAAGTGGAAAGGTGTGGGTTCGAAAACGTTAGTGACAATCACCTTTTTCACTAACGTTCCTCACCAAAGTAAGAGCAACATTAACTCCAACGTTAGTGGCACAAACGTTGCTACTAACGTTGCCTCTTTGTCCTTCGCACACGTTATTGGGACTTACCTTTCCCAATAACGTTGAGAAGTCTCCCCCTTTCCTACGTTAGAGTCCACGTTAACTTAGTTAACGTGGCTCTTTTAACGTAGGCTTGCCAACCTTCGAGAACGTTAGTGACACTTACCTTTGTCACTAACGTTCCAATGTGCCCCTATTTCTCACGTTAGAGTCCACGTTAACTAGGTTAACGTGGCTTATAACGTGGCCATGCTAGCCATCTCCAACGTTAGTGTCAAAGTTGAGTGTCACTAATGTTGGCTCATCATTCCCTTATCCACGTTAGCTTCCACGTTAACTAAGTTAACGTGGGAGTTAACGTGGCTTATTGGGGCTTGTGTGGGTTAATCCCAACGTTAGTGACAATGTTTGATGTCACTAACGTTGTCGATCACCTACTTTCTTCACGTTAGCTTTCACGTTAACTAGGTTAACGTGGGAGTTAACGTGGCTTATTGTGACTTGGCCAACGCTAGTGACAAAGTTGAATGTCATTAACGTTGGCTTCCTCTTTACTTATTAACGTTAGAGGCCACGTTAACTAAGTTAACATGGCAACTAACGTGGCAACTTATGAGCTTGGTCCAACGTTAGTGACAAAGGTAAGTGTCACTAACGTTGGCTCCATTTCCTTTCCTCCACGTTAGAGTTCTCATTAACTTAGTTAACGTGACTCTTAACGTGGGCAATGATGGCTTCGAGAGCGTTATTGGCGATTACTTTTCTCATTAACTTTGCAAGTTACTCCCATTCCACGTTAGGAGTTACGTTGATTAGATTAACATGGCTGCTAACGTGGTTCTTCCTTGCTTCCTTTGTCCTGAAATCAAGCAACAGAGTGCATCAAAGTTCTAGTCCAAGTCATGGGAAGTACAACATCCAATTTGTCATTAAATTCATGCAAAATCCTCATGAAATCATGTAAAGTGCACAATGTATGCTTGAATCAAGATGTAAGTGAATATCTATCCAAAACTAGCTTATTTTCTAAGGAAATGCATGAAACTACCCTAAAAACAGTAAAGAAAAGGTCAGTGAAACTGGCTAAAATGCCCTGGCATCAGTACGGCGACTCTCTGGATTGCTACCTTCAGCTGATAGGTCAACCGGTTGCTGCGTGTTCTTTCTTCCACTTCCATTTTTGCTTGTGGTGCGTCATTCATGAAAAATAGAAAACAACACCATAAGATAGGAAAATACAAAGGTAATGAAGCATAATTGTTGGAACGAGGTAAATCACTAAGAATAAGTGAGTGAATTAGTGTGACATTAGGAAAATAAGGATGTGAGTTCTAAATTAGGCGCCTTTTAGAATACACATTAGCATAAAAATTTATGTCACAAAAGAAGTATGCACTGTACTCATTCTAGTATGCTTGAGATGCTTTAAGTGAACTTGTAAGGTAATACAAGCATTAAGAAGCATGAAGGCATTGAAGCTATAAGCATATGGATGCATACGATCGTGAAATACAATGCATCAAGGTAAATGCACACCATCTAATGTCAAGAGATTGCATAATCAAAGAATAGGGTTCAAATCACATGGTGGCCAAATCATGCAATTCAAGAAGAGTTACAAGCTCGAAGGCAATTCTCATCACTTGGTATTCTTAAAAGGTAAGCATGAAAAACTCAAAACTAAGTAGAAAAATATAACCTCAACAATAGAATCCAACAAAGATTATAAACATAATGATATTAAGATAACATCCCTTTTTAATACTCAACAGCAATTAATGGTATACAAGAATAGCAATCCAACACTTACAATGAAAAAGAGAAAATGAAATGAAAACTAACTAAAACTAACTAATCAACAAACTAACTAACTAATTAGTTAACTAAAATAAATGGTTATCAATGGTGTTTGGGAGTGTTTGGAGAAAGGAGAAGAAACGGAAAGAAGAGAAGAAAAGAGATATTTTGAAGGAAGGATATCCGCGCGTACGCACGCATGGCGCGCGCGCACGGATGGTGGTGCAATGGGCGCGACGCGTACGCGTACATGGTGCATGCGTGCGGATGGCTTATTTCGAGAGTGACGCGTACGCGTCATTTGCGTGTCCGCACGAGTTGGTTTGTGCAAAAGGCACAATGCTAGCGCAGCGTTCGCATAACTCTCGGGTTTTTGACTTGGGGGTGGAATTTCTCAATCCACGCATACGCGTATGGTGTATGAAATTGTGATTACACTTATCACAACTCCGCACAACTAACCAATAAGTGCACTGGGTCGTCCAAGTAATACCTTACGTGAGTAAGGGTCGATCCCACGGAGATTGTCGGCTTGAAGCAAGCTATGGTTATTTTGTAAATCTTAGTTAGGAGATTAATGATAAGAGTAATTGTATTTATGAAAAATAAATAACATGAAATGAATAGTACTTGTGATTCAGTAATGAGAAACAGGCTGAGGTTTCGGAGATGCACTGTCGTCTGAATCTATGCTTTCCTACTGTCTTCTTCTCCAAACACGCATGGCTTCCTTCAATGGCAAGCTGTATGATCCTGCCGGATGAAAAATACTAGGTACGATCTCTGCACGGCTAATCAACTATCGGATTTCTCGTCTTGGATGAAAAATACCATGTACAGCTACCGCACGGCTAATCATCTGTCGGTTCCCAATAGCGTCGGAATAGGACCCTTGTCCTTTTGCACACTGTCACTGCACCCAACATTCGCAGGTCTGAAGCTCGTCACAGTCATCCCTTCCCAGATCTTACTCGGAATACCACAGACAAGGTTTAGATTTTTCGAATCCCAGGACTGCTGCCAATTGGTTCTAGCCTATACCACGAAGGTTCTAACCTCCAGACTCGGTCCGTGGATTAGAAACCCAAGAGATACGTACTGAAGCTGTCGCCCAATGACTACGTTGAGCTCAGATAGAACGGGAGTGGTTGTCAGGCACGCGTTCATAGGTTGAGGATAATGATGAGTGTCACGGATCATCATATTCTCTATATTGAAGTACGAGTGAGTATCTTAGAACAGAATCAAGTGTGATTGAATAGAAAACAGTAGTAATTGCATTAATCCATTGAAACACAGTAGAGCTCCTCACCCCCACCGATGGGGTTTAGAGACTCATGCCGTAGAAGATACAATATGAAGTGTAAAATGTCATGAGGTGCTAAATGAATCTCTAAAAGTAGTTTTTATATTAAACTAGTAACTTAGGGTTACAGAAAATGAGTTACTAGGTGTAGATAGTGCAAAATTCTACTTCTGGGGCCCACTTCTTAAGTGTTTGGGCTGAGCTTTCAAGCTTCCACGTGAATATGCCTCATATTGGAGTTAAACGCCACCTTGGGTGCCAAAATGGGCGTTTAATGCCGAAAAGTATGCCAGTTCTGGCGTTTTACGCCAGAAAGTTTTTGGCTGGATTATAACGCCAGTTTGGGCCATCAAATCTCAGGCAAAGTATGGACTATTATATATTTCTGGAAAGCCTAAAATGTCTACTTTCTAACGCAATTAAGATCGCGCCAATTGGGCTTCTGTAGCTCCAAAAAATCCATTTCGAGTGCAGGAGGGTCAGAATACAACAGCATCTGCAGTTCTTTCTCAGCCTCTGAATCAGATTTTTGCTCAGGTCCCTCAATTTCAGCCAGAAAATACCTGAAATTATAGAAAAAAACACAAACTCATATTAAAGCCCATAAATGTGATTTTTGAATGAAAACTAATAAAAATATAATAAAAAGTAACTAAAATATACTAAAAACTACCTAAAAATAATGCCAAAAGGGTATAAATTATCTGCTCATCACAACACCAAACTTAAATTGTTGCTTGTCCCCAAGCAACTAAAAACAAAATAGGATAAAAAGAAGAGAATATACAATAAATTCCAAAAACATCAATGAAGATTAGTTTTAATTAGATGAGCGGGACTAGTGGCTTTTTGCTTCTGAACAGTTTTGGCATCTCACTTTATCCTGTGAAGTTCAGAATGATTGGCATCCATAGGAACTCAGAATTCAGTTAGTGTTATTGATTCTCTTAGTTCAGTATGTTGATTCTTCAACATAGCTACTTTATGAGTCTTGGCCGTGACCCTAAGCATTTTGTTTTCCAGTATTACCACCTGATACATAAATGCCACAGACACATAACTGGGTGAACCTTTTTAGATTGTGACTCAGCTTTGCTAGAGTCCCCAGTTAAAGGTGCCCAGAGCTCTTAAGCACACTCTTTTTTTGCTTTGGACCACGACTTTAACCGCTCAGTCTTAAGCTTTTCACTTGACACATTCACGCCACAAGCACATGGTTAGGGACAGCTTGGTTTAGCTGCTTAGGCCAGGATTTTATTCCTTTGGGCCCTCCTATCCATTAATGCTCAAAGCCTTGGATCCTTTTTACCCTTGCCTTTTAGTTTAAAGGGTTATTGGATTTTTCTGCTTGTTTATTCTTTTTCTTTCTTTTTTTTCTTTATTTATTTATTTATTTTTTCGCCACTTTTTTTTTCTTTCTTTTTTCTAACAAGCTTTTCAATGCTTTTTCTTTCTTCAAGAATCAATTTTATGATTTTTCAGATTATCAAATAACATTTCTCCTTTTTTATTATTCTTTCGAGAGCCAACAATTTTAACATTCATAAACAACAAATTCAAAAATTTGCACTGTTCAAGCATTCATCCAGAAAACAAAAAGTATTGCCACCACATCAAAATAATTAAACTAATTTCAAGATAGAATTTGAAATTCATGCACTTCTTGTTCTTTTGCAATTAAAAACATTTTTCATTTAAGAAAGGTGAAGTATTCATAGGACCTCATAGCTTTAAGACATAGACACTAGACACTAATGATCATGTAATAAAGACACAAACATAGACAAAACATAAAGCATAGAATTCAAAAAACAGAAAAATAAGAACAAAGAAATTAAAGAACGGGTCCACCTTAGTGATGGCGGCTAATTCTTCTTCTTGAAGATCCCATGGAGTGCTTTAGCTCCTCAATATCTCTTCCTTGCCTTTGTTTCCCCTTGATGTGTGGAAAACGATCCAACACTAAACTCACCGGCAAGTGTACCGGGTCGCATCAAGTAATAATAACTCACATGAGTGAGGTCGATCCCACAGGGATTGAAGGATTGAGCAATTTTAGTTGTGTGGTTGATTTAGTCAAGCGAACAAGAGTTGATTTGAGTGATTTGTATCCAACAGAAGCTAAATTGCATGAAATATAAAGGGAGAGGGATAATTGACAAGAATTTAAAGTGCAGAAGAATTAAAAGAGCTGAATCATAAAATGTGAGTAATATAAATTACAAAAACTTATATTGCAAGAAATGTAAATAACTGAAACTTAAAGTGCAAGAAATATAAATGGCTTCAATTATAAAAGGAATTGGGAGCTGGGAGTGCAGAAATTAAACAAGCAGAAGTAAATGATAATTTACAGAGAAGTAGAAATTGAATTGAGATTGCAACAGATCTGAACAAGAAAGGAAGAATTGCTTGAGGAACCAAACAGAAAATGAAATGTATCTCAATTGCAATAACTAAAAGAAAGTTGAAGATCTCATGGGTGGAGGAGACTAGAAAACAAGTCTAGATATCAAATCCTTCCTTGATCCAACAAGAACAATTGCAAAAGAAGTGACAAATTAAATTGCAGAAGAAGTAGAAGATGAAAGCAGTAAATAAGATTTTGATTCAAATAACAGTTTCTAGAATTATGCAGAAAAATAAGCAAAGAGATCTCAAGGTGAGATTGAAACAGAATTTCTTCAATTCTCCACCCAAGATCCAAGACAAGAAGCAGAGAGTGCAGAAGCAAGAACAAGGAAGAAGAGAGATCAATTCTCCTTCCCAATTCTCAGAGATCCAAAGTAATAATTCACAAGAAAGTTAAAAATGAAAATTCTAAAATGAGAGTAAAGGTCTTATCTAAATCAAACTAGCTTCTATTTATACACTTCCTATTTTTGGATTTTATAATTTGGAGTGAGCTTTTTAATTTAGTGAAGAATTGAATTTAAATTAAATTTTGGTTCAATTTTTGGCCCATGGGTGCTTGCTCCCAATAGTGTGCTCAGCTCCTGGGGAGAGTGCAACACTCATGACTTGTGTCCTTGGCCCTTTGTAGCGTGCCAAGCTAGCACCAGTGTAGCACTCAGCTCTCCTTGAGAGTGCAGCATCATGGTGCCTTGAGGCTTGTCTTGTGCGCACCAATGCTCCCTGGACCGTGTCAAATTGTTTGAAGAGTAGCGCTCAGCTCTCCTTGAGAGTGCAGCATTGGTGCTTCAAAGGAGGGGCTCCTGGTTCAAATCTTGGTGGGAGCATTTTGGTGCCAATTTCCTTGGTTTCTTGTAGCGCCTTCTCCCCACTCTTCATGACTGTCCCTGGTTCAAATCCTTGTGAGTGAACTTAAGCCAATTTTGGCTTATTTTCTTGCAAGGGTAGCGCTTCCCTTAAACCCCTTGCTCATGAGTTCGAACCTTGTGGCTTTCACTAGCAAAATTTTTCCTTGAATTTATTTTTGGAAGTCCCCCGATAATGCTCTTGGCAAGAGCTGAGCATTGTGCTTCTTCCCTTTCTTCCTTGGTTCATTATAGTGCTCAGCTCTGAAGGAGAGCGTAGCATCCAAGCCTTGCTTCCCTGGTTCATTATAATGCTCCCTTGGAGAGCATTGAGATCTTGGAGAGAGCACTGTGGCTTTCCTCCTTCAATGTGCCACGCTCCCTTGTTTCTTTTGCCACACTTTTCTCTTCCTTGGGCCACGCTTCTTAGGCTACGCTTTCTTATTTTCTTCTTTTCTTCACCTACAAATAATCAAAACAACCAATCAAAGTATCACCAAATTCACAAGGTTTATAAATCATTCAAAAACCAATTAATTTTAGCTTAAACTTCATGATTTTGTGTCAATTAAAGGGTGGTTGATTGATTCACCAAAACCATGCAATTTCACTCTAAATCATTTACTTACAATGAAAGAAAGTGCATAAAACCTAATGAAACAAGTGAAAAATTGCTTGAAAAACTAGCATAAGATGACTTGTCATCACAACACCAAACTTAAACCTTGCTTGTCCCCAAGCAAGCACTAAAGATAAGAGAAGATAAAATGAAATAAAGAAGTATGCATGTTCTTATTTAGCAAATAGTTGAACTTGGTTCATGGGGTTTTATGCAGATCAATGGTAGCTCATTTATTACTTGCTGCTAAATAAACAATGTTTCCTCAAGGGTTCACTAAGGTTGCTGCCACAATACTTTACTTTTTGCTTACTTCCCTTGCTAATTTTTCCTTCTTTATTTTGCTTAGAGAGCTTATTACTTATTGAAGGCTTGGTGGCAATTGTTGCAGCAGCCTTTGGCTTAATTGTGCTCAACATTCCTTCACCACAGACACATGGCTCACCTTTTTCTTCCTAGGATCATTGATGCCCAGCATCTCTTTGGATAACTAAGTGTTTTGTAGCTAGGTTGCTCTTTATTGTGGACTTTCAGTTGGCAATCCCAAATTAGTTGATCTAAGTGGCCAAGTTTTGAAATACTCCTTAGAACTTACTTGTCCAAGCATATTCTAGTACAAAAAAAACACCACAGGCATGTGTCCTAGGGTCCAAGCTATTGGTGTCTAGCCTTATCTTTGCCAATTCTTGGCTTTTCTTTTTCTTTTTCTTTTTCTTTTGATTCATTCTCAAGGGACTTTCATTAATTGAAAGATTATAGCAGCAAACTAGCTTAAGCTTCAAGGAACATGTCATTATGCAGCATTTATTTTGTAAGCTAACAATTGGATCAAACAAATACCACCACTAACTTTCATCCTAACTTTTGCAACATTGAACATTCACTTTTCTAAATCAAACATTTTTTTCTTTTATTCAAGCAGCAAGGAGACAAAACAAAATCTAAGATAATGAGGGATGACAATTATTATGCAGATCACTTTCAAGCTAATTACTCAAAACAAAAATGCAGAACAAAGAGCAATTGGAGGTATATCATGTTTCAGACATACATCTTCCTTATTTAATTTGAAATTATGAAAGAACTTCACCACCTTCTAGTTGTTATGTTCCTGGTTTTTGCTTGATTCTCCCTTCTTCTTCTTTCTATTCCAGAGCTTGGAGTAGTCCTGAGCTTCTTCGCCAGGGCATCTTCTATCCCAGACAGAGTCTGTCAAACCTATGAGTCTAGTCTCCTCTAATCTAGACCTCATACGGTCTGAATTATTCTGAGTTCTTGCTCTCTGACAGTTCACTAACTCTGGGTATTGCTCATATGGCTTGATTTGTGGCTCCAATGCTGGCATGCAATGGGTTAGATAATCCAACTTTGCTTGAGTGTCTTCATCATACTCTATTCTATCTACGTGCCTATTCTCCCCAATAGTATGATACACATTCTTCCACTGATAAAAGTTGTGAGTATACTTCCCATACTTGGCTTGGGTCAGGAATATTTTGTCATATGACTCTTTAAGATTTGTTGCTTGTTCTCTCTGCCCTTCAAGAAACTTTGTTTGGAATTCTTAATGTTGAGCCATCATTTGTTGCTGCCAGCTCTCTTGCCTCTCCTTCATTCTGCTCTGCCAAGCTTCATTTTTCTCTCTATCCTTCAAATATTGCTCCCGGTGCTCTAGATATTGCTCTTGTTGTTGCAAATATAGCTCTTGTTACCTTGAATACTGCTCTTGTGCTCTCACATTTTGTTGTGATATCTCCTCAAGAGCTCTTTGTAATTGACTCATGTCTATGGCACCGTGAGCTTGCTCTTCCTCCTCTTCTAGTCTTCTTCTCCTTTGGGGTCTTTCTTCTTGATCATCATCCTCAGTAATGCCTTCCATATTTCTCTTTGTGATTCCCTTTCCTTTTTTACTTTCTCTGTGTCCTCATCTTCAAAGATCACTCCAGCTTTGTTGCATAGCCTTAGAATGGTGCTTGGATGACCAAGCCTAGTTGATTTGTTTGTGCTTTCAGCTATCTCTTGAATACTGTCGACTATGAGTTGTGCGAGGTTGATTTCTCCTCCATGTAGGATGCAGTATGTCAAGAGTGCTCGCCTGATTGTGACCCCTGAGGTGTTTCCAATAGGAAGTATAGATCTCCTTACTATCTCATACCACCCATTGGCCTCAGGAGTGAGATTTATTCTTTTCAAGTGGCCTGGGACTCCTTTTGAATCTCTTTCCCAGTCTGTGTCTTCCAAGCATATCCCCTGTAAGATCTCATTGGGGTCATTCTCTCCCTGCAGTCTGGCCTCATAGCTAGGCTCTTCATAAGTTATGGTTCTCAACTTCAGGGCCCTTGTAATGGATGCTGGACTGAAATCCACTTCAACTCCTCTAACATAACTCTTGTAAGGGATGCTGTCTTCGCTCTCTTACGCAGCATTTGCGTAAAATTCCCTGATCATGACTAAACTAATCTTGATGAAAGGATCGCATAGAAGATCCCACCTTCTTTCCCTAGTGATTTGCCTCATGATGGGGTATTCCCCGTCACTCAGCTCAAAACCCCTCTCATAAATGATATGCTTTATTTTTATGAGCCTATGATATTTTCTTTCATGAAACTCAGATCTAAACTTCCTTGTATCATAGGATAGGGGTTCGGTTACCATTGGTTCCTTGCCCTGTCTTCTCCTTGAACTTGATGAGGCCATAAATTCAAATAGAGGGAAGAGGCAAGGGTGAATTTGTGGTTGGTTGAGGCACGGTTTTGTGGTGCAAAGAGGACGAAGAAAGGAATGCTGTTATTGAGTGGGGAATGGGACGTGTTTTAGGTATGCACAAGATAGAGCAAAGGCTTATAATTGTGAGGAGGGCTTGTAGGAATATGTGATGCAAAAAAAAATCCCAACCTATTTATAGGCAAGGCATCAAAGCTTTGGACAAAAACACACTTGAAGAAGGATTTCGGTTGAAAGCATGCAGGGTGAAGATTGAGCTAAGTATAGTGGAAGGCTTATGAGATGGACGGTCTGTGATAAAACACTATTTTATGGTTTATATTGTGTTTATTTATGTGGTTTTATCATGATCTTTACCCACTTATTCATTAAATAAGCATGCATTTATAATTCCTTCCTAAAGTTATTGCATGATTGAAAACTTGCTTCCTAGAGACTTTTAATTATGTATTTTATTTCTCCTTTATTCCATTCGATGCCGTGATCTGTGTGTTAAGTGTTTCAGGCTTTATAGGGCATGAATGAGTTGGAGATTAGAGAGGAAGCTTGCAAAAATGGAAGGAACACAAGGAATTGAGGAGATGACCAGCGAAAAGTGACACGGCCGCATGGATGACGCGACCGCGCGAAAGAAAGGAAATCGCAGTGACGCGGCCGCATGGATGACGCGACTGTGTGGCATGGAATAGCACAAGTGACACGGCCGCATGGATGACGCGACTACGTGAAAAACCAGAAAGCCGAATGACGCGGCCGCATAAATGACGCGACCGCGTGACATGCGCGATCTGCATAATCTGCAGAATCGCTGGGGGCGATTTCGGGCCTTATTTTGACCCAGTTTTTGGCCAAGAAAAGCATACTAGAGCCAGAGAACATACAGAAAACAACAACAACATTCATTCCGCATAGTTTTAGTTTTTAGATCTAGTTTTCCTCTCCTCTAGGTTTTTCTCTCTACACATTCATAGTTTTTAGGATTTGTTATGTTCATTGTTTTTGCATTGGGATATTAAGAAGAGTTATTGCCTCATCAAGACTTCGACATTCTAGTTCGTTCTCTTTACTTGTCTCTGACTCTTCCATGTTCCTTAATTTACTTATTTTTACTATCAGATTATTTTAGCATTTATTAATACAAGAATTACTTTTATTTTTAATTAATCTTTTGATCATTATTTATCATGTCTTTCTTTAATTCCCTTTCTTATGTTATGACTTCTTCATTTACAATGAGCGAGTAGTTCCCTAACTTGATAGGGAGTTGATTGAAAGAAACCCTTGAAGTTGGGATGCTCAAGAGAAAGATTGTAGTTGGGTTTATTGTTGGATTGCTCTCTAGTCACTAACACCAATTCTCTCAAGAGCGGATTGGAACTTGTGGATAGAGATAGCATTCTAACTTGTTTAACTTTTCCTTACTTAGTGAGGGATAACTTAACAGAATAATCCCCCATTATCAATTAGTCTTGAGAGTACTGCAACAAGAATAGGGCTTCCAACTAATCAACTCCCAGTCAAGGCTTTTATTTAAATTTATATAAATTCTCTAATTTGATTTTCTGCCATTCAACTTAAACCTTTTTGAAAACATCCAATTAATAAAATAGCACACTTTTCTGCAACTCGTTGGGAGACGACCTGGGATTCATACTCCCAGTATTTTCATTTTAATTTCTGTGACACCCTTCTAAATTGATAAGCGGATTTCTGGTTGGTTGAGACTATACTTGCAACGCATATTTTATAATCATTCTTAACTCGCCAATTTCCGCCCGCATCAATTTCTGGTGCCGTTGCCGGGGAGTTGCAATAGAGTGCTAAAGTTATTAATTGGAATTTATTTATTTGCATTTTGTTTTATTTTTCTACTATGAGCACGTTCGCTTCCTGATCCAAGCTTGCTAATATTCGATCCTGAGATTGAAAGAACTATTTCACGACTAAGGCAAGCTCGGCGTTGGTTAGTCCTCTCAGAGGACGAATTTGAAATGTCACTTGAGAAAGAAACCAGCCCCCGTTCTACTGATTTGGTTGTATCATGCGCAGGTAACATGGCAGCAGCCAGGAGAGTTACTATCCAGGAGGCTAGAGACCCTGATTTTACGATGCAACCATTTCAAGCGCATCACCCAGCGGTAGCTACCGATTTTGAAATAAAGACCGCATTACTCAATTTGATGCCCAAGTTTCATGGCTTACCTGCTCAAGAGCCTATCAAGCACCTGAGAGATTTTCAGGCAGCCTGTTCTACTGTTAAGCGTGAGGGTGCAGATGAAACTTCAATTTTGCTGAAAGCTTTCCTATTTTCTCTTGAGGGGAAGGCAAGAGAGTGGTACTACACTCAACCAGCAGCAATTGTATCCAACTGGGATACACTGAGGAGAGAATTCTTGGAAAAGTTCTTTCGAGCTGAAGTTACTGATAAACTGAGGAAAGATATTTCCATGATTGTTCAGGATGAATCCGAGACGCTTTATGAATATTGGGAGTGCTTCAATAAACTTCTGGAAGCTTGCCCTCACCATATGATTGACAAGATAGTGTTACTCGGTTATGTCACACAAGGAATGAGGCCCCAAGATAAGACCACATTGGAAAGTGCTAGCAATGGGTCTATGAAAAAGTACAAGACCACTGATGAGGCATGGCAATTGATTAGTGACTTAGCTGAATCTACTAGGAATCACAGGCAGAAATAAGGCCGTGCAAAAGCTGTTGCAGAAGTATCCTCTAGTAGAGAGACTACTGCTTTAACTCAGAGTATCTATGAAATGACCAACTTGCTGAAGCAGATGCAATCGGACCAACAACAAGTTCAGCAAGCTCAACCTTCTCCAGCACAGCAAAACCAACAGTTAGTCCCACAGAGAGTTTACGGAATCTGCACTGATTATAGCCATTATACCGATGAATGTCCGCAGCTCCAGCAGGAAGACAACACCGTGGCAACCACACATAACTTCTATGACCGCCCCAACCAAGGGTACAATCAAGGTGGCAACTACAGCCATGGATGGCAAGACAATTCTAACCAGAATTGGAGGGACAACAAAAAAAATAGAGGAGGCAGAGATAATCAGGGAAATCAGAGGTGGAATAACAACAACAACAGGCAGCAGAATCAGAATCAGCCTTATAAAGCACCTCACCTAAGGCAATCCCAAGGACCACAGAGTACCCAACAGCAGACCTCTCAATTTACCCATCCTTCTGCATCTTCCAATGATGACTTACTACAATCTATTGATCGGAGACAGCAGACCATGGAAAACAACATTAATGCCACTCTGAATGGTCTGATAGCTATTTTGCAGGCTCTTGTCTCCCAGATAGGATCAATGAATAACTCCAATAACCAACCTTTGAGCTCCAATGGGATTCCCTTTCAACCATTATCCAATCCCAAGGGTGGTATTAATACCATCACCCTGAGGTCTGGAACCACACTGTAGGAGAGGAATCAAGAGGAGCCAAACCCACCAGAACACGCCTCAGCTGAAGAGGTAGTGGAAATAGAAGATGTTGAAGAGGAAGAAGACATACATGACATGGCTGAAGAAGAAGAAGTGCAACCACGAGAGGAAGCACTAAAAGGCGCAGACACTGCAGAAGACACCACTCCTATTCCATTTCCACAACTTGCAAGGAAGCCCAGGAAGCAGCTGGAACCTGATCCAAAAATGGTAGAGATATTCAAAAAGGTTGAGGTAACTGTTCCCCTTTTTGATGTTATTCAACAGGTACCTAAATATGCAAAGTTTCTAAAAGATTTATGTATACATAAAGACAAAATTAATGAATTAGAAATTATTCCTTTAGGAAGTTCCATATCTGCTTTAATTGGGGGTTTACCTGAAAAGTGTAGTGACCCAGGTCCTTGTATAGTTAATTGCACTATTGGTGGTGTGATAATTTCTGACTGCATGTGTGATTTAGGAGCATGTGTAAGTATAATGCCTTTGTCTATATATGATATTTTGAGGCTCCCTCCCTTAAAAAGGTCGGCAGCTCATTTTGTGTTAGCAGATAAAAGCATTATTACAGTGGTTGGTGTTGCTGAAGATGTACTAGTAGGCATTAAGGGACTCACGTTCCCCACTGATTTTTATATCCTGGAAATGCCCCAAAATGACTCAGACAAGCCATCATCAATCCTACTCGGAAGACCATTCCTGAAGACCTCAAAGTTTAAATTAGATGTTTTTTCAGGAACATACTCTTTTGAAATAGATGGCCGAGTAGTGATCTTCAATCTGAATGGAGTTATGAAGCATCCTCCAGAGGATCACTCTATCCTCAAGTGTGACATTATAGATGAAACCGTGTCTGAAGTTCACCAGGAGGAATTTGAAGAGAAGCACACAGGACAAGGTCCAAGTGTGGGGACATTCTCAAAGGACAATGACAGTGCCTTACCACTGTTACCAGCTCTAGACAACCCAGAGCCTGAACATGATAAGAAGTTAGAATTAAAACCCCTTCCTCCACACCTCAAATATGCTTACCTTGAAGACGGGCAGAAGTTTCCGGTTATCATTGCAAGGGAACTCACTTCTCAACAGGAAGGCAATTGGGTGGAGTTTGGAAGACATAGTAGGCATCAACCCTCAAGTCTGTGAGCATAGAATATTTTTAGAAGAGGGAGCAAGACCTGTCTGTCAACCCCAGAGAAGACTGAACCCCACTATCCTAGAGGTTGTCAAAAAGGAAGTGACCAGACTACTAGAGGCAGATATCATCTATCCCATCTCAGACAGTGAATGGGTAAACCCAGTACAAGTGTTGCCAAAGAAGTCCGGAGTCACTGCAGTGAAGAATGAGCATGAAGAGCTCCTGACAACCAGAGTTCAGAACGCCTGGAGGGTCTGCATTGATTACAGACGCCTCAACAAAGCAACCTGTAAGGATCACTATCCTCTTCTATTTATTGATCAAATGCTGGATCGCCTGTCAGGTAAATCGCATTATTGTTTTTTAGATGTTTACACAGGTTATTTCAGATTCATATAGCTCCTGAGGATCAGGAAAAGACCACTTTTACATGTCCTTTTGGGACTTATGCTTACAAGAGAATGCCCTTTGGCTTGTGCAATGCACCAGCTACTTTCCAGAGGTGCATGATGAGTCTTTTCTCTGATCTTATTGAGGACTGTATGGAGGTTTTTATGGATGATTTTAGTGTTTATGGAGATTCCTTTAGCCTTTGCTTAGATGGATTATCTAGAGTATTAGATAGGTGTGTCAGTACAAACCTGGTATTAAATTTTGAAAAATGCCACTTTATGGTTAAACAAGGGATTGTACTAGGACATGTTGTGTCTAATACTGGCATTTCTGTAGATCCAGCAAAGGTGGATGTTATTTCTAGTTTACCTTATCCCTCTTCTGTGAGGGAGGTCCGTTCTTTCCTTGACCATGCAGGTTTTTACAGGAGGTTCATTAAGGACTTCAGTAAGGTAGCACTTCCCTTATCCAGACTACTGCAGAAAGATATTTTGTTCGAGTTCAGTGAAAATTACAAACAAGCGTTTGATAAGCTGAAGACCGCACTGACTCAAGCTCCAATTGTAAGAGGACCAGACTGGAGCCAACCATTTGAAATAATGTGTGATGCTTCCAACCATGCAGTAGGAGCAGCACTGGCTCAGCGTAAAGGTAAGGATCTTTTTGTTATTGCTTACGCGTCTAAAACTTTAGGTGCCGCTCAGTCGAATTACACTACTACTGAGAAAGAGCTTCTTGCTATTGTTTTTGCTCTGGATAAATTCTGAGCCTATTTACTTGGTACGAAGGTAGTAGTGTATTCAGACCATGCAGCTCTAAAGTATTTATTATCTAAAAAGGAGTCCAAACCAAGGCTTATACGTTGGATACTACTATTACAAGAATTTGATTTGGAAATTAAGGACAGGAATGGTAACCAGAATTTAGTGGCGGACCACTTGAGTTGCCTTGAGCACATTACAGATGACTCCACTCCTATAGCTGATAATTTCCCATTTGATAACCTGCAAGCAGTATCTGAGATAGTCCCATGGTATGCACCTGTAGCTAATTATCTAGTTAGCCGCACCTTCCCTCCGAACTTTTCTAAACATCAAAGAGACAAGCTGAAAAGCGAGTCTAAATATTATATATGGGATGACCCATATTTATGGAGATGTGGCGCTAACTAGATAATTAGACGGTGTGTGCCTCAATCAGAATTCCAGTCCATCTTAGAGGCCTGTCACTCATCTGAGAGTGGAGGACATTCTGGCCCTCAAAGAACTACTAGAAAAATCTTAGACTGTTGATTCTGGTGGCCTACTCTTTTTAGGGACGCTGCTGAATTTTGTAGATCTTGTTTCCCATGCCAGAAATTTGGTAATATATCCAGGAGGGATGAGATGCCTCAACAAATTATGCCTTTTTGTGAAATTTTTGATGTTTGGGGCATTGACTTCATGGGTCCGTTTCCAAATTGTAATGGTTATTTCTATATATTGTTAACTGTGGATTATGTTTCCAAATGGGTAGAAGCAATTCCTACCCGCAATGATGATGCTAACACTGTTGTTTCCTTTGTGAGAAACCATATTATCTGTCACTTTGGATCACCACGAGCAACCGTGAGCGATCAAGGCACCCATTTTTGTAACAAGAGACTAACAGGACTAATGAAGAAGCATGGAATAATTCATAAAGTTGCAACAGCCTACCATCCTAAGACTAATGGGCAAGCCGAGGTGTCAAATAGAGAGATAAAGCGTATCTTGCAGAAGATAGTCAAACCTCATAGAAGAGACTGGAGCACCAGGCTACAAGATGCACTCTGGGCATACAGAACAACATACAAAACACCCATTGGGATGAGTCCTTTCCGCTTAGTTTATGGAAAAGCTTGTCATCTCCCTGTTGAAATAAAGCATAAAGCCTTTTGGGCAGTAAAGGAATGCAACATGGGAATTGAGAGAGCCGGAGCTGAAAGGAAGTTGCAACTGCAAGAACTGGAAAGCCTTCGCCTAGAAGCTTATGAGAACTCAAGATTATACAAGTAGAAGATGAAGTCTGTACATGATCAGCACATTAATAGGAAAGAGTTCCAACCTGGGGACTTAGTCCTCCTCTATAAATCTCGACTAAGGCTCATGCCAGACAAGTTGAGATCAAGATGGGAAGGTCCATACAGAGTAGAGAAGGCCGAACCGTACGGAGTTTATCACTTAAGCCATCCTTCAAACTTTGAACCTATCAAAGTTAATGGACATCGTTTAAAGCTGTACCATGGCGAGAAGCTGAAGAAAAACAAGGATCTCGAGATCTTCCTCTTGGAAGATCCCCATATAGCTGAAGACTGAGCTAGTGGAGCGTCCAACTTACGGACGTTAAAGCAAAGTGCTAGGTGGGAGACAACCTACCATGGTATGATCGTTCTTTTCCCTATTTTTAATTTTCTTATTCAATAACTCTTCTCTTCATTAGTACATTTCGTGCATCTGCATTTACATACCTTTATTTAAAAAAAAAAATCACGCGACGTGACCGCCTCATTGACGCGTCCGCGTCGCAGGGAGCTGGGAGACAATAATAATATGAACAGAGAGTTACGCAGGAGCAGGGCTGGAGGCGTGCCAATGGCACAAATCGTCCCACACGACCGCATTGTCGATGCGACTGCGTCATATAGGAATAATGGCCTCCCACGCTACCGCGTGCCCCACGCGGCCGCGTGACCTGGATTTTAAAGTAACAAGGGTGTAGAGCCGAAAGTTGTGCTAGAGTGGTGCTGGACTGGCGCTGGGCGCGCAGTCCCTCTCATGCGATCGCGTGCCCCACGCGACCGCGTCGTATCCCAATAATTGACCACTCACGCGATCGCATGCCCATGCGATCGCGTCACCCAAAATTTGGCATTAATATGATTTTGAACAGAGAGTTGTGCGAGTGCGAGGCTACCCTCGCGCCATTAGCCTAAAACGGGTCACGCGACCGCATGACCGACGCGATCGCGTCATTGAGTTTAAGCGCAAGGCGCGCGACCGCGTGCCCCACGCGACCGCATCGCTTGCGCCGCACAGCCTTCCTAATGTTGCCAATTATCATATCTTTTTCCCCCAAATCCTATTTTTCTCTTTTCCCTCCTTATTTCTTCTCCCTCCCTTCTTCCCTTCTTCCTTCTTTCTCACTTTTTTACTCTCTCTCACCCCCATTAACAAGGTTTTTCTTTCTCCTTCCCTCCTTTTTTTTCTATTATTCTTCTTATTTTTATATGTCATCTTCTTTTCTTTTCTTTTTCCCTTCATTATTCATATTTTCTTTTTCCTTCTTTTTCCTTTTTACTTGGTGTTATCAATTTATTTGAGTCACTATTTATTATTATATGCTTGTGGATTGTTGTAAATTTGTTTGACAATTATATATTGCTTTTTAAGGGATTACTTGCATGTTCAAATTCTTATTTTCAAAAGCTTCTTCTACATGCATGTTATGTGTTTGTGAAAAAGCCCATATGGCATTATGAACTTCTCTACATTTTTCTACTCTAATATTCAATGCTTGCTTTTCACAAATTTCCTTTACCATTTTATTCATTGATTTTAATTGTCAATACAAACGTGATGGTTTGTTACGAATGATGCTTGATCTATGCTACTCATGCCCTTTGCCGGCATGCCAATAAACACCTTGCATTCACTTGTCATCATATGCACTAGTTATTTTCCATTAATGAGTTTTCAGATGTACTCATGAGCGTGTGTTGATATCATTTACCTTTTTATGTGCATTTATAACCATCCTTTTCGTTCTCTTCCTTGCTCTACACCTTTGAATTTAATTTACTTTCTCTTCCCTTTTTCAAGATGGCCACCAAGAAAGGAAAGGAGAAAGCTAACCCCAAACAACCAGCAAGAAGAGGAACAAAAAGAGCATTAGTGGCAGAACTTTTTTCAACTGCGGTTAAGCCCTCAACAAAGAAAATTAAGAGGATTATAAAGGTTGATGATAAAGAAAGAGCCTTCCCAACAAAGGACACTACGCGATTCCCTAATCGCTACTGTGAGCAGATGTTCCCCATCCTGGCTGAAAGGAGTTACAACAACGAATACCTTCTTTTCCTTCCGCCCAACATTGCTACATTTGTTGAGCCGCAGATTGCCCGAAGACAATGGAATTTCCTACAGAGATAGCCAAGGTAGGTCAATCTTTCTTGGGTAGTCGAGTTCTACTCCAACTTCCACCTGCCGACCCTGCAATCTGTCTATGTCCGTCAAAAGCAAGTCCCCATTACAGAAGAGGCCATTCAAAAAGTTCTAAGTTTTCCCCCTATTCCAGAACGATTGGACGCCTTTCAAGAAGCCGCACTCAAGCGCCAGATGTAACAATTTGACTGGGATGCCGTTCTCAGAGTTATCGCACTACCTGGCAGCCGATGGATCTAAGGATACCATCATACCCGCCCTAAGGAAATTTCGGCTTCAGCACTTACCTTGGAGGCTCGCGTATGGGTACAGATCATGTCCCATTACGTCTTTCTGAGCACTCACGAGTCCTCCTTCACTGCGGACATGGCCGTTCTACTATGGTGCATCCTTACAGACCAACCTCTGAATCTACCAAGACATATCTGGAATGCCATGGGACACGTACAAATCATGGGCAACTTACCTTTTCCCACCCTGGTCTCAGATCTTGTCTCAGCAGCTGGAGTCTCCTACAGAACTGGGGACACCAAAGCCATGCTTCCACGGGATGATCAGTTTGTCCCCAACGGGAAATACCGTAGACTTCCAGCAGCCACTATCAGCCAGCCTACTGAACCAGTTGAAGATATTCCTTCTTCAACACCACAAGCACCCACAATAGCCCAACTGCTCCAGCAGATACTTGAAAAGTTGGATCGGCAGGAACAGAAAGCTAAGATGAGAGAGCGCCGTAACAAGCGCCAATTCACATACCTCAAGGAGCTGATCATGGGAAAATTCAAGGACTCAGACACCCCAGACTCCACTTCTTTTACCAGCACAGGGAGCCATGATGGTCCAAACTGTGGAGATACTGCTACCAGCCCACCTTTGTTCTTGACAGATGGCACCGAGGAAGGTGCAAAGCCTTAAGTGTGGGGAGGTCGGTCAGTACCTGACTTCCGGAGGAAATTTCTCTTCCCTAGCACCAATAAATTAGGATATTTAGTTAGATTTTTCTTTTATAGAATAGGATAAATTGCATAGTAACAGATTAGTTGCATGCATGTTCTGCTTGTTTAAAAAGACAATAAGTTTCTTCTAAGACCCTATCTTTGGAACAAAATTTCACTAATTTTAATTAAAACTTTTATGTTAAATTTGCTTGAAGTTGTATTTGGAACATGATTTTTGAGCTAAAGAACACAGAACCTGTGAGATTTGAGCCTTTATGAATGGTTACATTATTTAACCATAATTATTCAATTCTTGTGTGTTTACTTCTCTATGATTGTAATCTATATTTTGTTTCATCTTATATGTCCAATATTTATTATATTTATATGTTTACATATGATTGAGGCCATTATTTGTTTAGCTCACTTATCCAAATAAAGCCTACCCTTTCAATTACCTTTGTTAGCCACTTTGAGCCTTTAAATCCCATTTGTTTTATATTTTACCACATTACTAGCCTTAAGCGAAAAAACAAATATATATCCCAAATTGAATCTTTGGTTAGCTTAAGATAGAATTGTGTGTGTTATTTAAGTATGGGAAATTGTGAGAACAAAGGATAATAAGGGAATGAGTCATGATAATATTATGGGAATTTGGATACCTACTCATGTGAAACTATAAGAATTAAAACTCTATGTGCATTGATAAGCTATGTTATTTTTTTTTGTTTCTATGTTAAAAAAAAAATCCAAAAATATTCAACAAATAAATAAGGGGACAAAATTACCCCAATGCTAAGTCAAGCATTTAAAGATCAATGCATGTATGATAAAATCAAAATAAAAGGTTGATACATGAGTATGGATGTGAAAGAGATTTCTGGGTAGCTAGGTATGAATTTTAAAAGTTATATAGAATATATATAGGTTATGTTAAAGCTTGGGTTAATTAAAGATTCAATTTATAAGCTTACTTAGCCATATATATATCCTTACCCTTACCTTGGCCCCATTACAACCTTGAAAAGACCTCATGATGTTTGCATTGGTATATTAAATGTTGTTGATTGGTTAGGAGAAGAACAAAAATTAGAGAGCATGATTAGAGGAGGATAGAGTGATGACCCTATACACTAGAGAGACTAGAGTGTACATACATCATCAGTGGGGGTTCCATGCATGAATTTCTATGTTCCCTGCTTTCATGAGCTATCTTCTTGCATTTTTATCTGTTCTTACTGTATAAGAATTGAGTTAGTGGAATTTGATTTGTAATTGTTTTGAAGAGCTTATTTACTTTAGATCAAGTGGACAAAAATCATATAGTTGCATTCATATATATATAGGTTGCATTGCATTTCATAGGTTTTACATGTTCTTACTCATTCATTTTATCTCGTTCAACTAAGCATGAGGACATGCTAATGTTTAAGTGTGGGGAGGTTGATAAACCACTATTTTATGGTTTATATTGTGTTTATTTATGTGGTTTATCATGATCTTTACCCACTTATTCATTAAATAAGCATGCATTTATAATTCCTTCCTAAAGTTATTGCATGATTGAAAACATGCTTCCTAGAGACTTTTAATTATGTATTTTATTTCTCCTTTATTCCATTCGATGCCATGATCTGTGTGTTAAGTGTTTCAGGCTTTATAGGGCATGAATGAGTTGGAGATTAGAGAGGAAGCTTGCAAAAATGGAAGGAACACAAGGAATTGAAGAGATGACCAGCGAGAAGTGACGTGGCCGCATGGATGACGCGACCGCGCAAAAGAAAAGAAATCGCAGTGACGCGGCCGCATGGATGACGCGACCGCGCATCATGGAATAGCACAAGTGACGCGGCCGCATGGATGATGCGACCGCGTGGCAAAGCAGAAAGCCGAATGATGCGGCCGCATGGATGACGCGACCGCGTGACATGCGCGATCTGCATAATCTGCAGAATTGCTGGGGGCAATTTCGGGCCTTATTTTGACCCAGTTTTTGACCCAGAAAAGCATACTAGAGCCAGAGAACATGCAGAAACCAACAACAACATTCATTCTGCATAGTTTTAGTTTTTAGATCTAGTTTTCCTCTCCTCTAGGTTTTTCTCTCTACACATTCATAGTTTTTAGGATTTGTTATGTTAATTGTTTTTGCATTGGGATATTGAGAAGAGTTATTGCTTCATCAAGACTTCGACATTCTAGTTCGTTCTCTTTACTTGTCTCTTACTCTTCCATGTTCCTTAATATACTTAATTTTACTATCAGATTATTTTAGCATTTATTAATACAAGAATTAATTTTATTTTTAATTAATCTTTTGATCATTATTTATCATGTCTTTCTTTAATTCCCTTTCTTATGTTATGAATTCTTCATTTACAATGAGCGAGTAGTTCCCTAACTTGATGGGGAGTTGATTGAAAGAAACCCTTGAAGTTGGGATGCTCAAGAGAAAGATTGTAGTTGGGTTTATTATTGGATTGCTCTCTAGTCACTAACACCAATTCTCCCAAGAGCGGATTGGAACTTGTGGATAGAGATAGCATTCTAACTTGTTTAACTTTCCCTTACTTAGTGAGGGACAACTAAACAAAATAATCCCCAATTATCAATTAGTCTTGAGAGTACTGCAATAAGAATAGGGCTTCCAACTAATCAACTCCCAGTCAAGGCTTTTATTTAAATTTATATAAATTCTCTAATTTGATTTTCTGCCATCCAACTCAAACCTTTTTGAAAATATCCGATTAATAAAATAGCACACTTTTCTGCAACTCGTTGGGAGACGACCTGGGATTCATACTCCCAGTATTTTCATTTTAATTTCTGTGACACCCTTCTAAATTGATAAGCGGATTTTTGGTTGGTTGAGACTATACTTGCAATGCATATTTTATAATCATTCTTAACTCGCCAATTTCCGCCCACATCAGTCTGCATGCTTTGTTGAAGATTGACAAGGATTCTCTCCTCATTGGTTGCATGCATTTTGGTGTCCAAGGGTGCGTGCATGCAGATTTTGTTTTCCAAGGGCACGTTTCTCTAAGCACATGTGATTACTTCTCACTTGACTTGTCATAGTTGTGACTCCCTTCTCTTGTCCTTTTCTCAATCCCCTTTTTCCTATTCAACCAAATTATCAAAAGGGTGAGTCTCAGGATAAAAAATAGCATGGTTATGTAGTGATGGGTACTTAAACTATTAATCATGTTCTTTATTCATAAACAACCAATTGTGTTCCTTAGATAATGAACCAAGATTTGGTGAACACCAAACTTGTCCATTGCTAAGGAGTCAATATAAAATGCACATATTCCATCACAATTGGTATATTATTCATAAAGCACATTTTATTTCTTACCATGGATTCCTAAAATAAAAACTATGTATGATCCATTCATGCATGACTTTGATTTCATGAACAGAAATTAATTCTTCTGAAAATTAATGCATATGTAGACACCAAAATTACTGTTTGGCCGTATACTTTATCACAATGATTAAGCATATAGTCTAAGAAAGCTTGAAAAGCCAATTTGGAGTGCCTTGAGGCACACCAAACTTAGAAATCTAACATATGCTCCAAAACAGTGCATGCAGCTATCAGGTAAGTTCATGAGAAATCAAATTCATGCTAGAATGATAATAGATTATTGAATTTTAAAGACAAGGCAAAAATCTTAGATCATGGGTTGCCTCCCATGGAGCACTCTTTTATTGTCACTAGCTTGACATTGGCCCTTCATTAGGGTGGTTGCTGACTGTAGTGTCTCAGCTTGTCTCCCCTCACTGTGATCTTCCTTTTAGTGCCTTGATGCTCAATTTCAGCATGCTCTAGTGAGAGTATTTTGCTGACAGTGTAGTAGTCATCAGCTTGTTGTTGTGGTTTGTGTTTTTCCAACTGTTTTGGTTTGAATTTCTTTGCCATGGCTGCTGATTCTGAGTGTGATTGTCTCCCCATCTGAGATTAGGGTGGTTCTTCCATGATGGATTGTAGGTGTCACCATAGACTTCACTTGATCCAGAATTTTGGTTGTGCATATACTAGACTTGTTCCTGTTGCTGATCCTCTTTATTTTCTTCATTTGTCCCCCATGTGAGTGATGCTTGGTTTGTGCTCACTGCTACAACTTAGAGGCTATCAATTCTTTTGGCCATTTGCTCAGATTATTGCTGAATTTACTGCTGCATCATTTTGTTTTGAGCTAGGATTGAATCCACTCCTTCCAACTCCATCACTCCTTTCCTTTGTGATGGTTGGCATTGCCTTTGGTGAGCAAAGAAATACTGGTTGTTAGCCACCATATCAATGAGATTTTGGGCCTCCTTTGCAGTTTTCATCAATTATAAAGAGCCCTCTGCTGAGTGATCTAGTGCCTCCTGAGCTTTTAATGTCAAATCTTCATAAAAATTCTGCAATATGTCCCATTCATTGAACATTTTCAGGAGGACACTTCCTGATTAGAGCCTTGTATCTCTCCCATGCCTCATAAAGAGGTTCAGCATCCATCTGTGTGAATGTTTGTACTTCAGTTTTCAATCTAATAATCCTCTGAGGCGGATAAAATTTGGCAAGGAACTTGCTCACTAGATCCTCTCAATTGTTGATGCTATCTCTCGGGAATGACTCTAACCATTGAGTAGCTTTATCTCTGAGGGAAAATGAAAATAACAGCAGCTTGTAGATGTCAGGATGCACACCATTAGTTTTGACAGTATCACAAATCCTCAGAAAAGTGGATAAGTGTTGGTTTGGATCTTCAAGTGGTCCACCTCCATAGGAGCAGTTGTTTTGAACCAAGGTGATGAGTTGTGGCTTCAGTTCAAAGTTGTTTGCATTGACATTTGGGGTAAGAATGCTGCTCCCACAATGTCTAGGATTTGCAAATGTATAGGATGCCAAAACTCTTCTCTGTAGTGGATTATTGTTGTTATTGGCTGCTCCTGCTAGTGGATTTGTTGGGTTTGTTGAGTGTTCCTCCATGTCCTGGAACTCTTCCTCTAATTCTTCCTCTCCAATAACACTTTTACCTATTGCTTCTCTTCTTAATCTCCTGAGGGTTCTTTCGTCTTGTTCATAAAAGGTGGGTATAGCTCCCCTTGTCCCTGACATACAAACAAAACATAAAAATCACACAAAACCAGAAAAACCAGGAAAACTTCACTCTATTGCTAAAGTGAGGTTTTAGTTAGCTTAAGCAAAAATTCAAACAGTTAGTGTGTTAGTCAAAAAGTAAAGAAACAGAAAAGAAAAAGTGCTTGATCTAGACCACCACCTTCCTTAATCATTGTCAATCTAATCAATCCTCGGCAACGGCACCAAAAACTTGATGTGTGGAAAATGATCCAACACTAAACTCACCGGCAAGTGTACCGGGTCGCATCAAGTAATAATAACTCACATGAGTGAGGTCGATCCCACAGGGATTGAAGGATTGAGCAATTTTAGTTGGGTGGTTGATTTAGTCAAGCGAACAAGAGTTGATTTGAGTGATTTGTATCCAACAGAAGCTAAATTGCATGAAATATAAAGGGAGAGGGATAATTGACAAAAATTTAAAGTGCAGAAGAATTAAAAGAGCTGAATCTTAAAGTGCAAGTAATATAAATTGTAGAAACTTAGATTGCAAGAAATGTAAATAAGTAAAACTTAAAGTGCAAGAAATATAAATGGCTTGAATCATAAAAGGAATTGGGAGCTGGGAGTGCAAAAATTAAACAAGCATAAGTAAATAACAATTTACAGAGAAGTAGAAATTGAATTGAGATTGCAACAAATCTGAACAAGAAAGGAAGAATTGCTTGAGGAACCAAACAGAAAATGAAATGTATCTCAATTGCAATAACTAAAAGAAAGTTGAAGATCTCAGGGGTAGAGGAGACTAGAAAACAAGTCTAGATCTCAAATCCTTCCTTGATCCAACAAGAACAATTGCAAAAGAAGTGACAAATTAAATTGCAGAAAAAGTAGAAGATGAAAGTAGTAAATAGGATTTTGATTCAAATCACAGTTTCTAGAATTATGCAGAAACATAAGCAAAGAGATCTCAAGGTGAGATTGAAATAGAATTTCTTAAATTCTCCACCCAAGATCCAAGACAAGAAGCAGAGAGTGCATAAGCAAGAACAAGGAAGAAGAGAGATCAATTCTCCTTCCCAATTCTCAAAGATCCAAAGTAATAATTCACAAGAAATTTAAAAATGAAAATTCTAAAATGAGAGTAAAGGTTCAAACTAGCTTCTATTTATACACTTCCTATTTTTGGATTTTAGAATTTGGAGTGGGCTTTTTAATTTGGTGAAGAATTAAATTTAAATTGAATTTTGGTTCAATTTTTGGCCCATGTGTGCATGCTCGCAGTAGTGTGCTCAGCTCCTGGGAAGAGCGCAGCACTCATGACTTGTGCCTTGGCCCTTTATAGCGTGCCAAGCTAGCACCAGGGTAGCGCTCAGCTCTCCTTGAGAGCGCAGCATCATGTTACCTTGAGGCTTGTCTTGTGCGCACCAATGCTCCCTCGAATCTTGGTGGGAGCATTTTGGTGCCAATTTCCTTGGTTTCTTGTAGCGCCTTCTCCCCACTCTTCATGACTGTCCCTGGTTCGAATCCTTGTGAGTGCACTTAAGCCAATTTTGGCTTATTTTCTTGCAAGGGTAGCGCTTCCCTTAAACCCCTTGCTCATGAGTTCGAACCTTGTGGCTTTCACTAGCAAAATTTTTCCTTGAATTTATTTTTGGAAGGCCCCCAATAATGCTCTTGGCAAGAGCTGAGCATTGTGCTTCTTCCTTTTCTTCCTTGGTTCATTATAGTGCTCAGCACTCAAGGAGAGCGTAGCATCCAAGCCTTGCTTCCTTGGTTCATTATAATGCTCCCTTGGAGAGCATTGAGCTCTTGGAGATAGCGCTGTGGCTTTCCTCCTTCAATGTGCCACGCTTTCTTGTTTCTTTTGCCACACTTTTTTCTTCCTTGGGCCACACTTCTTAGGCTACACTTTCTTGTTTTCTTCTTTTCTTCACCTACAAATAATCAAAACAACCAATCAAAGTATCACCAAATTCACAAGGTTTATAAATCATTCAAAAACCAATTAATTTTAGCTTAAACTTCATGATTTTGTGTCAATTAAAGGGTGGTTGATTGATTCAACAAAACCATGCAATTTCACTCCAAATCATTTACTTACAATGAAAGAAAGTGCATAAAACCTAATGAAACAAGTGAAAAATTGCTTGAAAAACTAGCATAAGATGACTTGTCATCACTCCTCTTTCATGGCCTTTTGGTCCTCTCTAATTTTATGGAGGATAATGGAGTGCTCTTGTTGAGGTCCATAAGTGGGCTCTATTGTTTGCTCCATCCTCTTTCTAGTGATGGGCTTTTGAGATGAATCTCTCCATCTCTCATGACTTGGATTTGGAAGCAACTGCCTTCCCTTTCCTCTTTTTAGAGGTTTCTCTGGCCTTAGGTGCCATTAGTGGTTATGGAAAGCAAAAAGCTGAGCTTTTCCACACCAAACTTAAAAGCTTTGCTCGTCCTCGAGCAAAATATGATAAAAGGGAGTAGAAGAAGAATGATGCAACTAATTTTGAAAACTTATTACTGTATACAAGAAAAATTAAGAAGATTTGAAAAGAATTTGAAAAGATATGTAAGTTTTGAAAACGTTTTGGAAGGAATTGAAAAGAATTAAAAACAGAATAAAAAAATAATTGGAAAGATTATTATTTTTTGAAAATAGAAATTGAAAGATGAAAATTTAAAATATGTTTGATGCAAAAAATTATGAATTAAAACATGAAAATTGAAAAAAATCGAATTGGAAACAAAATTACCTCCCTTGTGTCATCCTGGTGTTAAACGCCCAGAATGCTATCTATTCTGGCGTTTAACGCCCACTTGTCTGCCTATTTGGGCATTTAACGCCCAGCCAGATACCCTGACTGGCGTTAAACGCCAGGAATCATTCTTTACTGGGCATTTTTCTGAACACCCAGAATGCTGCGATTTCTGGCGTTAAACGCTCATTTTGCTTTCCTTACTGGCGTTTAAACGCCAGTAAGCCTGTCCTCCGGGGTGTGCTATTTTTGATGCTGTTTTGGATTCCACTTTAATTCTGCAGCTGTTTTTGTGACTCCACATGATCATCAACCTAAAGAAAACATAAACTAACAATGGAGAATGAAATGAAAAATTAATTATCATGGATAAATAAGATTGGGTTGCCTCCCAATAAGTGCTTCTTTACTGTCTTTAGCTGGACTTTTACTAAGCTTTTAATTTAGTCTCAGTTTTGAGCATTCTTGCTCAACATTGCCTGCAAGATAATGTTTGTGCTTACTATACTCTTTGGGTATGAATCTCGCAGCTTTATAGTTTGCAATGTCTGCAAACCAAGGTACTTCCTAAATGGCAAAGAGTTGCTCATCCGGGAAGGTTTTATCCAGGACAGGTGATCAGCTACTTGGTTCTCTGCCCCCTTTCTGTCTCTTATTTCTATATCAAACTCTTGCAGAAGCAATACGCATCTTATGAGTCTGGGTTTTGAATCCTACTTTGTGAGGAGATATTTTAGAGCAGCATGGTCAGTGTACACAATCACTTTTGATCCTACTAAATAAGATCTGAACTTGTCAATGGCATAAACCACTGTAAGTAACTCCTTTTCTGTGGTTGTGTAATTCTTCTGTGCGTCATTCAAAACATGGCTATCATAGTAAATGACGTGCAGAAGCTTGTTATGCCTCTGTCCCAATTCTGCACCAATGGCATGGTCACTAGCATCACACATTATTTCGAATGGTAATGTCCAATCTGGTGCAGAAATGACTGGTGGTGTGACCAGCTTAGCTTTCAGAGTCTTAAACGCCTGCAAACACTTTGTGTCAAAGACAAATGGCGTGTCAGCAGCTAGTAGATTGCTCAGAGGTTTTGCAATTTTTGAAAAATCTTTTATAAACCTCCTATAGAATCCTGCATGCCCCAGAAAGCTTCTGATTGCCTTAACATTGGAAGGTAGTGGTAATTTTTGAATTACCTCTACCTTAGCTTGATCCACCTCTATTCCCTTGTTCGAAATTTTGTGCCCAAGGACAATTTCTTCAATCACCATAAAGTGACATTTCTCCCAGTTTAAAACTAGGTTAGTCTCTTGGCACCTTTTCAGAACAAGTGCTAGATGGTCAAGACAGGAGCTGAATGAGTCTCCAAATATTGAGAAGTCATCATTGAAGACTTCCAGAAATTTTTCTACCATATCAGAGAAGATAGAGAGCATGTACCTTTGAAAGGTTACAGGTGCATTGCACAGAACAAATGGCATCCTTCTGTAGGCAAACACTCCAGATGGACATGTGAATGCTGTTTTCTCTTGATCATGAGGATCTACTGCAATATGGTTGTAACCTGAATAGCCATCCAAAAAGCAGTAGTATTCATGGCCTGCTAGTCTCTCTAGCATCTAGTCTATGAATGGTAAAGGAAAATGATCCTTCTTGGTGGCTGTATTGAGCCTTTTGTAGTTAATACACATACGCCACCCTGTAACTGTTCTTGTAGGAACCAGTTCATTCTTTTCATTATGAACCACTGTCATTCATCCCTTCTTGGGGACAACATGGACAGGGCTCACCCAGGGGCTATCAAAAATAGGATAAATAATCCCAGCCTCTAGTAACTTAGTGACCTCTTTCTGCACCACCTCCTTCATAGCGGGATTTAGCCGCCTCTGTGGTTGAACCACTGGCTTAGCATCATCCTCCAATAGGATCTTGTGCATGCATTTGGCTGGACTAATGCCTTTAAGATCACTTATGGACCACCCAAGAGCTGTCTTGTGTGTCCTTAGCACCTGAATTAGTGCGTTCTCTTCCTGTGGCTCTAAAGCAGAGCTTATGATCATGGAAAAAGTGTCATTTTCTCCCAGAAATGCATATTTCTAGGATGGTGGTAGTGGTTTGAGCTTGGGTTTAGGAGGCTTCTCCTCTTCCTGAGGAGTCTTCAGAGGTTCTTCTGTTTTCTCTGGTTCCTCCATATCAGGCTGAACATCTTTAAAAATGTCCTCTAGCTCTGATTCGAGATTCTTAGTCATATTGACCTCTTCCACCAGGGAGTCAATAATATCAACGCTCAGGCAGTCTTTTGATGTGTCTAGATGCTGCATAGCTTTGACAACATTCAACTTAAACTCATCCTCATTGACTCTCAAGGTTATCTCCCCTTTTTGGACGTCAATGAGGGTTTGTCCAGTTGCTAGGAAAGGTCTTCCTAGAATGAGAGTTGCACTCTTGTGCTCCTTCATTTTCAGCACTACAAAGTCAGTAGGGAAGGTAAATGGCCCAACCTTGACAATCATGTCCTCAATTACGCCTGATGGGATTTTAACGGAGCCATCATCAAGTTGGAGGCATATCCTGGTTGGTTTAACTTCATCAGTCAAACCAAGCTTTTTGATAGTGGATGCAGGTATTAGGTTGATACTTTCCCCAAGATCACATAGAGCTGTCTTGGTACAATAATCCTCTAATGTGCATGGTATCATAAAGCTTCCGGGATCTTTAAGCTTCTCTGGTAAGCTTTTTAGAATGACTACACTGCATTCTTCAGTGAGGAAAACTTTTTCAGTTTCTCTCCAATCCTTCTTATGACTTAAGATATCTTTCATGAACTTAGCATAAGAGGGTATTTGCTCAAGTGCCTCTGTAAACGAAATCTTTATTTCAAGAGTCCTGAGATAGTCTGCAAAGCGGGCAAATTGTTTATCCTGTTCCACTTGGCGGAGTTTCTGAGGATAAGGCATCCTGGCTTTATATTCTTGAACCTTAGTTGCTGCAGGTTTACTTCCTACAGAAGTGGTTGGAGAGGCCTGCCTAAGAGGGTTGTTATTAGCACTTGTAGGTGTCTGATCCCCCATTGGCATTTGAACACCAGAATTGGGTGCTGTATGGGCATTCAACACCAGATTGCCACCCTTTTCTAGCGTTTGGACGCCATACTTGGCTATCCACTGGGTGTTCAACGCCAATTTCTTACCCGTTTCTGGCGTTTGAATGCCAGAATCCTTCCTCTCTGGGCTCTTACTATCCTTAGAGGGATTTTGGGTAGTGGTTTTGTCATCCTCTGTCAGCTGTTCCTTTTTTGGCTTTCTGCTGCCTTGAGTTGAAACATTCAATGTCTTCTCACTCCTTAAATGAACAGCTTGGCACTCTTCTGTTATCTGTTTAGATAACTGCTGTCTTATCTGATTCAATTGTACTTTCATATTCTTGTTAGCCTTTTCAGTGTCTTGTAGCATCTCTTTAAATTCTGCAAACTGTTTTGTTATAAAAAGCAATTGCTGATTGAGTTCAGCAACTTGTTCTGGAGGACTAAGTTCAGTGGATACTGCTTTAGCCTCTTCTTTCATGGAGGACTCACTACTTAAGTACGGGTGCTGATTTCTAGCAACTGTATCAATGAGCTCTTGAGCCTCTTCAATTGTCTTCCTCATGTGTATAGATCCACCAGCTGAGTGGTCTAGAGACATCTGGGCCTTTTCTGTAAGCCCATAGTAAAAGATGTCTAACTGCACTCATTCTGAAAACATTTCAGAGGGGCATTTCCTTAGCATCCCTCTATACCTCTCCCAGGCATTATAAAGAGATTCATTATCCTCTTGTTTAAAGCCTTGGATGTCCAGCCTTAGCTGTGTCATTCTTTTTGGAGGGAAATATTGATTCAGGAATTTGTCTGATAATTGTTTCCATGTTCTTATGCTTGTTGTGGGTTGGTTATTTAACCACCTCTTAGCTTGATCTTTTACAGCAAATGAAAACAGTAATAATCTGTAGACATCCTGATCCACTTCCTTATCACGTACTGTGTCAGCAATTTATAAGAACTGTGCCAGAAACTCAGCAGGTTCTTCCTGAGGAAGACCGGAATATTGACAATTTTGCTACACCATGATAATGAGCTGAGGGTTTAGCTCAAAATGGCTGGCTCTGATGGGGAGTATATAGATACTACTCCCATATGAAGCAGCAGTGGGGTTAGCATATGACACCAGAGTCCTTTTGGACTGTTCATTTCTACTTAGGTCCATGATGGAGAAAGGGAAGTGATGTGGATTGTAAAATGGAAATTTTCTCTCTCTTTTTTTTTAAAAAAAAATGAAATCAAAAGAAAATAAAATAAAATAAATAAAAATTTGAATATAAGTTCAAAAATTAGAAGAAAAAGAAATAAAAGAAAATTGAAAACTAAATTAATTATTTAATTAAAAAGATTTGAAAAAGATGTGGGTGAGGATTTTCGAAAATTGAAGAGAGAGAAATTGGCTAGGAAGTTTTGAAAAAGATATGTCTTAAAATTAAAGATACTTGAAAGAAAATAAATAAAAGAAAAGCTTTGAAAAAGATTTGATTTTAAGATTTGAGATTAGAAAAGATAAGATAAGTTAGGTAAGAGAAGATAAGGAATTTAAATTAAAAAGCTTTGAAATTTAAATTTTAAATTTGAAGTTTGAAATTTGAAATTTGAATTTTGAATTTTGAATTTTGAATTTTGAATTTTGAAAAAGTTAATAGTATAAGATAAAGATTTTTAAAAAGATATGATTTTTTTGAAAAAGATTTGAATTTTGAAATTTTAAAACTGAGAAAAGATAAAATAAAAATTTTTAAAATAAAAATCTAAATTTTTAAAAGTAAAATTCGATAATTCAATTAAAATAAAGAGAAAAGATATTTTTGAATTTAATGAGGAAAAAGAAAAACAATAAAATGACACCAAACTTAGAATTTTTAGATCAAAACAAAGAAAACAAACAAGAAACCTTTGAATGTCAAGATGAACACCAAGAACACTTTGATGATCAAGATGAACACCAAGAACAAATTTTGGAAATCTTTAAGAAAATAAAAACACAAAGGACACCAAACTTAAAAATTTTTATACTTTGGACACTAATAATTTGAAATTGCACAAGAAAGCCAAGGAAAGACACAATCCAAGAAAAACTAAAGATCAAACAAGTAAAATAAACAAGAACAACTTGAAGATTAAGAAAGAACAAAGAACATATAATTAAAAATATGAAGAAAAATAAAAACATGCAATTGACACCAAACTTAAAACATGAAACTAAACTCAAACAAAAGACTCAATTATTAGTTTTTTTTTATTTATATAGAAAATTTCAAAAAAATCTAGAAAAAGGAAAACAAGGATTTTAAAATTTTAACCAAAAACAATAATAGAAGACGCAATTTTTGTGACTCTAAATAAAAAAGATAAATTTTTTCCTAATCTAAGCAACAAAATAAACAGTCAGTTGTCCAAACTCGAACAATCCCCGGCAACGGCGCCAAAAACTTGGTGTACGAAATTTTGATTACACTTTTCACAACTCCGCACAACTAACCAGCAAGTGCACTGGGTCGTCCAAGTAATACCTTACGTGAGTAAGGGTCGATTCCACGGAGATTGTCGGCTTAAAGCAAGCTATGGTTATTTTGTAAATCTTAGTCAGGAGATTAATGATAAGGGTGATTGTATTTATGAAAAATAAATAACATGAAATAAATAGTACTTGTGATTCAGTAATGAGAAACAGGCTGAGGTTCCGGAGATGCTCTGTCGTCTGAATCTCTGCTTTCCTGCTGTCTTCTTCTCCAAACATGCATGGCTTCCTTCAACAGCAAGGTGTATGATCCTCTCGGATAAAAAATACTAGGTACGATCTCTGCACGGCTAATCAACTGTCGGATTTCTCGTCTCGGATAAAAAATACCATGTATAGCTACCGCACGGCTAATCATCTGTCGGTTCCCACTAGCGTCGGAATAGGACCCTTGTCCTTTTGCACACTATCACTGTGCCCAACATTCGTAGGTTTGAAGCTCGTCACAGTCATCCCTTCCCATATCCTACTCGGAATACCACAGACAAGGTTTAGACTTTCCGGATCCCAAGAATGCTGCCAATTTGTTCTAGCTTATACCATGAAGGTTCTAACCTCTGGACTCGGTCCGTGGATTAGAAACCCAAGAGATACGCACTCAAGCTGTCACCCAATGACTATGTTGAGCTCTGATAGAACGGGAGTGGTTGTCAGGCATGCGTTCATAGGTTGAGGATAATGATGAGTGTCACAGATCATCATATTCTCTATATTGAAGTACGAGTGAGTATCTTCGAACAGAATCAAGCATGATTGAATAGAAAACAGTAGTAATTGCATTAATCCATTGAAACACAACAGAGCTCCTCACCCCACCTATGGGGTTTAGAGACTTATGCCGTAGAAGATACAATATGAAGTGTAAAATGTCATGAGGTGCTAAATGAATCTCTAAAAGTAGTTTTTATACTAAACTAATAACTTAGGGTTACAGAAAATGAGTAACTAGGTGTAGATAGTACAAAATTCCACTTTCGGGACCCACTTCGTGAGTGTTTGGGCTGAGCTTTTAAGCTTCCACGTGCATATGCCTCATATTGGAATTAAACGCCACCCTGGGTGCCAAAATAGGCGTTTAACGCCAAAAATTATGCCAGTTCTGGCGTTTTACGCCAGAAAGTTTTTGGCTGACTTTTAACGCCAGTTTAGGCCATCAAATCTCGAGCAAAGTATGAACTATTATATATTGCTGGAAAGCCCAAAATGTCTACTTTCCAACGCAATTGAGAGCGTACCAATTAGGCTTTTGTAGCTCTAGAAAATCCATTTCAAGTGAAGGAGGGTCAGAATCCAACAACATCTGCAGTCCTTTCTCAGCCTCTAAATCAGATTTTTACTCAGGTTCCTCAATTTCAGCCAGAAAATACTTGAAATTACAGAAAAACACAAACTCATAGTAAAGCCTAGAAATGTGATTTTTGAATAAAAACTAATAAAAATATAATAAAAAGTAACTAAAATATACTAAAAACTACCTAAAAACAGTGCCAAAAAGGGTATAAATTATCCGCTCATCAGCGTACATGGCGCGTGCGCGCAGATAGGCAAAAATGCTTGATGCACGCGTACGTGCACAGTGCGTGTATGCGTGGATGGTGATCTATTTTTCAAAATTTTTTTCTATGTTTTTGCACCAATCCCAGCATTCCAAACCTCCAAACAGCTACCAAAACACCATAAAACCTTATTTAACATACTAAACTACTAATTAGACTCAACAAACTCAACAAAACATGAAATTAAGCTAATTCTATTAGTATGTACAAAAGAGAAAAAAATGAAAAGAATTTTACCATGGTGGGGTGTCTCCCACCTAGCGCTTTTGTTTGTTGTCCTTAAGTTGGACTTATGGGGAGCTCCTCTCAAGGTGGCTTGTGCTTGAAGCTATCCTTGAACATCCACCAATGCTTGAATCTCCAATAAGCTCCATTCTTCAATTGTAATATCTTCAAGCTTTAATGGAGTTCTTCACAAACCATGAGCACCCAAATTTGATTTTCCTTGTGTGATCCAGGATTCCACACTTTCTTTTTACACCCGTCCTTAAATTGGTCATCGTTATTCCATCCGGGTGGCATGACCTTAGAATTCTCAAAGAAGCTTCCAAACAACTTCCTAGACCCATGCGAATTAGTTCTCCACCAATCATTACTATACAACTTTGAGCATGCAACCATCATGAACTTAGAGTGATGTTTCCAACCACTACACAACTCTCTTCTACTTTTAACTCCACAAAGAACTCTAAGTTGACCATCATTTTCATTCAAACCATATTCAAGTGAAAAAGTAAAGCTTAGGGATAAGAATTTTATCCACTTGAATGTTGTGTAGGATGGTGACTTAGGAAGGGGTGGTCCTAATGATCTTGCAAGCTCCACTCCTTTGTGCTCTTCCTTGACTATCTCCACCTCTTCGCAAGCTTCTTCAATTTAAACATTTTCCCTTTTATCGCTTGGCTTGGTGTTGTCTTCAAGAACTGCGATTTCTTGCTCAATGGGAGGTGATTCAATTTTAGATAAGAATTCATTGATGAATGAATCCATCTCTTGATCAACCTCTTCATATTCTTCAATCTTGATATACACCATGTCAACTTTTTCCCTTGATAGCTCTCTTCTGATTCACTCTCTTCTTCATTATTCACCAAGGGTATGGGAGGTTGTGCACATTCTTCTATAAATTCAACGTCATGTCCAATGGAAGGGGATTCAATTGTTGATAAAAATTCATCCATGATTGAATCCATCTCTTGATAAGCCTCTTCCAACTCTCCACCTATGATATGCCTTGGAGGTTGCGCACCCTCCTCAACATCAATATCAAGCTTCTTGGAAGAGTGCTCCATGATGCTACATTCCCATGGACTTTCAACATCTCCTAAATCTTCAACCATTTCTTCCTTTTCTTCAATAATCATGGTTTCCTCTAGTTGCTCCAATACAAAATAACATCCCTCATTTTCCACTGGAGTTTCTAATCTCTCTTTCATGCTATGCTCTTCAATTAATTCTTCACATGTGGCCATGGAAGCACCTTGAGTGTTCAAGCATTGGTAGGCTAAAGTATGCACTACCTTGGTCAAGTTAGTCACGAACTCTAAGGTGTTCCTTTGCATATCCGCTTGTCCTTGAAGTAGCAAGGTAAGAGAATCATCTATTGGGACTTGGGATGGATAAGAGGGTTCATCATTTTAGAGAGAGGGTTCATAGTAGGGAAGTGGTTCTTCTTGGTAAGGGTATGGAGATGATGTGTATTGAGGTGGTTCTTCATAGTAGTCATGATAGGGTCGTGGTGGTTCCAAAGGTTCTTGCTCATAATGGTCATAAGAATATGGTATGGGTGATTGGTCATGTGATGGATATGGATCATAGGAAGGTGTTTGGTAATGAGAGGCTTGTGAGAATGGTTGAGGTTCATGTTGAGGATAAGAGTCATAGACATATGATGGTGGTAGTTGATTTTCACATAAAGTTTCACCATAGCCATTGAATTGACATGCATTAGGATGGAAATTATACCTATACGCATCCAGAGGTTGTTGCCAATAGGAGTGATCAATTCCTTGAGGCTCTTCCCATCTTGAAGTGTTCCATCCTTGGTACATGTTGTCATTAAAGTTCACATTTCCTACAACACAATTAGAACCAAACTCATAGCCAAAGTGAGAATTCATGATAGCAAGAGAAAGTGACAACAAAATCAAATAAGAAGCAAGAAAATTAAATCCTAAAACTAGCAAGAACTAACAAAGAAGCAAAAAGGCAAACATATTCACAATATTCACATATATACAATAACCAATAACACAACACCATTGTAATTCCCCGGCAACAGCGCCATTTTGATGATTGGATTTTTGTGTGGTCTAGAATTTCACTAATAAAGTCTCCTTGCAAGTATAATTTCTAAATCAATCAATAATCCTTTCATACAAAAATTTGTTTGTCACAAGCAGAAAACCCTAAAATCTATAAACCGAAGTATTTAAACCTCGGGTCATTCTCCCTAGGAATTGCAATAAAGTGTCCTTGCTATTGGTTATGAGTTATTTTTGGGGTTTTGATAAGGGACATGAAATGTAAATGACAATAAAGTAAACTAATAACTATGAAGGTCTTGGAAAGGTTTGGTGGTCAAGGATCTCTATCCTTATCACTAACCACAACATGAAAATTGGCAAGGATCAATCCCACTAAGTCATCCCCTAACTAATAGTAGAGGAAGGTCAAGTGAGCTATATCAATCCAAGTCCATAAGTCCTAGTTCTCCACCAAATCAATTAGTGAGATCTAGATTTAACGGCTCCCAATCATCAATTACTTGGACATTAGTAACTCAAGAGTTCCTAAGTTACCTTCCCAAGCCAAGAGGAACAAAAATCTAACTCACAACTAGAAGGATCATTTTAACAAACACATAAAAGGCAATAAAGGCAAACATTATTAATTGCAAGAATTAAAGGAATCTACAACTACAAAAGTAAGAAATTAACAATAGAAAGGCAAAAAATTATGAAACAACAAAGAACTTACCAATTGCATTGAAAAAGAAATGTAGATCTACAAAAGAAAGATCATAAGCTACAACTAATAATACAAAGGAATTACAAGAGAAGTAGAATGCTACAACTACAAGAGAACAATTAAGGATGAAAGAGGAGAATTAAGAGAGAAGAAGAGGAAGTAGATCTAGATCTAAACCTAATCCTAATTCTAATCCTAATCCTAGAGAGAAGTGAGAGAAGCTCTTCAATCCTTGGGTTAAATAGCATCAGAAATGAGTTGGATTGGGCCCACAAGGCTTCTGAAATCGCTGGCCACGAGTTGCATTAAGTGAATCATGTGCAACCATCGGTGCGTACGCGTACTGTGCAGTGCGCGCCCCTATGCATGATGCAACTATGGAAAATTTTATATCATTTTAAAGCCCCGGATGTTAGCTTTCCAACGCAACTAAAACCGCATCATTTGGACCTCTGTATCTCAAGTTATGGTCGATTAAGTGCGAAGAGGTCGGCTTGACAGCTTTTGCGATTCCTTCATTTCTTCATGAGTTCTCCATTTTTTTCATGCTTTTCCTTCATTCCCTTGATCCAATCTTTGCCTCCTAAACCTGAAATCACTTAACAAACATATCAAGGCATCTAATGGAATCAAATGTAAATCAAGATTAAACAATTAAGGGCATAAAAAGCATGTTTTTAGGAGACAATCATGAAACCACGCTATTTCATTGAAAAAACGTAGGTAAAAGGTTATAAAATCCCCTAAATTAAGCACAAAATAAACCCTACAAATGCGGTTTATCAGTGCTTGGTAGTTTTGGTATGGTTTGCCTTGGTTTTAGTCTTGATATGGAGGGTTTTGTTGGTATCGCTTTTGTTGATTGTTGTTGTTCCATGTTTTGTTCCCTCCATTGTCCCTTCCTCCTTGATTATAGTTGTCCCTCCATCCTTGGTTAGAGTTATCTCTCTATCCTTGGTTGGAGTTTGATGAGCGGATAATTTATACGCTTTTTGGCATTATTTTTACATAATTTTCAGTATGATTTAGTTAGTTTTTAGTATATTTTTATTAGTTTTTAATTAAAATTTACATTTATGGACTTTACTGAGTTTTTGTATTTTTCTGTGATTTTAGGTATTTTCTGGCTGAAATTGAGGGACCTGAGCAAAAATCAGATTCAGAGGTTGAAGAAGGACTGCAGATGCTGTTGGATTCTGACCTCCTTGCACTCAAAGTGGATTTTCCGGAGTTACAAAACATTAAATGGAGCGCTTCCAATTGCGTTGGAAAGTAGACATCCAGGGCTTTCCAGCAATATATAATAGTCCATACGTTGCCCGAGTTTAGATGACGCAAACTGGCATTGAACGCCAGTTCCATGTTGCAATCTGGCGTTCAGCGCCAGAAACAAGTTGCAAAGTGGAGTTCAACGCCAGAAACACGTTACAAACTGGCGTTCAACTCCAAGAATGACCTCTCCACGTGTAAACTTCAAGTTCAGCCCAAGCACACACCAAGTGGGCCCTGGAAGTGGATTTCTGTGTCATTTACTCATTTCTGTAAACCCTAGTAACTAGTTTAGTATAAATAGGACTTTTTACTATTGTATTTACATCTCTGGTTTCATCTTTAGATCACGTTTGGGGGCTGGCCATTCGGCCATACCTGAACCTTCATCACTTATGTATTTTCAAATGGTAGAGTTTCTACACACCATAGATTAAGGTGTGGAGCTCTGTTGTTCCTCATGAATTAATACAAAGTACTACTGTTTTTCTATTCAATTCAACTTATTCCGCTTCTAAGATATTTATTCGCACTTCAACATGAATGTGATGATCGTGACACTCATCATCATTCCCTATGAACGTGTGCCTGAAAACCACTTTTGTTCTACCTTCGATTGAATGAGTATCTCTTAGATTTCTCAATCAGAATCTTCGTGGTATAAGTTAGAACCCATGGACGGCCATTCTTGAGATCCGGAAAGTCTAAACCTTGTCTGTGGTATTCCGAGTAGGATCCGGAAAGGGATGGCTGTGACGAGCTTCAAACTCGCGAGTGCTGGGTGTAGTGACAGACGCAAAAGGATGGTGAATCCTATTCCAGTATGATCGAGAACCTCCAGATGATTAGCCATGCAGTGACAGCGCATCGGACCATTTTCATAGAGAGGACGGGATGTAGCCACTGACAACGGTGATGCCCAATATACAGCTTGCCATAGAAAGGAGTAAGACTGATTGGATGAAGACAGCAGGAAAGCAGAGGTTCAGGAGGAACGAAAGCATCTCTATACGCTTATCTGAAATTCTCACCAATGAATTACATAAGTACCTCTATCTTTATTTTACGTTTTGTTTATCTTTTAATTATTAAATCATCATAACCATTTGAATCCGCCTGACTGAGATTTACAAGGTGATCATATCTTGCTTCAAGCCGACAATCTCTGTGGGATCGACCCTTACTCACGTAAGGTTTATTACTTGGACGACCCAGTGCACTTGCTGGTTAGTTGTACGAAGTTGTGAAACAAAATTAAGAATATGAACGTGTGTATGAAGTTTTTAGCGTCGTTACCAAGGAAGTAAAGATCACGATTTCGCACACCAAGTTTTTGGCGCCGTTGCCGGGGATTGTTCGAGTTTGGACAACTGACGGTTCATCTTGTTACTCAAATTAGGTAATTTTATTTTAATTTTAATATTTTTATTTCTTATTTTCGAAAAATACAAAATTTTTTCTTCTTTTTCATTTTTTCTAATTAAATTTCGAAAAAAATATATAAAATCATAAAAATAAAAAATATTTTGTGTTTCTTGTTTCAGTCTTGAGTCAATTTTTAAGTTTGGTGTCAATTGCATTTTTTCTAAAAATTTATGCATTTTTCGAAAATTCGTGCATTCATAGTGTTCTTCATGATCTTCAAGTTGTTCTTGGTAAGTCTTCTTGTTTGATCTTCATATTTTCTTGTTTTGTGTCTTTCGTTGTTTTTCATATGCATTCTTGAATTATTAATGTCTAAAGAATAAAAATTTTTAAGTTTGGTGTCTTGCATGTTTTTTTTTCTTAAAAATTTTTCAAAAATAAGTTCTTGATGTTCATCTTGACATTCAAAGTATTCTTGGTGTTCATCTTGACAATCATAGTGTTCTTGCATGCATCACATGTTTTGATCCAAAATTTTCATGCATTGAGTCAATTTTATGTTTTTCTCTTTCATCATTAAAAATTTAAAAATCAAAAATATATCTTTCCCTTTTTCACTCATAAATTTTCAAAAATTTGAGTTGACTTTTTCAAAACTTTTTAAAATTTAGTTGTTTCTTATGAGTCAAATCAAATTTTCAATTTGAAAATCCTATCTTTTTTTCAAAATCTTTTTCAAAAATCAAATCTTTTTCATTTTTTCTTATTTATTTTCAAAAATTATAAAAATATTTTTCAAAAATCTTTTTCTTAATTCTATCTCATAATTTTCGAAAATATTACTAACAATTAATGTGATTGATTCAAAAATGTAAAGTTTGTTACTTGCCTAATAAGAAAGGTTCAATCTTTAAATTTTAAAATCAAATCTTTTTGTTTCTTGTTAGTCAAGTAATCAACTTTAATTTTCAAAATCAAATCTTTTTAAATTTCCTTTTCAAACCTTTTTCAAAATAATTTTCAATCATATCTTTTTCGAAATCAAATTTAAAAAATTTTCTAACTTCTTTTCTAACTTCCTATCTTTTCAAAATTTGACTTTCAAATCTTTTTCAATCAATCTTATCTTTTTGTTTCAATCACATCTTTTTCAAATTTCAATCTTATCTTTCCAAAATTTGATTTTCAAAATCTCTTAACCACTTAACTTTTTGTTTGATTCTTATCTTTTTCAAAACTGTCCAACTAACTTTCTACCTTTAATTTTCGAAAATCCCTCCCTCTTTTTTTCAAAATTCCTTTTTAATTAACTAATTGTTTTAAATTTTAATTTTTAATTTAACTTCAATTTTTAATTTCGAAATTTAACTTTAAATTTTATTTTTATTTTAATTAATTTTCGAAATTCCCTCTCTCTCATCTCCTTCTATTTATTTATTCATCTACTAACACTTCTTTCCATCTCATATCTCTGCTCCTATCCTCACCCTTGTGTTTGAATTATCCATTCTTCTTCACTGTTATTCCCTTTCTTCTTCTACTAACAATAAGGAACCTCTTTACTGTAACATAGAGGATTCCTCTTCTTTTCTTGTTCTCTTCTCTTTCATATGAGCAGGAACAAGGAAAAGGGCATTCTTATTGAAGCTAATCCAGAACCTGAAAGGACTCTGAAGAGAAAACTAAGAGAAGCTAAATTACAACATTCCAGAGACAACCTTACTGACATTTTCGAACAAGAAAAGGAAATGGCAGACGCACCTAACAACAATAATGCAAGGAGGATGCTTGGTGACTTCACTGCACCTAATTCTAATTTTCATGGAAGAAGCATCTCAATTCCTGCCATTGGAGCAAATAACTTTGAGCTTAAACCTCAATTAGTTTCTCTGATGCAACAAAACTGCAAGTTTCATGGACTTCCATCTGAAGATCCCTTTCAGTTCTTAACTGAATTCTTGCAGATCTGTGATACTATTAAGACCAATGGGGTTGATCCCGAGGTCTACAGGCTTATGCTTTTCCCGTTTGCTGTAAGAGACAGAGCTAGAGTATGGTTGGACTCTCAACCTAAAGATAGCCTGAACTCTTGGGATAAGCTGGTCACAGCTTTCTTAGCCAAGTGCTTTCCTCCTCAAAAGCTTAGTAAGCTTAGAGTGGATGTCCAAACTTTCAGACAGAAAGAAGGTGAATCCCTCTATGAAGCTTGGGAGAGACACAAGCAACTGACCAAAAAGTATTTTTTTGACATGCTTTCAGAATGGACCATTCTGGATATATTCTATGATGGTCTATCTGAACTATCAAAGATGACATTGGACCATTCTACAGGTGGATCCATTCACCTAAAGAAAACGCCTGCAGAAGCTCAGGAACTCATTGACATGGTTGCAAATAACCAGTTCATGTACACTTCTGAGAGGAATCCTGTAAGTAATGGGATGCCTCAGAGGAAGGGAGTTCTTGAAATTGATACTCTGAATGCCATATTGGCTCAGAACAAAATATTGACTCAGCAAGTCAATATAATTTCTCAGAGTCTGAATGGATTGAAAGAATCATCCAACAGTACTAAAGAGGCATCTTCCGAAGAAGAAGCTTATGATCCTGAGAACCCTGCAATAGTAGAGGTGAATTACATGGGTGAACCCTATGGAAACACCTATAATCCCTCATGGAGAAATCATCCAAATTTCTCATGGAAGGATCAACAAAAGCCTCAACAAGGCTTTAACAATGGTGGAAGAAACAGGTTTAGCAATAGTAAACCTTTTCCATCATCCACTCAGCAACAGACAGAGAATTCTGAGCAGAATCCATCTAGCTTAGAAAATTTAGTCTCTGATCTATCTAAGGCCACTGTGAGTTTCATGAATGAAACAAGGTCTTCCATTAGAAATTTAGAAGCACAAGTGGGCCAGCTGAGTAAAGGAATCACTGAAACCCCTCCTAGTACTCTCCCAAGCAATATAGAAGAGAATCCAAAGAGAGAGTGCAAGGCCATTGATATAAAAATCATGGCCGAACCTACAAGGGAGGAAGAGGACATGAATCCCAGTGAGGAAGACCTCCTGGGACGTCCAGTGATCAACAAGGAGTTTCTCTTTGAGGAACCAAAGGACTCTAAGGCCCATCTAGAGACCATAGAGATTCCAATGAACCTCCTTATGCCCTTCATGAGCTCTGATGAGTATTCTTCTTCTGAGGAGAATGAGGATGTTACTGAAGAGTAAGTTGCCAAGTACCTTGGTGCAATCATGAAGCTAAATGCCAAATTATTTGGTAATGAGACTTGGGAAGATGAACCTCCCTTGCTCATCAATGAACTGAGTGATCTGGATCAACTGACATTACCTCAGAAGAAACAGGATCTTGGAATGTTCTTAATACCTTGTACCATAGGCACCATGACCTTTGAGAAGGCTCTATGTGACCTTGGGTCAGGGATAAACCTCATGCCACTCTCTGTAATTGAGAAACTGGGAATCCTTGAGGTACAGGCTGCCAATTTCTCATTAGAGATGGTAGACAAATCTATGAAAATGGCTTATGGACTAGTAGAGGACGTGTTAGTAAAGGTTGAAGGCCTTTACATCCCTGCAGATTTCATAATCCTAGACACTGGGAAGGATGAGGATGAATCCATCATCCTTGGAAGACCCTTCCTAGCCACAGCAAGAGCTGTGATTGATGTAGACAGAGGAGAATTGATCCTTCAATTGAATGAGGACAACCTTGTGTTTAAAACTCAAGAATCTCCTTCTGTAACAATGGAGAGGAAGCATAGAAAGCTTCTCTCAGTACAGAGTCAACTAAAGCCCCCACAGTCAAACTCTAAGTTTGGTGTTGGGAGGCCTCAGCCAAACTCTAAGTTTAGTGTTGAACTCCCATATCCAAACTCTAAGTTTGGTGTTGGGAGTCTATAAAATTGACCTGATCACCTGTGTGGCTCCATGAGAGCCCACTGTCAAGCTATTGACATTAAAGAAGCGCTTGTTGGGAGGCAACCCAATTTTTATTTATCTCATTTTATTTTTATTTTTATTGTTCTTTCATGTTTTATTAGGTTCATGATCATGTGGAGTCACAAAATAAATACAAAAATTAAAAACAGAATCAAAAATAGCAGAAGAAAAATCACACCCTGGAGGAAGGACTTATTGGCGTTTAAACGCTAGTAAGGAGCATCTGGCTGGCGTTCAACGCCAGAACAGAGCATGGATCTGGCGTTGAATGCCAGAAACAAGCAACATCCTGGCGTTCAAATGCCAAGAATGCACCCTGAGAAGAGCTGGCGCTGCACGCTAGAAACAAGCATAGAACTGGCGTTCAAAGCCTGAAACATGCTGCATCTGGGCGTTGAACGCCCAGAACAAGCATCAATTCAGCGTTTAAACGCCAGAATTGCATGCAAAGGTGTTTTACACGTCTAAAAGGTGTAGGGATGTAAATCCTTGACACCTCAGGATCTGTGGACCCCACAGGATCCCCACCTACCTCCACTCACCTTCCCTCCTCATAATCCTATATCACCCTTTCCCAAGAACTCTTCACCAATCACCTCAATCTCATTTCCCCATCACCTCTTCACCACTCACATCCATTACTCCCCTAAAACCATCATACAACCCACCTACACGCACCCACTCAAATCCAAACCATCCACACACCTCCATCTCTCCCTCTTCTCATCATTTCTTTCTTCTTTTGCTCGAGGACGAGCAAACACTTTAAGTTTGGTGTGGAAAAAGCATTATCTTTTTTCATAACTACTAATGCCTCAAGGGATGCACTTCCCTCCACAAAACTGTTGGGAGCAAATCAACACCTCTCTAGGAGAATTAAGTTCCAACATGGGACAACTAAGGGTGGAACATCAAGAGCATTCCATCATCCTCCATGAAATTAGAGAAGATCAAAGAGCTATGAGGGAGGAGCAACAAAGACAAGGAAGAGACATAGAGGAGCTCAAGAGCACCATTGGTTCTTCAAGAAGAGGAAGACGCTACCCTCACTAAGGTGGACTCATTCCTTAATCTCCTTGTTTATTTATTTTCCTATTTTTCGATTTTGAGCTTTATGATTACTTATATTTTTGTCTTTACTATATGATCATTAGTGTCTAAGAGTCTATGCCTTAAAGTTATGAATATGAATCCATCACCTCTCTTAAATGAAAACTGTTCTAAAAACAAAAGAACAAGAAGTACATGGTTTCGAATTCATCCTTGAAACTAGTTTAATTATTTTGATGTGGTGGCAACACTTTTTGTTTTTTGAATGTATGCTTGAACAGTGCATATGTCTTTTGAAGTTGTTGTTTATGAATGTTAAATATGTTGGCTCTTGAAAGAATGATGAAAAGGAAAAATGTTATTTGATAATCTGAAAAATCATAAAAATGATTCTTGAAGCAAGAAAAAGCAGTGAATACAAAAGCTTGCAAAAAAAAAAGCAAGCAGAAAAAGCCAAAAGCTCTTTAAACCAAAAGGCAAGAGCAAAAAGCCAATAGCCCTTAAAACCAAAAGGCAAGGGTAATAAAAAGGATCCAAGGCTTTCAGCATCAGTGGATAGGAGGGCCTAAAGGAATAAAATCCTGGCCTAAGCGGCTCAACCAAGCTGTCCCTAACCATGTGCTTGTGGCGTGAAGGTGTCAAGTGAAAACTTGAGACTGAGCGGTTAAAGTCAAGGTCCAAAGCAAAAAAAAAAAGAGTGTGCTTAAGAACCCTGGACACCTCTAATTGGGGACTTTAGCAAAGCTGAGTCACAATCTAAAAAGGTTCACCCAGTTATGTGTCTGTGGCATTTATGTATCCGGTGGTAATACTGGAAAAAAAGTGCTTAGGGCCACGGCCAACACTCATAAATTAGCTGTGTTCAAGAATTAACATACTGAACTAGGAGAATCAATAACACTATCTGAACTCTGAGTTCCTGTAGATGCCAATCATTCTGAACTTCAACGGATAAAGTGAGATGCCAAAACTATTCAAGAGGCAAAAAGCTACAAGTCCCGTTCATCTGATTGGAGCTATGTTTCATTGATATTTTGGAATTTATAGTATATTCTCTTCTTTTTATCCTATTTGATTTTCAGTTGCTTGGGGAGAAGCAACAATTTAAGTTTGGTGTTGTGATGAGCGGATAATTTATACGCTTTTTGGCATTGTTTTTACATAATTTTCAGTATGATTTAGTTAGTTTTTAGTATATTTTTATTAGTTTTTAATTAAAATTCACATTTCTGGACTTTACTATGAGTTTGTGTGTTTTTCTGTGATTTCAGGTATTTTCTGGCTGAAATTGAGAGACCTGAGCAAAAATCAGATTCAGAGGTTGAAGAAGGACTGCAGATGCTGTTGGATTCTGACCTCCCTGCACTCAAAGTGGATTTTCTGGAGCTACAGAACTCCAAATTGCACGCGTTCAATTGCGTTGGAAAGTCGACATCCAGGGCTTTCCAGCAATATATAATAGTCTATACTTTGCCCGAGTTTAGATGACGCAAACTGGCGTTGAACGCCAGTTCCATGTTGCAGTCTCGCGTTCAGCGCCAGAAACAAGTTGCAAAGTGGAGTTCAACGCCAGAAACACATTACAAACTGGCGTTCAACTCCAAGAATGACCTCTCCATGTGTAAACTTCAAGCTCAGCTCAAGCACACACCAAGTGGGCCCTGGAAGTGGATTTCTGCATCATTTACTCATTTTTGTAAACCCTAGTAACTAGTTTAGTATAAATAGGACTTTTTACTATTGTATTTACATCTCTAGTTTCATCTTTAGATCACGTTTGGGGGCTGGCCATTCGGCCATGCATGAACCTTCATCACTTATGTATTTTCAAATGGTAGAGTTTCTACATACCATAGATTAAGGTGTGGAGCTCTGCTGTTCCTCGTGAATTAATACAACTTACTACTATTTTTCTATTCAATTCAACTTATTCCGCTTCTAAGATATTCATTCGTACTTCAACATGAATGTGATAATCGTGACACTCATCATCATTCCCTATGAACGTGTTCCTGACAACCGCTTTCGTTCTACCTTCGATTGAATTAGTATCTCTTGGATTTCTCAATCAGAATCTTTGTGGTATAAGTTAGAACCCATGGACAGCCATTCTTGAGATACGGAAAGTCTAAACCTTGTTTGTGATATTTTGAGTAGGATCCGGGAAGGGATGGCTGTGACGAGCTTCAAACTCGCGAGTGCTGGGCGTAGTGACAGACGCAAAAGGATGGTGAATCCTATTCCAGTATGATCGAGAACCTCCAGATGATTAGCCATGCAGTGACAGCGCATTGGACCATTTTCACAAAGAGGACGGGATGTAGCTACTGACAACGGTGATGCCCAATATACAGCTTGCCATAGAAAGGAGTAAGACTGATTGGATGAAGACTGCAGGAAAGCAGAGGTTCAGGAGGAACGAAAGTATCTTTATACGCTTATCTGAAATTCTTACCAATGAATTACATAAGTACCTCTATCTTTATTTTACGTTTTGTTTATCTTTTAATTATTAAATCATCATAACCATTTGAATCCTCCTGACTGATATTTACAAGGTGACCATATCTTGCTTCAAGCCGACAATCTCCGTGGGATCGACCCTTACTCACGTAAGGTTTATTACTTGGACGACCCAGTGCACTTGCTGGTTAGTTGTACGAAGTTGTGAAACAAAATTAAGAATATGAACGTGCGTATGATGTTTTTAGCACCGTTACCAAGGAAGTAAAGATCACGATTTCGCACACCAGAGTTATCCCTCCATCCTTGGTTGGAGTTGTCCCTCCATCCTTGGTTAGAGCTATCTTGCCACCCTTGATTAAAATTGCCCCCTTGACTATAGTTGCTTCCTTGTTGGTGATAACCTTGGTTGGGGCGATTGTAGTATGCATTAGTAGCCGCCAAGGAACTATCTTCTTGGAGGTTTGGGCATTCATCGATGTAGTGGGTGTAACAAGAGCAAATTTTACACACTCGTTGAGGGACCAATTGTTGACTTTGTTGTTGAGGAGGTGGAGATTGTTGTTGATTAAGTTAAAGTTGCTTGAGAATATTTGTCATTTCTCCCAAGGTTTGGGTAAGGGCGGCGGTCTCACCACTAGTAGAAACTTCATTTATAGCTCTTAGATGGTTGTTTCTTTGTCTAGCGTGTTGGGTGGACTCGGCCAAATCGGTGATCAATTGCCATGCCTCCTCCGCCATTCTATACTTCGTCAAGGAACCATTGCTTGAGGCATTGACGAACGGATTTCCGCTAGTTTAGAAATTCACAAATAATATCTCGTTGAAAGTATAGTTTCTAAACCAACAAAGAATCCTTTCGTACAAAAACATTGTTGTCACAAGTAACAAACCCCTAATAAAATTGATAACCGAAGTATTTAAACCTCGGGTCGTCTCTCAAGGAATTGCAGGGAGGTATGATTTATTATTGGTTATGAGAAAAAGTGTATATTTTGGGGGTTTTTGAATTAAAGAACAAGAAAATTAAATGACAAGAAAAATAAATTAATAATTAAGAAAACTCTTAGCAAGGTATGAGAATTGGAAATCCCATCCCAGTTATCCTTATCAAGTGTGATGAGAATTGTTTATTGCTCCCACTTAGTTAACCCTTACTAAATAAAGGAAAGTCAAGTGGACTAATCAACTTGATTCCTCAAGTCCTAGTCAAATCCTATGGAAAGACTAGCTTTAGAGGGATCCAAATTAAGCAAATTCCAATTTGCAATCAACAGCTGAGTTTGATAACTCAAGTGTCACCAATTACTCAACCAAAGCCAAAAGGGGGAAGAAATCTAAATTAAATTAAGAGCATCAATAACATAAATAGAAGAAACAATCATAAAATCTGAAATACCTTAAATTACATTAAATAAAGAAATTAAATTAAACCTAAGAATCCATAAACCAATATTGAGAAAATAAACAAACTAAAGTAATAGATGATGAGTATTTTGGTGAAAAATAAATTTCTCCCAAAACGCACAAATCTAACCGGCAAGTGTACCGGGTCGTATCAAGTAATAAAAACTCACGGGAGTGAGGTCGATCCCACAGGGATTGAAGGATCGAGCAATTTTAGCTTAGTGGTTAAATTAGTCAAGCGAATCAAGATTTGGTTGAGTGTTTTGTGATTTGCAGAAATTAAATTGCATGGAAGTAAAGAGAACAGGGAATTAAAGTGCTGAATCTTAAAGAACAAGAAATTAAATAGCAGAAACTTAGAATGCAAGAAATGTAAATAGCGGAATCTTAAAGTGCAAGAAATGTAAACAGCTGGAATTGTAAAGGGAATTGGGGATTGGATTTGCAGAATTTAAACAAGGAAAAGTAAATTGCATCAAGCAGAGAAGTAGAAGAAGGTTTGGGTTAGATTGGATCTTGAAGCAGAAAAGTAAATGAACATTTAAACAGTAAACAGAAAATGTAAAATTGGGAAATTAGATCTCAGGACCCAGAGACTAGAAAACCAAGTCTAGATCTCAATGCCTTCCTAGATCCAACAAGAAATTGAAATTGAAATTCAAAGAGAGTGGATGAAGAGCAATTAACAGAAATTGAAATTCAATCAAGCAGTAAACAAAGCAGTCAGATCCAAGGTTGAGATTGAAACAGAATTTCTTCAATTCTCCAACCCAAAAATCCAAGACAATTGTAATTGAAATTGAAAGCAATAAAACTGAGAGGAAGAGAAGTGTATTCTCCTTCCCCAAGACAAAGAAATTAAAGATCACTCAATATCAAAAGCTCTCCGAAAACTATTATGAAAATTCCAAAAAAAAAGCTCCCCGAAGAACTTGAATTCTATCCTATTTATACACTTTCTTCCAATGATCTTCAAGCCTTGAGTTGGGCCTTTGCTCTTGGTGGAATTGGGTTGAAAGAGGCCTTGGTTGATTGCTCTTGGAGTTTGAAGAGGAACCAAAACGAACCAATTGAACCGGGTTTGAGTTTTGCAAAAGTTGGACCAAAAGTTTGAGCAAAAGTTAGGGGGCTAACTTTTGCCCAAACTTTTCATATCAGCAGCTATATCCATCTGATACCAACGTTGGTGCCAAAGTTAGGGGTCTAACTTTGGCCCTAACATTGGCCTTACCTTGTGCTCTTGTGGCGCCAACATTAGCCACCAAGTTAGGGGCTAACGTTGGCGCAAACTTTTGCTCCTCCCCTTGTGATTTTCATGTGCCAACGTTAGCCACCAAGTTAGGGGGCTAACGTTGGCGCAAACGTTTGGTGCCCAGGGAGGTTTTCTTCATGCCAATGTTAGCCTCAAAGTTAGGGGCTAACGTTGGCGCAAACTTTTGGTGCCCAGGGGTGATTTTCATGTGCCAACGTTAGCCTCAAAGTTAGGGGCTAACGTTGGCGCAAACTTTTGGTACCCAGGGAGTGATTTTCAAGTTCCAACGTTAGCCCAAAAGTTAGGGGCTAACGTTGGGGCTAACTTTTCACCCAAAAGTTTGTGCAAAAGTTTGAGGCTAACTTTAGGTCCAGCTTTTTGCTTCCTGGTTCAATTTTACTTATTCCATTGTCTTCTCTTTACTCCTAGCTATTCCTTCTTGCTTCAACCTTTCTCCAAGCTTTCTTCACCTATCATTAATCAACCAAACACATCAAAGCTATGCTTAAAATCATGAGATATTCATTCTTTCATAATATGTAACAATTATAGTATAAAACCTCATGAAATAGCATGAATTCATACATGGTTGATTAAATCAAAGGAAACATGAAAATCTACCTAATTGGCTTGCTTGTGGCTCAAGAAAGTGCATAATTCTAATGAAAACAAAAGAAAAAGACTAGTTAAAATAGGCTAAGATGACCTGTCATCAATAGAGTAATTGAAAGTAGAAGAGAACATAAATTAAAGGAACATTGAACCTGGAATTGAGAAGGATTGAACCATAAACTAAGAAAAATCCTAATCCTAAAACCTAAGAGAGAGGAGAGAGCCTCTCTCTCTAGAAAACTATATCTAAAACCTAAAATTGTGTATTATGAATGAATGTTGAATGCCTCCTTTGATTCCCTCATTCTCCAACCTCTATTTTGTGTTTCTGGGATTGGATTTGGGCCGAAAAAGGGTCCAGAAATCGCTGGGGGCAAATTCTACAGCTTTCTGCACGTGGCGTCTGTCACGCGTACGCGTAGGTCATGCATGCGCATCGTTTGGAAGTTTTCGTTGTCACGTGTACGCGTCAGTCACACGTACGCGTCGCTCGTGTTTTGCGCTAGGCACGCGTCCGCATCGTCCATGCGTGCGCGTCGCTACCCTTTTCTTCAAAACTCTATTTTGTGCGTTCCTTCCATTTTTGCGTGTTTCCTTTATGTCCTCTAAGCCATTCCTGCCCTGTGAAGCATGAAATTACTTAACACACAGATCACGGCATCAAATGGTAATAAAGGATAATTAAAATTAATATTTTTAAGGCATAGGAAACATGTTTTCACATATATCATAGAATAAGGAAGGGATTGTAAAACCATGCAAATTATATGAATAAGTGAGTGAATGAATAATTGATAAAAACCACTCAAATTAGCACAAGGTGAATTATAATATAGCAGTTTATCAACCTCCCCACACTTAAACATTAGCATGTCCTCATGCTCAATTCAAGAGAAACTGAAAAAGAGTGAAGGTAGAATGGTGGAATCTATGCAATGCAATCTATCTAAATACAAGCTACCTAAATGAATCATGCAATTCTAATTACTATCCACTTAGATATACAAAGCTTACATGTGGTTAAATTGGGTCAAATTTTTCAAGGAAACTTATATGCACAACCAAGGGCTAAATCATGTTAAAACATATTCACAATTGAGTCGAGTTAATCAAAAGAGTTCACAAACTTGCAAGACAAGCAATGATCAAACATGGATATATGAAAATGAGCTATTGAACCCTCACTAGATTTGTATATACACTCTAATCACTCAGTGTTTGGGGTTAATCACTCTACTCTTCTCTAGTCATGCTTTCTAAAACTTTGTTCTTCATCTAACCAATCAACAAATATTTAATGTACACATACAAACATCATGAGGTCTTTTCAAGGTTGTAATGGGGTTAAGGCAAAGGTGAGGGTATATATATATATATATGGCTAAGTGAGGTATAAATTGAATTCTTGATTAGTCTAAGATCTCACCTAACATATACATACTCTTATACCATTCTTAAAATTATGCTTAACTTCCTAATTTTCCCACTTTTGTATTACATGCTCATGCATCAATTTATTTTAATTTTATCTTATGTTCATTGATTTTTACTAGACTTAATACTGGGGTAATTTTTGTGTCCCCTTATTCAATTATTTAATTATAGAATGATTTTTTTTTAGAGAAACATAACATATATCAATACACATATTATTTTAATTATTTTGGTCTTACATGAGCATGTACCCAAATTTCAAATAAATTTTCAATTTAATACCTTTTTCCTATCAACCCATGTTCCCACGGTTTCCCCATACTTAGTTGATACACAATCTCTATCTTAAGCTAACCAAAGATCCAATTTGGGGTTTTTAATTTATTTTTCTACTTAAGGCTAGTGATGTGGTTATAGAACAGAAGGAGATTAAAAGGCTCAAGGTGGCAAACAAAGGCGATTGAAAGGATAGGCTGTTTGGGGATAAGTGAGCTTTTAAAAGAAACATGGCCTTAATCATATGCATGCATGTAAATACATTGAATATTAGACATATAGAATGGAAAAAAGCAGAGATTGCAATTATAGAGAAGGAAACACACAGGAATGAAAACTATGGTTAGATAATGTAACCATGCAATTAAGCTAAAAAACTCACGGGTTGTGTGTTCTATGACTCAAAAACTATATATCAGTTATGTATGTCATGTAAGTAAGAGTAAAGAGTTCCAACTCTAATCAATGTGAATGTTTGAATGGCTTTTATAAAAAGAAATATATTCCTTGAAAAATGTCGTCAATCTACCAACATTTATCATTATATATCTATATATGCTAAGTGAATTATTGTGATCATGAAAATCTAAAAATTTCTAGTTTACTCCTTATGTTCAATTAAACCAAATTATCATATGCTAAAAGGGTAAATTGAACTAAATAATCCATATTTTCTATATCACAACTAATAAGCTAAGAGTGCAAATTAAGCTAAATATCTAAGATATATAAATATAAACCAAAGTGAAAAATGTAATAAAGTAGAAATAGACAAAAAATTCAATAAAAGAAGTTGTGCAAGTACTGGAAGGAAAATAAGATAAAATAAAATAAAAAAATAAAGCAAAAATACAGAAAAAGAAATAAAATAGGATAAAGAGTCTGAAAGTTGTTCACCAAAATAGAATTCGCCAGAGATGGCGACCTCCCCACACTTATATAATAGCATCATCCTCGATGCTCAATCAAGCTGGGTGTGATGAAGCGTCATCTCCGGAATGGTGTGCTGCTGATGTCTCTGTGGCGGCCTAAGGTGCTGCAGTCTGTGTGGGTGCCTGAGGATTTGCCTGCTGAAGCGGAGGCTCTGTCTGTGTAGGGACCTCTGGATCTGCTGGCTGTATCTGTTGGGGCTCCTCATGATGGGGCGCAGCCTGCTCAGCCTCTGCCCGTGCATCGTCCTCCTGCTCATCCTCCTCCTCCTCAGATGGCTCTGATGGTGTGTCAGGCTCGGAGGGGATGTCAGTGTGGCCCAACCAGATCATCAACTTCAAATGCTCATAGCGTCGCTTGTTGCGACGCTCAGACTTCTCATATCGCCGCTGGTTGCGGTGCTCCATCTGGTCTAGCCACTCAAAGAGGTAGTACACTAAGTGGTAAATAGGCTGGGAGGCAGGTGAGGGTGCTGTGGGTGTGGGTGGTGCGGCAGGTGATGGAGGGGCATCAGAAGATGTGGCAGCATCAGTGGAGGCAGTGAGAGAGGGCAGTCTGTAGCCCAGAGCCTCAAACTTCCTGCCATGTGGGATGATCTTCCTACAGTCTGCAGCTGGTGGCTTCTCATCCTCAGGCTCCCAGGGTACATCAGCTCGGTGGCCCAACTAGGTAATCAGGTATTGGAGGGGCAGAGTACCTCGAACATGGACTTTAGCCATGGAGTGACGTATAAATCGGGGAAGGTACAGGTCCTTGCCTTCCATCACGCACTAGATAAGAGTAATCATGGCAGCTGGCACCTCAGTCTCGTGAGTGCTCGGCATCACATAGTTGCTCAAAATTTGTTGCCATAGCCGAGCCTCATCATTTAGATAATTGATCTTGATGCCTTTAGGGTGCACTATTGATTTACCCATAACCCATGGGAGAGCAGGATCAATAGCTGTGGTGCTCTTCACTGCTTCCCAATCAAAACACAAAAACCTCATATCTTCCTCAGCCTTCTGATAGCCATCTGGTTTATCTGACTTAGGCTGGAAATGGAGGATATCTTCAATTGCCTCCTCATTAACTAAAACTTATTTTCCTTTGAGCTGGACTGCATCCAGGGTCATTTTGAAATAGTTGCAGTAAAATTCTCTGACCCAAGATGCATTAACCTCAGTCAAATCCCTCTTCAGAAAGAACCAGCCTCTCTGTTTTATCTGTTATGTGGTGTACTATTGTAGTTCAGCTGGAATTCGGAGGGTCTTTTCTAGGTATAGGTGCCTTTTAGTCCCAAAGACCTCATATTTCAGTTCACAGTAGCGGTTTGCGAACTTGATCAGATCAGTGGCAGGCACTAGTTAATCTGCCTTTTCTTGTGGAGTAAAGTTTTTTTCACGCCAAGAATCATCATGTAGTATATCTAAAATAGTGGTAGATGATTCTCCTTTTTTTCTTTTGCCTGTGCCTGCTTTAGCTTTTTCTTTGCCTTTTGGATCAGACATCCTAAAAAGCAGGGGCTCCGGGATACAATTTATCAACTAAAGCAGGAAAATAGGAAGGCAAATAGTATTCACGCAATATAAGCATAGATGAGTAAAAAGAGGAATGAGAATTAAAGCATGTAGTGAGTCAGATAGTTATAGAATGTTAGACTAAATGCAAGATAAAATTCAAAGAATTCAATTAAAAAGAATAATCCAAAAACTATGAGATGCAGAATGCTTGCTTGTCAGGAAACAACAATTAACATGCCTTGAAAGGGGTTAAAAGTCAGTTAGGTTAATAGTTAGTTAAGTGAAAAGCCAAATAAGTAGGTTAGAATTAGTGGCATGGTAATGTAGTTCCTAGAAGTATAATAGGTTTAGGAACAAGCAAGCTCACATTCAAGCATACAATGCACATTATTGATAATAAACCGTGTGATAAAAGAAGCGCAAAAATGAGTAAAATCATCAATAATGCAATTTAAATAAGAAGGGAACCAGAAGGAATAGGAATGCCCATCCGTCCATGAATTGGCTTGGTTGAAACCTATTAGTGCAGAATTCAAAAGTACCAAAGCCAATTCATGAATGGAAGTTAAGTGAAACAATTTGCATAAAAATCGGGCAGCATCCGGCAGTTAAAGGAACATTCCTGGGAAAAACAATAGCAGAATCATCAACCAGATGAATGTTATGAGTGGCCGATAGCAAGAAGAACAAGAATCAATGAATCAGGAAGCACAAAGCAAGGCGAAGTGATGTGCATAAACTTGATATGCTACGATTTAGGAAATTGCACGATCGGCAAAATTCCTTCCGGCAAGTGCACCGGTTATCGTCAAGTAAAAACTCACAATAGAGTGAGGTCGAATCCCACAAGGATTGGTTGAGTGAGCAATTCGGATTAGAAGTATGTTCTAGTTGAGCGGAATCAAGATTTAGATGAGAATTGCGGAATGTAAAATTGCATGAATTAAAGAGCGAGAAGCTAAATTGCTGAAATTAAAAGGGATGGGGGTGATTGCATGAATTTAATTGCAGAATGTAAAGAGAAAGTGGTAAATCAGAAATGGGAATTCATTGGGTGTTAGGAGATATTGAGATCTCCGAATCAAAACAACTTTTATCCCTTCCTCAACCAATGCATTCATTAAATTTTGCTTGGCAATCTTATATGATTGGATCCCAATCCCTTGGCTCACCAATTCTCTCTAAAAACAAACAAATTCCCAATCCCTTGGTTTAAATGTTCATAAGAAGAGATGATGCTCGATCACTGATTATACCACACAGTTTCATGAACCACAATTTGGTAGGATTACATGTCACAATATCCATCCAAACCCCAATCCAATTCACTGTGAGAAAGCTTCTCTAGCATGAATCCTCCATTCCTTTCCCAAGGTTCCGAAGGATTCCAATTATGGGTAATTTCTTTCCCAAGACAACTACCCAATGGAATTAGATCGAGAAGCTTTCTAACAAAATTCAAGAGAAAAGATTGAAGAAGAAGATAAAACTATTATTGATTCATTGAATTACAATAGAGCTCCCTAACCCAATGAAAGGGGTTTAGTGAGTCATAGCTCTGAATTCAATTACAAAACTAATAGAAAATGATCCCAAGTTTTCCGTGTCCAGCCCCCTCGCTAACTTAAATTCTATCCTATTTATACACTTTCTAAATTGAGCTTCTGTTGTGTTTCTTGGGCTTTGAGGCCTTTCCCTGATTTCCTTTTGCTTTGGGTTTATGGTCCATAATCCTGATGAGGCTGTGATCCAATTCTGTAACATTCATTGAGCAAACTTAGTGATAAACAAGTAATGACACAAGACTCAACAAATTGAAGCTCCAGACTCATCAATTCTTCAGGCCCAATCCCATAAACCATGATATTCAATTGGGTTTCATACCATAATACGTTTAAGTTAATGTTTGTGCTCAAATGCTAACTTAAACTTCAATATATTTGGCCCAGAAACCCTTTCAAAAAGTGGCGTTTAAGTTGAAGTTTAAGTTTCAGTTTAAGGTTAAACTGAAACTTAAACGTGGAAATGGAAGAAAGCAACCCAGGAGTGTGAAATGTCGAACACGTTTAAGCTTCAGTTTAAGGTTAAACTGAAGCTTAAACGTGGAAATGAAGAAAGCAACCCTGGAGGAGCAATTGGGTCGAACACGTTTAAGCTTCAGTTTAAGGTTAAACTGAAGCTTAAACGTGGAAATGAGAAAGCAACCCTGGAGGAGAGAAATAGTCGAACACGTTTAAGCTCCAGTTTAAGGTTAAACTGGAGCTTAAACGTGGAAATGCTCCTGGTGCCTTTCTTACTTCTGGCGTTTAACTTCCAGTTTAAGGTTAAACTGGAGGTTAAACGCCAGTTCCAGCATTCCTTAACCTTCATGATTCTGGCGTTTAAGCTCCAGTTTAGGCTTAAACTGGAACTTAAACGCCATTTCCAGCATTATATGGTTTGGTAGTTTAAGTTCCAGTTTAAGCTTAAACTGGAACTTAAACTCCACATGTGATATTCAAGCTTCCTTTATTGATTTTGTTGCTTCCTTGCCTAGCCTCTTCTTCCCTGAAATCATCCAAACAATTGCTTCAAAGTCTTGCAAAATTTCATGAGAAATCTTCCATTCATAGCATTCAAGTAATATACTAAAAACTCATGGAATTTGCATCAAAATCATACTGTTTGGATGGTTCATTGCTTTGTTATTCATTTAACCATTCTTGGTTACTTTAAGCTCAAGAAAATGCATAAAACAACTAAAACTAACAGAAAAATGCTAGTGAAACTAGCCTAAGATGCCTTGGCATCACGAAGCAGTTGGCTAATTCGAAACTCAATCAAGCATTCAGGAAATTCTACGAATTCCTTATCAATTAGAAACACTATAACCATGTGTAAATTCATAGGAATCAAGTGAGTGAGTGAATAAAATAGCAAGAAGCAATGATTCTTAAATGCAGCCAAAATAGTCACTGATAAAGTAGCATTGAAAGGTCAATTGTAATTCAGATTTGAATTTCATTAAAATCAGATATTAAGAATCTAAAATTAAGGAATCAAGTTAGCGCAGATAAGATCTCAACAGCATCAACAAATCAAGTCAGGCTCATATAAACCACAACATTTGTCAATTATCATGAAGAACAAGGTGATTCACATGACGCAGGCATCATTAAGCAAAACAAAGTAGCTGGTTAATCCCTAAACGCAACCAATTTTTCAAAAATTTTGGCAGCATGCCGGCTATAAATTGGACGTTCCCAGGTAATAGATAGCAGCAGAAATTCAGTTCATATGACGTTAAAGTAGTACATAAAAGCGTAACAAATTACAAGTCACATGAATTCAGAAAAGAACAAATTCAATTTGCAGCAAGAAATGCAATTTAGGTGGAATAATGTCAAAACAGCATTAAACAGGAATGGACAGCATATTCGCAGCATCAACAGCACGGCAATTTCAAAATTTGCAAAACAGATAAAGCAAACAGCAAGAACGGCTCAATTATCAGACCTAAATCCACTAACCACATCCTAGCTACCTAACCACCTAAAATCCACTACGAACATGCATATCTAACTAACCAAAATTGGACAGAATTGAAAAATATGCAAACTAACTAACTGGAACAGGAAAGGAATAAAAGTGCAGTGGAACCTGGTGTGCGCAGCGAAAGAAATTGAACGAAGAGAGAGGGTGGTGGTACGGTGGCATTAATGGGTGGCACGGCAGTGCAGAGATGCGGCACGGCGGTGCGGAGATGCGGCACGGTGGCGCTGGGGTGCTTGCGGTGGTCCGGGTGGAGGCAGGGGGTGAAAGAGGGATAGGGATAGGGGTGAAAAAAGGGGAGGGTCGAGGAGAGGAGTGTGGCATTGGGGTGGTGGTGGCCGGCATTAGGGTGCGGCGGCGGGGTTGGGTTGGCGACGGGGCAGGGGCGAGGAGGGGGGTAGGGGAAGAAGAGGAAGAGAAGGGGGAAAGAGCGGGTGAGGGCAGTGCGGCGAGGGGTTGTCGATGGTGGTGGCACAGCGGCTCGGTTGGCGGTGGTGGTTAGGAGGTTGGAGGGAGGAGAGGAGAAGACTGTGAGGGAGAGGGAAAAGTGAGCACGCGAGGGCTAGGGTTTCCGCGTCAGAGGGGGTTAGTGAATTCAAATCCACGCATATGCGTGGGTCACGCGTGCGCGTGGAAAAGGTAAAATTGAAACTGTGCGAAAGCGTCATTGACGCAAACGCGAAAAATAGGGGTAGGTGAAGATGACAGGTACGCATGAAGCACGCGTACGCGTTGACCAGAATCGTGCTAAATGCATGATTCCCGTGTCGTTTTGGTGCAACTCTCTGTTTCAATTTGGGGGGGTCAAAATTTTCAGGCGACGCGTGCGTGTCGCCCACGCCCACGCGTGGTGTGTGTAAAAATGAAAATGACGCGTACGCATCATTGACGCGCACGCATGGTCCAATGTATGCCTAACGCACACCAGCCGCACGATTCCAGCCCAACTTTCTGGGCGTTGGATGGTGACACTGATTTGAAATTGACGCCCACGCGTGGCATATGCACACGCGTGGTATGACTTTTTTTTTTGGAATATGCAGAATGCAAAATGCAGATGCTGATGCGGATGTTATGAATGATTCTAGGGAAAATAAAAAAATAAAATCAAACTAAAATCAAACAAAACAAAATAAAATTAAAATTGAAAAAGGAACGATCATACCATGGTGGGTTGTCTTTCACCTAGCACTTTTAGTTAAAGTCCTTAAGTTGGACATTTGATGAGCTCATTCTTATGGTGGCTTGTGCTTGAACTAATCCAGAAATCTCCACCAACATTTGCAATTCCAATAGCCTCTGGGGTCCCAAACTAGACACGTAAAGCCTTCGAGCAAGTTAAAGCAAGTATTCTGGCTCCAGAAGCGTTGATTGTCAGAATAAATTCCAGGATCCCAAACCTTGCTTTTGTACCCGTCTTCACTTCTATCTTCATTATTCCAACCGGGCGGTACACAACCTGAATTTTCACTGAGATACCCAAACTTCTTCCGAAATTCATTTAGTCGAGCTCTATACCAATCCTTGCACTTTCATTTGGAGCGTGGAACCGTATTAAACTTTAGATGACAAATTCTATCACTAACCATCTCCCTCTTACTCTTAAAGCCACAAAGAGCTCTAAGCTGGCCATCGGTTTCAAGCAAACCGTATTCAAGTGGAAAGGTAAAGATAAAGGCCAAAGATTTTACCCACTTGAAGTTTGTATTGGGTGGTAATGGCCTTGGGAGAGGTGTTTCCAGTGGCCTTTCAAGCTCCACTTCCTTGTACTCCTCTGTGTATTCTTCCACTTCTTTACAGACCTCTTCAACTGCAACCACGTCTTGATCAAAGTCTTCAATTTCTTTCTCATCACTTAAGTCATAAGTTGGAGGTTGAGAAAAATCTACCTCTACATCATCTTCATATTCACTTGGGGTAGATTCTTCAGTATCAAAGAATTCAATTACGGATGCAAGTTCATCACTAGGAGAGCTTGATTAATGATCATCATTACCAAGGAAACTTGTTTCTTGATTTGTTCCCTCCAGTTTTTCATAAGATACATGCCTTGGGGGTTGTGCACTATCCTCCTTAGCATCAATTGCAAATTTCTGGGCGGAATTCTCCACAACTCTTGATTCCCATGGAGGTTCAGCGTCTCCTAAGTCTTCAACCAATTCTTCTTCCTTGATAATTTCAGCTTCCTCTACTTGTTCCAGTACAAAGTCATGCTCCGTACTATCAACCGGAGCTTCTAGTGTCTCCTTCATGCTACGTTCTTTATTAGATTCTCCACATGAAGCCATGGGAGTTCCTTGAGTGCCCGAACATTAGGAAGCTAATTGATTTATCGTTTGCTCCAGTTGATGAAGGGTTGCATGAAATTGATCTACTGTTTCCTTGAGTTGAGCCTGTGATTCTTGGGTTGATGGATATGGACATGGTGCATATGGAAGTGGTGGTTCTTGGGAGTAATTGGATTGGAATTGGGGTGGATAAAGGTTAGGGTCATATGGAGGTGAATGATTTTAAGTGGCTTGTGAGTATGGTGGTTCGAAGCTATGTTGAGGAGGTGGTTCATTGGCATATGATGGGGCTTGTTGGTAACTACAAGGGGTCCACCATGTCTATCATCTTGGTATGCACCTTAGAATGGCTCTTGACCATAGTAATTTGGTGGAGGTGGTTTGTCACGAAAGGGTCCACCATAACTATTGTCTTGGCATGCATTGGAGAATGGACGTTGTCCATGGTACCTTGGAAGGTGTTATTTCCGAAAGGGTTGATCAGATCCTCGTGGCTCCTTCCATCTGTGATTGTTTCGACCTTGATGCATGTTCCAGTTATAGCTTCCATTCCTTTCAACAACATTAGAACCAAACTCAAAGCGACGGGGGTGAGAACTCATAGTAGCTAATAAAAATTAAAAACACAAATAAACAAGCAAAATAAAATATTTACAATAACCAATAATAAGGCACACAATTGTTTTTCCCCGGCAACGGTGCCATTTTGACGAACGGATTTCCGCTAGTTTAGAAATTCACAAATAATATCTCGTTAAAAGTATAGTTTCTAAACCAACAGAGAATCCTTTCGTACAAAAACTTGGTTGTCACAAGTAACAAACCCCTAATAAAATTGATAATCGAAGTATTTAAACCTCGAGTCGTCTCTCAAGAAATTGCAGGGAGGTATGATTTATTATTGGTTATGAGAAAAAGTGTATTTTTGGGGGTTTTTGAATTAAAGAACAAGTAAATTAAATGACAAGAAAAATAAATTAATAATTAAGAAAACTCTTGGCAAGGTATGAGAACTGGAAATCACATCCCAGTTATCCTTATCAGGTGTGATGAGAATTGTTTATAGCTCCCACTTAGTTAACCCTTACTAAATAAAGGAAAGTCAAGTGGACTAATCAACTTGATTCCTCAAGTCCTAGTCAACTCCTATGGAAAAACTAGCTTTAGAGGGATCCAAATTAATTAGCAAATTCCAATTTTCAATCAACAGCTGAGTTTGATAACTCATGTGTCACCAATTACTCAACCAAAGCCAAAAGGGGGAAGAAATCTAAATTAAATTAAGAGCATCAATAACATAAATAGAAGAAACAATCATAAAACCTGAAATACCTCAAATTGCATTAAATAAAGAAATCAAATTAAACATAGGAATCCATAAACCAATATTGAGAAAATAAACAAACTAAAGTAATAGAGTAATTGAAAGTAGAAGAGAACATAAATTAAAGGAACATTGAACCTGGAATTGAGAAGGAGTGAACCATAAACTAAGAGAAATCCTAATCCTAAAACCTAAGAGAGAGAAGAGAGCCTCTCTCTCTAGAAAAATACATCTAAAACCTAAAATTGTGTATTATGAATGAATGTTGAATTCTTCCTTTGATTCCCTCATTCTCCAACCTCTATTCTGTGTTTCTGGGCTTGAATTTGGGCCGAAAAAGGGTCCAGAAATTGCTGGGGGCGAGTTCTGCAGCTTTCTGCACGTGGCGTCTGTCATGCGTACGCGTAGGTCACGCGTGCGCATCACTTGGAAGTTTTCCTTGTCATGCGTACGTGTTAGTCACACATACGCATCGCTCGTGTTTTACGCTTGGCACGCGTCCGCGTCGTCCATGCGTGCACGTCACTGCCCTTTTCTTCAAAACTCCATTTTGTGTGTTCCTTCCACTTTTGCGTGTTTCCTTTCTGTCCTCTAAGCCATTCCTGCCCTATAAAGCCTGAAATTACTTAACACACAGATCACGGCATCGAATGGTAATAAAGGATAATTAAAATGAATATTTTTAAGGCATAGGAAACATGTTTTCACATATATCATAGAATAAGGAAGGGATTGTAAAACCATGCAAATTATATGAATAAGTGGGTGAAAAATTGATAAAAACACTCAATTGAGCACAAGATAAATTATAAAATAGTGGTTTATCAGGCATCTTAGAAGATCTTATCTTGTGGCTTCATTCCTTGACAAAAATAGCTAATCAACACTAGAGTGTCAATCATATGGTGAGGACATGAGTCAAGAAGTCTCTGAAACCTTTCCCAATACTCGTATAGAGTTTCCATTTTACCTTGGACAATGCATGAAATTTCTTTCCTCAATCGATCGGTCACTTTCGGAGGAAAGAATTTATCTAAGAACTCCCTTCTAAGCAAATTCCAATCACCAACAATCTCATCGGGTAAAGTGTAAAACCACTATTTGGCTCTTCCCTCAAGTGAGAATGGGAAGGCAAACAACCAAATAGCAACCTCATCGGAACCCTCCCACCTTGTTGTTAAACATACACCTTGGAAGTCTCTAAGGTGTCTATGAAACTTTGGTAGAAGATTAATCAAGGTGGTTTTGAGCTCAAAATTAGAATTTAACTCCAGATGACGCACTTGAAGCGGTTGAAGAACAAAGTCCAGAGCACCGGCTTCCTTAAGAGTGACTCTCCTTGGAGCGGCCATAGTTTCGCTACCTAGATCAATAAAAGAGGTATTAGTAGTATCGATGGAAGCGTATATCGTTCATTCTTCGAATGACGATTCCGATTCAACCTCAGATAAGGTTGATGAAGTGGTAGGAACCGTTTCACCACCTCCAAAGGCTAACCATCTCCGAGCTTGCCTAATATGGAATAAAGTTCTCTCAATTTTGGGATCAAAAGTGGCTAGACTCAGATCCGGTAATGAACGCATCATTCAATGAAAGAGGCATAGAGCTCATGACAAGAAAATGCACTAAACAAAGAATAATCCTAACTAACAATCAAACTAGAAAACAATCAATGAAAAATGCAAGTATTCACATATCCACATATTTATACTAACCAACAACATGGCACACATATGCAACTCCCCGGCAACAGTGCTATTTTGATGAGCTAAATTTTTTCGGTATAGAATTCTCCAATGGAATTATGTCGTGAGTATAGTCTAAACCAACAAGCTATAACGCATGAAACAAAGAAAGTGTGTGTCCACAATTCAAATCAATAACTGAGAGTATTAGTCTCGAGTCGTTCTCCCTAGGAGTTTCCCTAAGGTGCACATCATTGGCTAGGAGTCTCTTGGTGTTTGAGGTTGAATACGAGAAATGTAAACAAGCTTGCATAAAAGTAATGGAAAAATAACAATGAAACTAAGGGACACAAGAAATTGATATCAAGCAAGAGTGAATGACAATCAATCAATATAAAAGCCTTGGCTAGAGTTGAGAATTGGAAGTCCTATCATCATTATCTCCATCAATTGTGACATCAATTGGTCATTGCTCCACTTAGTCAACCTCTAACTATGAAGGAAAGTCAAGTGGATAAATCAACTTGAGTCCACAAGTCCTAGTCAAATCCTAAGGAAAGACTAGAGTTAGTGTCATTCAAATCAATTAGCAAATTCCAATTGTCAATCAACAAAAGACCTTAATAATTCAAGTGTCTCCAATTACCCAACCCTTAAGCCAAGAGTGAAGAACTACTCCATAGCTATAGTTGACATTTTATCAAGCATTTGGTGAGCAATAATGGAAGACATCATGAAATTGGGGAAAGGAATTGAATTAAAGCTATCTATGGCAAACAATTAACAACAATCAAACAATTAACAACAATGAAAATGAAATTCCTCAATGCATTAATAGAAATCAAAGTAACAAGGTCTAGATCCAAGATCTACAACACTAGAGCATCAAGAACACTAAATTGAGAGTAGAAGAAGAGGATCTACAATCTAGAGCAATGTAAATTTGAATCAAATTCAGATCTCACCAAAGGATCCAAGTACAATTGGAATTGAGAAAGCAAAAAACCTAGAGAGAAGTTGGAGTTTCTCTCTCTAAAAATGTAACTTCCAAAAGTAACTAACTAGAAAAGTGGGTAAAAGATGTGTCCTCCTTTAATCCTTGGTTCTTTTAATCTTTTCCCGCTAGAATTCCACTCGGAATTGGGGCAGGAGCTTCTCTGATATCGCCAGGCACATTTTCATTAAAGAGAACACGTGCATGCGTCACGCGTAGGCGTGGGTCATGCGTGCGCGTCGATGGGTCTTTGCGATCCACGCGTACGCGTCAAGCGTGCGTACGCGTCGATGAGAATTCTGGCTAGCCACGCATATGCGTCCCTTTTCGTGTGCCAATCGAAGATCCAGCTCCCACGCGTGCGCGTCGGTGCCAATGCTCCAAAGCTCCATTTTTATGCTCCTTCCACTTATGCATGCTTCCTTTCCCTCCTCTAGACCATTCTTGCCCCTATAAGCTCTGAAATAACTTAATAAACAGATCACGACATCGAATGGTAATAAAGGGAGATAAAAATATAGCTTATTTAAGGCCTAAAAAATATGTTTTTAACCATTAAGCAAAATTGGGAAGGAAACACAAAACCATGCATTTTATGTTGATAAGTGTGAAGGAAGTTGATAAAATACTCTAAATTACGCACAAAATGTACCACGAAATAGTGGTGCATCAATCTTGTGTTGAATTTAGTAGATTTTATCAACTTATCCCACATTTATTTACTAAAATAGCATGGTTTTGTAAATTCTCCCTAAATTGTGCTTAAGAGTAAAAACATACTTTTTAGGCCTTAAAATTGCTAAATTTAATTCACTTTAATTCCATTCGATGCCTTGATATGTTTGTTGAGTGATTTCAGATTTATAAGGCAAGGATTGGATTGAAGAAGTGAAGAAAAAAGCATGCAAAGTGGAGAATTCATGAAGAAATGAGGATTTGTGAAAATCATAGCGACGCGCACGCGTGACCCACGCGTACATGTGATTAAGAAATTTTGCCAAGCGAAGCGCACGCATCACCCGTGCGTACGCGTGACACTTGTCACGTGACCTCATTAAAGAAACACGTTGGAGGAGATTTCTGAGCTACTTTAGGCCCAAATCTAACTCATTTCTAAAGTATTTGAAGCCAAAATCAAGAAGGAAGAAGGGGGGAGCAATTAGAGTAGTGTAGGAAACATGCTTTAGGTTAGTTCTAGAGAGAGAAGCTCCTTCTTCTCTCTAAAAATTAGGGTTCTTAGTTTAATTGTCTCTTAGATTTAGGTTTTGATTCTTGTTTCTAATTAGTATTCCTTGCAATTTCTTGTTCTTATATTTTAATTCTCTTATTTTTTCTTGTTAATTTCTCTTTTATGCCACTTTGAGTTTCATGAACCTTTGTTACTCTTAATTTCATTTAGTGCAATTTGTTGTTTTTTTTTTATTGTTGCTTAATTGAGTTGTTATTATTTTCTTGCATTGGGTAGTTGTAGATTTTGTTAATTCTTGCAATTTCCTATGTTTTAATTTCCCTTTTATGCACACAAAATATTTGATAAAATGTTTGGCTTAGTTTTATAGTAGATTTTGTACATTCTTGGCTTGGAAAGAGAAATTAGGTGCTCTTGAGTCATTAATACCCAACTTATGTTGGTGATCTAGAGTTGTTAGTTAATATTGTTTCCATTGACGCTAATCTTTTGCTAATTCAATTAGTAAGTTGATTAGTACTTATGGATTGAGATTAACTAGTTTTATTTGATTTTCTCCCGATGTTGGAGATAACAAAATAGGATTATCTATTGGTGATTATTGTCTTATGATTAATGACTAGGATAGAAAACCTTGATTCTAAATCCTTGCCATGAATGCCTCTTTAGTAATTGTTATCTTTAGTTGTTTAATTTACTTCCTTGTCATTTAAATTCCTGCCTTTTTAATTTCTTGTTTTATCAACCCACCCCCTTGAACCTCATAACTAATAATTAAACACTCGATTGTAATTCCTAGGGAGAACGACCCGGGAGTAATACTCTCGGTTATTTTTATTGGGTTGAACTTGTGACAACCAAAATTAAACTTTGATCAAGGGTTGTTTGTTGGTTTAGATCTATAGTGCGTGAAATTAAACTCACACAACTTCACCGGCAAGTGCACCAGGCCATCCAAGTAATACCTCAGGTGAGTGAGGATCGATCCCACGAGGATTGTTGGATTAAGCAAGCAGTGGTTATCCTAAAGATCTTAGTCAGGCGAATAGAAAGATAATGGTTGTTGTTGTAAGTGAATAAAACAAAACAGTAAAGGACACAATAAACAATTAACGTAGAAACAATAATGAGAAATCAGTTAAGGCATTGGAGATGCTTGATCTTTCTGGATTAATACTTATTACAGACCATTTTAATAATGAATGATTCATTCTATGGCAAAGCTGTAAGTGATTAACTTCTGTCCTCTTAACAAGTTAATCTCCTCTAATTCACATCAAATACTGTTGTCAGTGGTCATTCAATATGAACGAGGGTGAAGCTCACACAATTCATTCTCCTTCTTGATCCTACTCAAAACGCCACAGACAAGGTCAGATCTTCTGGATCAAAGAATGAAGCTCAATATTCTAGCTTTAGCACCACAGAAACCTCATTACCCAAGCTAACTAGATTATATGTCACTTATCCTTAATTAGCCCAGATAAATTATTGGTTCAGGTGATGTATTCTCAAGTTTTAGCTCAAAACTATCCGGGTCAGGACTTGCAAGAACTCATGTAGAGAAAGGGACAGACCCAGTCCCATTGGGATGAAGAATGAAAATACATCATAGAATGGAATCAAATATATATTAAAATAGAAATAGTAATATTATTAATCCATAGGAATCAGCAGAGCTCCTAACCTTAACCTAGGAGGTTTAGTTGCTCATAATTTATAGAGAAAACTTAGATGTCTGATAGTAAAGTATGATACAAGTTGATGCATAATCCTTAGTGATCTCCACTTTGTGCCCACTTTGGTCTCGTGCTCGTGATGCACAAAAATATGTCTGTCAACAAATTCCCTTCGGCAAGCATACCGAATTGTCGTCAAGTAAAAACTCACAGTAGAGTGAGGTTGAATCCCACAGGGATTGATTGGTTGAGCAACTTTAATCAGAGGAGTGTTCTAGTTGAACTTAAACAGAATTGGATTAGGAATTGCAGAAATTAAGATGGTGGGAAACGTAAATAACAGGAAATGTAAATAACGGAAAGTAAATGGCGGAATGTAAAGTGCAAAAAGTAAAATTGCAGAAACTTAAATGGGAATGGGGGTGATGAGCATAAATGTAAAATAGCAAAGTAAAGAGAATGGGAAGATCAGAAATAGGGAGTTCATTGGGCTCAGGAGATATTGTATTCTCCGGATTAAGTTCATTCTCATCTCTTCCTCAATCCATGCAACTCATTAATCTCTTGGCAATCTTAGGTGATTGAATCCCAATTCCTTAGCAATTCAATCTCTCTAAGCTTGGACAATTGCCCAATTCCTTGATCTAATTGTTCATGGGAAGAGATGAAGTATGACCACTAATTATACCACATATTTTCCTAGATCAAAGTATTGGTAGGATTGTATGTCACTGTATCCATCCAACCCCCAATCCAGTCCAACATGAGAAAGCATTTCTAGCATGATTTCCTCATTCCTCTTCCAAGGTTCAGAGAAAGTCCAAGTATGAATAACTTCTCTTCCTAGACAGTTACCCAATTGGATGAAGGTAAAAAAGTTTCAAGTAAATCAAAGAGAATGGAAAGAGGAAGAAGAATAAGAACTATAATTGATCCATTGAATTACAACAGAGCTCCTTAACCCAATGAAGAGGGGCTTAGTTGTTTATAGCTCTGGGAATGGAGAATTAAAATGTAGATTGCATTGAAAGAAAGTAAAACTGAATTAAAATGTAGATTGCAACGCTTTTACCACACCAAACTTAAAATGTTTGCTCGTCCTCGAGCAAAAAAAAAAGAAAAATAGTAGAAGAAGAAGAAAATGGAGGAGATGGAGGGAAAGTGTGTATTCGGCCAAGAGGGAGAAGAAGTGTTTGTAATGTGTGAAAATGAAGTAGTGTTGAGGGGTTTATATAGGGGTGGAGGGAGGGTTAGGTTTTGTGTATTAGGGTTGGGTTTGGGAGGGAAATAGATTTTGAATTTAGAGGTAGGTGGGGTTTTTGGAGAAGAGTGGATGGATGTGAGTGGTGAAGGGTATTTGGGGAAGAGATATGGAAGTGATTGGTGAAGGGTATTTGGGAAGAGTGTTATGAAAGGGTGTGAAGAGGAGAGAAGAAGGGGTGTGGTAGGTGGGGATCCTGTGGGGTCCACAGATCCTGAGGGGTCAAGGACTTAACATCCCTACTCCATTTAGGCGTGCAAAACGCCCTTAGAGAGCATTTCTGGCGTTAAACGCCAGGTTGCTGCTTGTTTCTGGCGTTTAATGCCATCTTTTCTCCCATTCTTGGCGTTAAACACCAATTAGATGCTTTGTTCTGGCGTTAAACGCCAGTCTGGTGCCTGTTTCTGGCGTTAAACGCCCATAATGGTGCCAGACTGGGCGTTTAACGCCCATTCTGCTACTCTTACTGGCGTTTAAACGCCAGTAAGCTCTTCCTCCAAGGTGAGCTATTTTTCATTCTGTTTTTCATTCTGTTTTTGATTTTTCAGTTGTTTTTATGACTTCACATGATCATCAACCTAAAGAAAACATAAAATAGCAATGGAAAATAAATAGATACAATTAAATAACATTGGGTTGCCTCCTAACAAGTACTTCTTTAATGTCAATAGCTTGACAGTGAGCTCTCATGGAGCCTCACAGATAATCAAAGCAGGGTTGGGGCCTCTCAACACCAAACTTAGAGTTTGGTTGTGGCCTCCCAACACCAAACTTAGAGTTTGAATGTGGGGGTTTTGTTTGACTCTGTATTGAGAGAAGCTTTTCATGCTTCCTCTCCATGGTTACAGAAAGAGAACCTTGAGTCTTGAATACAAGGTAGTCCTCATTCAACTGAAGGACTAACTCTCCTCTGTCAACATCAATCATAGCTTTTGCTGTGGCTAGGAAGGGTCTGCCAAGGATGATAGATTTATCCTCATCCTTCCCAGTGTCTAGGATTATGAAATCAACAGGGATGTAAAGGCCTTCAACATTTACTAGCACGTCCTCTACTAGTCCATAATCCTGTTTCATTAATTTGTCTGCCATCTCTAGTGAGATTCTTGCAGCTTGTACCTCAAAAATTCCCAGTTTCTCCTTTACAGAGAGTGGCATGAGGTTTATCCCTGACCCCAGGTCACACAGAGCCTTCTCAAAGGTCATGATGCCTATGGTACAAGGTATGAATAATTTTCTAGGATCCGGTTTCTTCTGAGGTAATGTCTGCCTCATTAATGCGTTTAGTTCATTGGTGAGCAACGGGGGTTCATCCTCCCAAGTCTCAGTACCAAATAACTTGGTATTCAACTTCATGATTGCTCCTAGATATTTAGCAACACTCTCTTCAGTGATGTCTTCATCCTCTTCAGAGGAAGAATATTTATTAGAGCTCATGAATGGCAGAAGGAAGTTCAATAAAATCTTTATGGTCTCTGTATGATCTTCAGATTCCTTTGGTTCCTCAAAGGAAAACTCCTTTCTGTCCAGAGGACGTCCCAAGAGGCTTTTCTTACTGAGACTCACGTCCTCCTCACTCTCTCCAGGTTTGGCCATGTTGGTCATGGTTATGGCCTTGCACTCTCTCTTGCGATTTTCTTCTGTATTGCTTGGGAGAGTACTGGGAGGAGTTTCAGTAATCTTCTTACTCAGCTGACCCACCTGTGCCTCCAAATTTCTAATGGAAGACCTTGTTTCATTCATGAAATTTAGTGTGGTCTTGGATATATCAGAGACTATGGTTGCCAGGCCAGAATGGCTCTGTTCAGAATTCTCTGTCTGTTGCCGAGAAGATGATGGAAAAGGCTTGCTATTGATAAACCTATTTCTTCCACCATTATTATTGAAGCCTTGTTGAGGATTCTGTTGATCCTTCCACGAGAGATTAGGATGATTTCTCCATGAAGGATTATAGGTGTTTCCATAGGGTTCTCCCATGTAATTCACCTCTGCCATTGCAGGGTTCTCAGGATCATAAGCTTCTTCTTCAGAAGATGCTTTTTTAGTACTGTTGGATGCAGCTTGCAATCCATTCAGACCTTAGAAATCATATTGACTTGCTGAGTCAATATTTTGTTCTGAGCCAATATGGCATTCAGGGTATCAATTTCAAGAACTCCCTTCTTCTTAGGCGTCCCATTGTTCACAGGACTCCTTTCAGAGGTGTACATGAACTGGTTATTTGCAACCATTTCAATGAGTTCCTGAGCTTCTGCAGGGGTTTTCAGATGAAGAGATCCTCTTGCAGAATGGTCCAATGACATTTTTGACAACTCAGATAGACCATCATAGAATATAGATATGATGCTCCATTCTGGACGCATGTCAGTAGGACACCTTTTGATCAATTGCCTTTATCTTTCCCAAGCTTCATAGAGGGACTCACCTTCCTTCTGTCTGAAGGTTTGGATTTTCACTCTAAGCTTGCTCATCTTTTGAGGTGGAAAGAATTTGGCCAGGAAAGCACTGACCAGCTTTTCCCAAGAGTTTAGGCTTTCCTTAGGTTGTGAATCCAACCATGTTCTAGCTCTGTCTCTTACAGCAAAAGGGAAAAGCATAAGCCTGTAGACCTCTGGATCAACTCCATTGGTCTTGACAGTGTCACAGATTTGCAAGAATTCAGCTAAGAACTGATGAGGATCTTCCAATGGGAGTCCATGAAACTTGCAATTCTGTTGCATTAAAGAAACTAATTGAGGCTTAGGCTCAAAGTTGTTTGTTCCAATGGCAGGAATTGAGATGCTTCTTCCATAGAAGTTAGAAGAGGGTGCAATGAAGTCACCAAGCATCTTCCTTGCATTGTTGGCATTGTTGTTATTTTCGGCCATGTCTCCTTCTTTTTTGAAAAATTCTTTCAAGTCCTCTCTAGAGGGTTGTGCTTTAGCTTCTCTTAGTTTCCTCTTAAGAGTCCTTTCAGGTTCAGGATCAGCTTCAATAAGATTGTCTTTATCCCTGTTCCTGCTCATATGAAAAAGAAGAGGACAGAAAAGAAGAGGAATCCTCTATGTCACAGTATAGAGATTCCTTTATGTGAGTAGAAGAAGAGAATAATAGAAGAAGGAGATGAGAGGGGGAAGAATTCGAAAATAAAATAAAAATATTTTTGTTTTTATTTTAAATATTAGTTATAATTTGAAAATTAAAAAGAAAAATAAAATTAAATTAAAATTTAAAACAATTAGTTAATTAAAATGAATTTTAAAAAAGTGTTAGTGATTTTCAAAAATCAGAGAGAGGAAAGTAGTTAGATAGTTTTGAAAAAGATAAGAATTTTAAAATCAAACAAAAAGTCAAGTGGTTAATTGAAAAGGATTTTGAAAATCAATTTTGAAAAAGATAAGAAGTTAGAAAAGATTTTGAAATTGAGTTTTGAAAAAGATATGATTGAAATTTATTTTGAAAAAGATTTGAAAAGAAATTTAAAAAGATTGAATTTTGAAAATAAAGTTAATTACTTGACTAACAAGAAACTAAAAGATATGATTTTAAAATTCAAAGATTGAAACTTTTCTTAATAGGCAAGTAACAACTTGAAATTTTTAAATCAAAATATTAATTGTTAGTATTAATTTCGAAAATATGAGATAAAATAAGAAAAAGATTTTGAAAATTAAAATTTTTTTTAAAAAAAAATTTCGAAAAAATATATAAAAATAAATGAAAAAGATTTGATTTTTGAAAAAGATTTGAAAAGATAGAATTTTTAAATTGAAAATTTGACTTGACTTATAAGAAACAACTAGATTTTTAAAAATTTTTGACTAAGTCAATCCAAATTTTCGAATTTTATGAGAAAAATAAGGGAAAGATATTTTTTTGATTTTTGAATCTTTAATGAAGAGAGTGAAAAACACTAAAATGATGCAAAACTAATAATGCATGCAAGAACACTTTGAATATCAAGATGAACACCAAGAACACTTTGAATGTCAAGATGAACACCAAGAACTTATTTTTGAAAATTTTTAAGAAAAGAAAGACATGCAAGACACCAAACTTAAAAATTTTCAAACTTTAGACACTAACAAATTGAAAATGCATATGAAAAACAAGAAAAGACACAAAACATGAAAATGCAAAGATCAAACAAGAAGATCATCAAGAACAACTTGAAGATCATGAAGAACACTATGCATGAATTTTCGAAAATAAGAAAAATGCAATTGACACCAAACTTAAAATTTGACACTAGACTCAAACAAGAAACATCAAATTATTTTTGGTTTTATGATTTTATTAATTTTTTTGGATTTTTCGAAAATAATTTGGAAAAAGAAAAATAAGGATTGAAGAACATAGAATAATTTATTTTTTTTTTTGAAAATTTTTCGAAAATAAAAAGCTTTAAAATTAAAATAAAATTACTTAATCTGAGCAACAAGATGAACCGTCAGTTGTCCAAACTCGAACAATCCCCGGCAACGGCGCTAAAAACTTGGTGCACAAAATTGTGATCTTTGGTAACGGCACCACAAACCTAATATGCACGTTCATAATCTCAATTCTTTTTCACAACTCCACACAACTAACCAGCAAGTGCACTGGGTCGTCCAAGTAATAAACCTTACGTGAGTAAGGGTCGATCCCACGGAGATTGTTGGCTTGAAGCAAGCTATGGTTATCCTTGTAAATCTCAGTCAGGCAAATTCAAATGGTTATGGGATTTTGATGATTAAAATATAATTAAAACATAAAATAGGATAGAGATACTTATGCAATTCAATTGTAGGAATTTCAGATAAGCGTATGGAGATGCTTTGTTCCTTCTGAATCTCTGCTTTCCTACTGCTTTCATCCAATCATTCATACTCCTTTCCATGGCAAGCTGTATGTTGGGCATCACCGTTGTCAATGGCTACTTCCCATCCTCTCAGTGAAAATGGTCCAAATGCACTGTCACCACACGGCTAATCATCGGTCGGTTCTCACTCATGTTGGAATAGGATCCATTGATCCTTTTTTCGTCTGTCACTACGCCCAGCACTCGCGAGTTTGAAGCTCATCACAGTCATCCCTTCCCAAATCCTACTCGGAATACCACAGACAAGGTTTAGACTTTCTGGATCTCAGGAATGGCCGCCAATAATTCTAGCTTATACCACGAAGACTCTGATCTCACGATCAGGAGGCTAAGAGATACACGCTCAATCTAACGTAGAACGGAGGTGGTTGTCAGGCACGCGTTCATATGTTGAGAATAGTGATGAGTGTCACGGATCATCACATTCGTCATGTTGAAATGCAAGCGAATATCTTAGAATAGGAATAAGCTTGAGTTGAATAAGAAAACAATAGTACTTTGCATTAATTCAGGGGGAACAACAGAGATCCACACCTTAATCTATGGGGTGTAGAAACTCCACCGTTGAAAATACATAAGTGAAAGTATGCTGAGCATGGCCAAATTGCCAGCCTCTAAGGTCTAGGGACTAAACGTCCAAAGATGGTCAAAAAGACGACAATACAATAGTAAAAAGTCCTATTTATACTAAACTAGTTACTAGGGTTTACAGAGACGAGTAAACGATGCAGAAATCCACTTCTGGGTCCACTTGGTGTGTGCTTGGGCTCAGTATTGAGCTTTCATGTGTAGAGACTCTTTTTGGAGTTAAACGCCAGGTTGTAGCCTGTTTCTGGCGTTTAACTCTGATTTGCAACCTGTTTCTGGCGTTTAACTCCATAATAGGGCAAGAAGTTGGCGTCTGAACGCCAGTTGGCATCATCAAAACTATGACAAAGTATGGACTATTATATATTGCTGGAAAGCCCTGGATGTCTACTTTCCAACGCAATTGAGAACGCGCAAATTAGGTTTCTGTAGCTCCAGAAAATCCATTTCGAGAGCAGGGAGGTCAGAATCCAACAGCATCTGCAGTCCTTCTTCAGCCTCTGAATCAGATTTTTGCTCAAGTCCCTCAATTTCAGCCAGAAATTACCTGAAATCACAGAAAAACACACAAACTCATAGTAAAGTCCAGAAATCTGATTTTTATTTAAAAACTAATAAAAATATACTAAAAACTAACTAAATCATACTAAAAACTATGTAAAAACAATGCCAAAAAGCGTATAAATTATCCGCTCATCATTACCCCATTCTTCCGCATTAATGGCCACATTAGTGGCACTAACGTGGCTCTTCTCTGCCTCTTTCTACCTGAAATCAAGCAAACAAAGTGCATCAAAGTTTTGTTTTAATCATGAGATGATGCATCATTCATTATATCATTCAATTCTTGCAGTACTTCTCATGAAATTGTTTAAAATTCACAATTCTTGCTTGAATCAAAGCATTAATGTATTTTCAACCAAATACTTGCTTATTTCCTAAAAAAGTGCATGAAACTAACCTTAAAAAAACTAAAAATGGCTTGTGAAACTAGCCAAGATGCCCTAGCATCACAACACCAAACATAAATCTTGCTTGTTCTCAAGCATGTAATAGAACATAAGAAGAATGAAATGAAAATACAAGAGATACAAGTCCTTATTTAGAGAATTCAAATCCTTGGTTCATGGAGTTTCTTGTATGGCAATTTTGGTTCATGTTCTTGCTGGCTTTTAGGCTACAACATGCTCTTGACTACTTACTCTATTGCCTTTTATGAACCTTTATTCTTTGATCCTTAACTTAGCTCTATTTTTGTTTTTTTTTCCTTCTTTGGAGCTTATTGCTTTCTGTAGCTAAGTGTTCTGTGTTGAGGCAACTCTTTAGGATAGGCTTTCAGCCAACACTCCCGAACTAGTTGGTTCAAGGTGCTAGGTGTTGAAACACCCCTAAGGACTTAATCACCCAAGTCTCTCCTGTAGAACCTATGCACAATTACTCAAGAGGGGGGGTGAATTGAGTATTGCAACAACAATGAATTTTTTTTTGAAAGTTAAAGACAATATACAAAAGTGTTATTGTACTAGTATTTTTCCAAGAGCTTAACTCAATTGCTAAGCATTTATAAGGAGCTTTTACTTTCCAATAGACACCAACTTAAATAAATTGATCAAGCTTTTCACCAATCGGACTTAAGCTATTCCTTAAGTACTTACGAAGCTACTTTTCGATCACAATTTATTTGCTCAAAGGTAAAAGACAATAATATTGAAGAGATGAGTTTGGAGAGATGCAAACGCTATTTAGAGTGGTTCGGCACAATCCTTGTCCTACGTCCACTTTCTTTCTCAATCGCTATTGAGAAGTTCCACTATTGCCAAGCTTCAAGGTGCTCGCGCAAAACCTTTTACAATCCGAGTCCTTAGTTTCTAACACCTCACGGTATATGATCACCACTCGTATACTAACCTACTCCACTTAGAGATACCTTCTCTAAGATTTGCCTTGAGTACTTAGTATACTTCTTTGGTATCCTCACCGACTATAGTGTTTATAACTCTTCACTCAACCTTGGAGATCACACTCCAATTTACAAAGTGTTCAAGAAAACAATTCTCAAAGAATTGTTGAGACGAAATGAGTACTCTCTAGAAGAGTGTATGATTACAATTTTTGGCACTATTGAACCAATTGATATTGCTCTCTCAAATTGTGTATTATAACACCTTAAAAATGTGTAGAATGAAAGAATATGAACAAGATAGTTTGCAAATACTCACGTATATGAAATAAGGCTTCAATCCATCTATTTATAGACTCCCCAAACCTTAGAAACGTTGGGGAGTTAACGGGATGGAGCCTTTTTGTCAATACTAGCCGTTTTTTATGTTTTTGAATCATTTGTATCGATGCATAACACTTTGCATCGATGCAAATGTGTCTTTGAAGCTGAAATTTGAATTTTCAGCTAGGTTGCATCGATGCAAACATCTTTGCATCGATGCAACAAGTCGTCGCATGCTTTGCATCGATGCAAGATGAGTGTGCATCGATGCAAACCTTAAAGAATGGCTTAAAATCACTTCAAAATACTTAGGATTGATCTCAAACTTGTTGGAGTCAATTCCTATGCTTTTGTACCTTTGAAAACAAGTTTTTAAACCATTTGGCTAGCATCGAATTGCAAGATGTGCATCAAAACATTTTGTGAGTGTGTGTTGAGAGATTTAGCAATTGGTTCTTAACAAGAAGTTACCTAAGTCCTAAGACACTATACTTGTCTTCAAATGTTGTGGACTTGAGTTTCTTGTTGTTGTTGTGTTGCTTTCAACTCTTCATTCCTCAACGTTGAATGTTGGTTGATCTTTCAACATGCTTGTTCATTCAAGTTGTTTGTTGGTTTGTCTTTCATGTCGTTTGTTGGTTTGTCATTCATCAAAACCTACGAATACAAACTTCGCATACAAGCAACATGATTTACAATTTCCCCCTTTTTGATAACGACAAACCAATTTTGAGGATATACATTTATAAATGATTTTGAAAGCAACAATAATGCACTTTGTTTTATAGAAAGCTTTGGAGAAGACTTCACAAAAAAAATTTTGCAGGAGTTCCCCCTAAATATGTGCATTTGTTCCCTTAAAGGGCGTTTATCAAAGAAAACGATTTAGATATCAAAAATTTTTGCTTAGCGGAAGTCTTTTTGAAATCATTGTTTCGCAAACTTATTTCTTCTTTTCAAATCCTCAAACTTCTTCTTTTTCAAAAGTTCAAAACTTCAAATATCCTCAAACTTTTCTTCCCCCTTTTGACATTATCAAAAAGAAAGGAGTTTGAAATGTGTCATAGAAGAATGCATAAAACAATGAATTTTTTTTTTTTTAAGTTCAATATCTCTATTAATCTCAAGGATGAGATATTCCCCCTTTCAAAAAGAATTTGATTTCCTCTTTTTATATATAACAAGCATGCATAATTCCCCCTAAAGAAGTGAAATATATCAAGGCATGCACATTAACTTAAAATAGGGGTACCAAGCCTATTTTGAGTTATTCACCAAATAAGCATACAAGCATTAATCATTAAACAAAATTATGAAGGAAATATCAAAGTATTTAAACCATAATAGAAATCCTTAGCTTACTAGGAGTTAGTTTAACAATTCATATAATCAAATAAACATAAAGCAATAAAAAGTGACTTGATGAAGAGGAGACAATCAATCTTGGTCTTCATCATCATCAGTATCCTCTTCATACGGTAGGTGGATGCCGAAATGCTCATATAAGTCATCAATACGACGATCCAAGCGACCCGTGCGATGATTTAAACCATTATAAACTTCAATTTGTTGATCCTCCATTGTTTATAATCTTCAAATTCTTCAATCTACCTCAAGATTAATCACTCATTCATCAACTCATAAACCTACAAAACAATGGCTAATTGGATATCTCCAATGCTTAAGTTAGTAAGAGATACAAAAATAGCAATATAAATACAATGAATTCAAACAAATCATATTAGATTAGAATCCAAGATACCAAGTTCATTTCGGATGTTAAAAAAACTTTCTTTACATAAAGGTTTAGTGAAGATGTCTGCTAGTTGTTTACTAGTTTCGACAAATTCAATAACCACATCACCCTTTTCAACATGGTCTCTTATGAAGTGATGTCTAATCTCAATATGCTTGGTTCTTGAATGTTGAACCGGATTCTTGGTTAAATTTATTGCACTAGTATTATCACATTTGATAGGAATGTGATCAAGCATGAGTCCATAGTCCACAAGTTGTTGTTTCATCCATAAAATTTGGGCGCAACAACTACCGGCGGCTACATACTCGGCTTCGGCGGTAGATAAGGCTACACTTACTTGTTTCTTACTATGCCATGAAACAAGAGAGTTTCCTAGCAAGTGACAAGTGCCGCTAGTGCTTTTCCTATCCAATTTGCAACCGGCAAAATCGGAATCGGAATAACCAATCAAATCACAAGTGGATCCTTTCAGATACCACAATCCAACATTTAATGTTCCTATGAGATACTTCATAATCCTTTTCACCGCACTTAAGTGAGATTCCTTAGGATTAGCTTGGTATCTCGCACACATGCATACACTAAACATGATATCTGGCCTACTTGCCGTTAGATAAAGTAATGATCCTATCATGCCTCTATACTTCTTTACATCTATGTTTTTACCTTGTTCATCTTTGTCAAGGTAGCAAGTAGTGCTCATTGGTGTGTCCATTGCCTTAGCATTGTCCATTCCAAATCTTTTGAGCAATTCCTTGCAATATTTGGTTTGGCTAACGAAAGTTCCTTCTTTTCCTTGTTTGATTTGAAGACCAAGGAAGAAGTTGAGTTCGCCCATCATGGACATTTCAAATTCACTTTGCATGAGGTTTGAGAAAAACTTGCAAAGTGATTCGTTAGTTGAACCAAATATTATGTCATCGACGTAAACTTGTACCAAAAGGATATTTTTGTTTTCAATCATGATAAATAAAGTTGTATCAACCTTCCCTCTTCTAAAACCCTTTTCTATTAAAAACTTGCTCAAATGTTCATACCAAGCTCTTGGAGCTTGTTTAAGACCATAAAGAGCTTTCTTGAGTTTAAAAGCATGATTTGGATTTTCATAATCCTCAAAACCGGGAGGTTGTTCAACATATACTTCTTCTTGAATGAAACCATTAAGAAAGGCACTCTTAACATCCATTTGATAAAGTTTGAAGTTATAAGAGGATGCAAAAGCAAGTAACATCCTAATAGCTTCTAATCTAGCTACGGGAGCATAAGTTTCGCCATAATCAATGCCTTCCTCTTGATTATAACCTTTAGCTACCAATCTAGCTTTGTTTCTAACAATTGTACCATTTTCATCGAGTTTATTTCTAAAAACCCATTTTGTTCCTACAATTGTTTGATTACTTGGTTTAGGCACCAATTCCCAAACGTCATTTCGTTTGAATTGGTTAAGCTCCTCTTGCATTGCCATAGCCCAATGTTCATCATCAATTGCGGACTCAATGGTAGATGGTTCAATTTGAGAAACAAAAGCACTATATGCAAATAAATTTCTAAAAGTGGATCGAGTTGTTACCCCTTTCGAAACATCACCAATGACATTGTCTAGAGGATGATCCTTTGAAGTACGCCAGTCCTTTGGAAGTGCATTTATTTGTGCTTGTGATGGTTCAATTTCTTCAACTTGAACACTATCCTTTGTTGAGCTTGTAGAGGCTTCATTTAAATCTTTTTCTTTGTCTTCACCATTCAAATTTAGTGAATCAAAGTTTTCTACATTTTCATCAAAATCTTTTCTAGCACAACAACGGTTAGTTTCATCAAAAGCGACATGAATACTTTCTTCCACAGTCATGATGCGTTTATTATATACTCTAAAAGCTTTGCTAGTTAAAGAGTAGCCTAAGAAGATTCCTTCATCAGCCTTAGCATCAAATTTGCCTAAATTATCTTTTCCATTATTTAGAATAAAGCATTTACAACCAAAGACGTGAAGGTGGGAAATATTTGGCTTTCTTCTTTTGTACAATTCGTACGGTGTTTTCTTAAGAACAGGTCGAATGATAATCCTATTCATAGCATAACACGCGGTACTAACCGCATCCGCCCAAAAGTACTTAGGAATATTAGCCTCATTGAGCATAGTTCTCGCCATTTCTTCTAAATGATGATTTTTCCTTTCAACCACACCATTTTGTTGTGGTGTTCTAGGAGAGGAAAAATTATGCTCAATGCCATTTTCTTCACAAAAAGTTTCAAAAAGATTGTTTTCAAATTCTCCACCATGATCACTTCTAATAGATGATATATGCAAATTCTTTTCATTTTGAATAACTTTGGCTAATCTTTTGAATGCTCGAAATGCATCACTCTTGTTTGCTAGGAACAAAGTCCATGTAAATCGAGAGTAATCATCAACAATAACTAAAGCATAGTAATTGCCACCAAAGCTCATAGTCCTAGAAGGACCAAATAAATCCATGTGCAAAAGTTGTAATGGCCTTGTTGTTGAAACAATGTTTTTGGATTTAAAAGAGGCCTTTACTTGTTTTCCCTTTTGACATGCGTCGCAAAGGACGTCTTTTTCAAAATGTAGCTTTGGTAAGCCAATTACTAACTCTTTAGAGACTAACTTGCTAAGATGGTCCATGTTAGCATGAGCTACTCTACGATGCCATAACCAAGTTTCATCATTTTTACTGACAAGGCATTTCACATCATTTGAGGAAACTTCATCTAGATTAATCATGTATACATTGTCAACACGGTGCCCAATTAGTACAATTTCATTAGTGTCTTGCCTTTTTATCAAACAACATTTTGAATCAAGGGTGACTAAGTTTCCTTTGTCACAAAGTTGGCTAACACTAATGAGATTATGTTTGAGACCTTTGACAAGTATAACATTATCTATGGAGGTAGAAGAATTTTTACCAACTTTTCCAACGCCGATTACTTTGCCGGTGTTGTTGTCTCCATAGATCACGTTTCCTCCGTTTGTAGGCTCTATTGCGGTGAACTTTGATTCATCGCTGGTCATGTGTTTGGAGCATCCACTATCAACATACCAATTTGTATCCTTAGCTCCAACACGTACCTACAAAACAATTAAAATTGGGATTTAGGTACCCAAGTGAATTTGGGTCCTTGATGGTTAGTATGAGCATAATGCCCATAAGGTGCCCATCTCGTATCTTGACTACGAAAGTTTATATGTTTAAATCTAGTAAAGCATATGGGTGCTATATGACCTACTTTATTACAATAATGACATATGACATTTGGATTATGCATCCTATGCATGTTTCTAAATGGTTGCCTAGGTTGTTTCCTAAATGCAACATCTTTTGATCTATATGCATTGTGATTATAATTTCTAAATGAAGCATGTTGAGGAGGATGTTTAAAGGCTTCATTCCTTTTAGGCATGCTTGCCTTTTGGGCTTGCGGTTGCCTAATAGGAGTTTTAGTATTTTTAAATTTTCCTTTTTCAAAACCTAAACCTTCCTTATTATGAACATGCTTTTGGTTTTTCAACATTTTATCTAAGTTCTTTGAAGATTCATTGAACTTAGCTAAAGTGTTCTTAAGATTTGTAATTTCATTTTCATGCATTTTACAAGATTTGTATGGATCACTACTTGTGCTACACTTATCTTTTCCAAGATTGATATTCTCGTTTTTCAACGTCTCATTTTGTTTTAAAAGATCCATATTCTTTTTCTTTAGGAGAGAATAATCTTGGGTAAGTTTTGTGTACACCTCAAGTAAGGCATCATATTCATCTTGTAAATTAAAAGAAGTGGAGTTGTCATCACTAACCTTTTCTTCGCTTGCCATTAAGCAAAGATTTGCAACCTCGTCGTCATCGGAGTCGGATTCATCCTCGTTCTCCCATGATATGTATGCTTTCTCCTTCTTCTTAAATTTCTTGTTTTTGTCCTCCTTTTGAAGTTTTGGACAATTGGGTTTAATGTGTCCAACTTCTCCACACTCATAGCATTTTGGTACCTTTGTTTTGCTCTTGAAGTTTTTCTTCATTGCAAACTTATTGAATCTTTTTAATAAGAGTGCAAATTCTTCATCTCCTTCTTCTTCATTATCATCACTCTCTTCTTGTAGTGATGTTGTTTTAAGGGCGAGACTTTTCTTCTTGCTTTCTTCACCTTTTTGTCTATTTAGCATAGTCATTTCATAGGTGAGAAGATTACCTCGTAGTTGATCAAATGTAAGTTGATCATAGAGCCTTCCTTCCACAATGGCGTTCACTTTGGAGTTCCATTTTCGTGTAAGGCTTGTAAGCACCTTGGTCACAATTTGTTTATCATTGTATTTTGTGCCAAGCATGCTTAGGTTGTTGAAGATCTTGGAGAGTCTTTCAAGAGTTTCTTCAATGATCTCTTCATCTTTCATTTTAAAATTTTCCCATTCATGAACCAACATGAATACCTTTGATTCTTTAACGTGATCGGTTCCTTCGTAAGTGATTTGGAGTTTATCCCAGATCTCTTTAGCGGTTTCACATGTAGAGATCTTCATATAATCATGCTCGTTAAGTGCACAATGAATGAAGTTGATGGCTTTATCATTCATTGCCACTTTCTTCCAATCATCGTCACTATATTCATCTTCTCCTTTCGGTACTTGCTTTAAGACGGAGACTTCTCCTTCTTTAGCGCTTGTTGTCTTTGTTGGAATGTGATTTCCATTCTCAATCACTTTCCAAATTCTCACATCTTGAGAACGGATCCAAATTCTCATCTTATTTTTCCAATAAGAGTAATTTGTTCCGCTAAAAAGAGGAGGTCTAGCGGTTGAGTTACCTTCACTAGTGTTGTTGTTGTTAAAGCTTGTGCTTGCCATGATCTTTTCCCTTAAACGGTTAAGTCTTTCAAAGGGTTAAGCTCTGATGCCACTTGTAGAACCTATGCACAATTACTCAAGAGGGGGGGTGAATTGAGTATTGCAACAACAATAAATTTTTTTTTGAAAGTTAAAGACAATATACAAAAGTGTTATTGTACTAGTATTTTTCCAAGAGCTTAACTCAATTGCTAAGCATTTATAAGGAGCTTTTACTTTCCAATAGACACCAACTTAAATAAATTGATCAAGCTTTTCACCAATCGGACTTAAGCTATTCCTTAAGTACTTACGAAGCTACTTTTCGATCACAATTTATTTGCTCAAAGGTAAAAGACAATAATATTGAAGAGATGAGTTTGGAGAGATGCAAACGCTATTTAGAGTGGTTCGGCACAATCCTTGTCCTACGTCCACTTTCTTTCTCAATCGCTATTGAGAAGTTCCACTATTGCCAAGCTTCAAGGTGCTCGCGCAAAACCTTTTACAATCCGAGTCCTTAGTTTCTAACACCTCACGGTATATGATCACCACTCGTATACTAACCTACTCCACTTAGAGATACCTTCTCTAAGATTTGCCTTGAGTACTTAGTATACTTCTTTGGTATCCTCACCGACTATAGTGTTTATAACTCTTGACTCAACCTTGGAGATCACACTCCAATTTACAAAGTGTTCAAGAAAACAATTCTCAAAAAAATGTTGAGACGAAATGAGTACTCTCTAGAAGAGTGTATGATTACAATTTTTGGCACTATTGAACCAATTGATATTGCTCTCTCAAATTGTGTATTATAACACCTTAAAAATGTGTAGAATGAAAGAATATGAACAAGATAGTTTGCAAATACTCACGTATATGAAATAAGGCTTTAATCCATCTATTTATAGACTCCCCAAACCTTAGAAACGTTGGGGAGTTAATGGGATGGAGCCTTTTTGTCAAAACTAGCCGTTTTTTATGTTTTTGAATCATTTGTATCGATGCATAACACTTTGCATCGATGCAAATGTGTCTTTGAAGCTGAAATTTGAATTTTCAGCTAGGTTGCATCGATGCAAACATCTTTGCATCGATGCAACAAGTCGTCGCATGCTTTGCATCGATGCAAGATGAGTGTGCATCGATGCAAACCTTAAAGAATGGCTTAAAATCACTTCAAAATACTTAGGATTGATCTCAAACTTGTTGGAGTCAATTCCTATGCTTTTGTACCTTTGAAAACAAGTTTTTAAACCATTTGGCTAGCATCGAATTGCAAGATGTGCATCAAAACATTTTGTGAGTGTGTGTTGAGAGATTTAGCAATTGGTTCTTAACAAGAAGTTACCTAAGTCCTAAGACACTATACTTGTCTTCAAATGTTGTGGACTTGAGTTTCTTGTTGTTGTTGTGTTGCTTTCAACTCTTCATTCCTCAACGTTGAATGTTGGTTGATCTTTCAACATGCTTGTTCATTCAAGTTGTTTGTTGGTTTGTCTTTCATGTCGTTTGTTGGTTTGTCATTCATCAAAACCTACAAATACAAACTTCGCATACAAGCAACATGATTTACATCTCCTCAGCACATACACACCACAGGCACATGGTTTGTTATTCATTCCTGAGACCTTGGTGTCCAGCACCTCTTTGGGTTACTAAATGTTATGTGACAGGTTGCTCTTGATAGTGGACTTTCAGTTGACAATCCCGGGTTAGTTAACCCAAGTTATCAAGTGATGAAGCACTCTTCAGAACTACTTATCTAAGCAGATCATTGTACAAAAACACCACAGACACATGCCTCAAAGTTCAAACTATTGGTGCCTAGCTTTATTTCTTGCTCTTTTCTTTTCTTTTTCTGTTTCTTTCTAGGATCTTATTAATCATCTAAGTCTCATAGAATGCATTTCAAGCTCATACTTCAAGAGATATTTTAGCCTTTTACCTTATTGATAAACTAACATAGCTAGCAAACACCACTACAAACACTAGGACTTTATTCTTCAACATTGGATTTCACTCTTGTTTTTCAAACCAATTTCTTTCATTTCTTTTATTAAACTTAAGAACAAAGCATACAATCTAGGCATTGGTGCTGTGGCCTAGGCAACTAAGCTAACAAGCATAAAGATAAACTAAAGAAACTACATAAGCTAAATGCAAATGACTGAAAGATTGAAGGAACATTGATTACACCAAAACAAGCACACTTTCAATTGCCATCTTATGAACAGTTAGGGAGCAGTACAACCTCTTGATGGCTTATGGTTTCTTCCTTGTCACCACCTCCTTTAACTATTTTGTCTTTCTTTTTCCATCCTGGATGATGATGCATATTCCTTCTAAAGGCTTGACTACTTTTCCTGCAAAAATATTGAAAGTTGCTCGCTTCCCAAGCACTTGAGTGGTTAGCATTCATGTGTTCTTGTAAGCTTCTGAACTTACTTTGGTGTGTGAACACCAAACTTAGTTCTTTGCTTACTTCCTTGTGCAATGAGTTACATGCAGAGTGTTATCATGTGCCTTTAATCTTCTTGAAAGCATATATTAAACTAGAATTGAGGGTCAAATTGCCTTTGTGATTGCTTGGAATTAGTGATGTCTTATGATATTTGAAGGATTGTAGTGTGTTCATATGAATTTCAAGGTGGAACACCAAACTTAGTATCACACATTCATGCTTTAATTATTAACTCATGAAATCATCACTTTTGGTGTGAAACACTAAACTTAAGTTCTTGAACTACACAGAAGGTTACTTGACCCTTTATTAAACAAAGAAACAAATTACAAAGAAGGTTTACCTCTGGTTGGGTTGCCTCCCAATAAGCGCTCTTTTAAGGTCACTAGCTTAACTGTTATTTCATTAGTTGAGCTGCTACTTTATCTTGGGACCTTCTCCCATGTTGCCCAGATAGTGTTTGAGCCTTTTTCCATTCACAGTAAAGGTTTCCTGAGAGCTTTCTTCCATGATTTCTATATGTCCATAAGGTGAGACCTTGGTGACAAGAAAGGGACCTGACCACCTTGACTTTTGCTTCCCAGGAAAGAGCTTTAGCTTGGAGTTGTAGAGGAGAACTCTCTGTCCTTCTTCAAAGCTTCTTGGTGCCAACTTAAGGTCATGTTTTTTATTTTCCCTTTCCTTATAAATCTTGGTATTTTCAAAGGCTTGGGATCTGAATTCTTCCAATTCTTGTAGTTGCAGGATCCTTCTTTCACCAGCAGTATTATTGTCAAGGTTCAGTAGCTTGAAAGCCCAGAATGCTCTATGTTCAAGCTCTACTGGTAGATGGCAAGCCTTCCCATACACTAGTTGATATGGAGACATCCCAATTGGTGTCTTGAAGGCTGTCTTATATGCCCAAAGAGAATCATCCAACTTCTTTGACCAGTCTTTTCTTGAAGCTCCCACAGTCTTTTCGAGAATCCTTTTGAGCTCTCTGTTGGATATTTCTGTTTGCCCGCTTGGTTGGGGGTGATAAGGCGTGGCCACCTTATGCTTGACTCCATATCTCAGGAGGAGAGTCTCTAATGGTCTATTACAAAAATGGCTTCCTCCATCACTAATAAGAACTTTGGGAACTCCAAACCGGCTGAAGATGTTCTTCCTGAGAAAGTTTATCACTACTTTGTTATCATTTGTCGGGGTTGCAATGGCCTCCACCCACTTGGATACATAGTCTACTGCCACCAAAATATATTTGTTTGAGTATGAGGTTGGGAATGGTCTTATGAAATCAATTGCCCATACATCAAATAATTCAAGTTCTATGATGAAGTGTTGTGGCATCTCATTTCTTTTGGACAAGTTTTCAGATCTCTGGCATTCATTACAATTATTTACTAGTTCTTTTGCATCTTTAAAGATAGTGGGCCAAAAGAACCCATTCTGCAATACTTTGGCTGTAGTTCTTTCTCTTCCAAAGTGCCCTCCATAACAAGAACCATGACAATTCCATAAGACTTCCCGTCCTTTTTCCTCTAAGATGCATCTTCTAAGTATTCCATTTGAACATTTTTTGAAGAGGTATGATTCATCCCAGATGAAATACTTGGCATCATTGATGAGCTTTCTCTTCTGATGTTTGTTGATTTCTAAAGGCACTTTCCCAGTGGCTTTAAAATTGGCAATGTCCGCGAACGAGGGTGCCTTGTGAACCAACATTAATTTCTCATCTGGAAAACATTCATTTACACACAGGTTGTGTGTGCTTCCTTCTTCACAAGAAATTCTTGACAAATGGTCAGCCACTTGTTTCTCAACCCCCTTCTGATCTTTAATCTCAATGTTGAACTCCTGAAGCAACAAGATCCACCTTATTAATCTTGGTTTTGATTATTGCTTGGCAAGTAGGTACTTTAGTGCTGCATGATCAGTAAAAACAATCACATTAGAACCAATAAAATATGATCTAAATTTATCAAATGCAAACACTATTGCTAGTAACTCCTTTTCAGTGGTGGTGTAGTTCTTTTGAGTTTCTATAAGGACCTTGCTGGCATAGTATATGACATGCACTAATTTGTCTTTTCTCTGTCCTCACACTGCCCCAATAGCAAAATATGATGCATCACACATCAGTTCAAAAGGTAAATCCCAGTTAGGTGGAGCAATGATAGAGGCTGAGGAAAGTTTTCTTTTAAGATCTTCAAAGGCAAGCATGCATTCTTGATCAAATACAAAAGGTGCATCAGAGATAAGTAGGTTACTCAAAGGCTTGCCAATTTTTGAAAAATCTCTAATGAACCTTCTATAAAAGCCATGATGTCCCAAGAAGCTCCTAATTGCTTTGACATTAGTGGGTGGTAATTTCTCAATTATTTCCACCTTAGCTCTGTCCACCTCTATGCCTTTATTAGAGATTTTGTGGCCAAGAACTATCTCTACTATT